>NW_003852396.1:36183036-36225731 GCF_000181295.1 Otolemur garnettii
TACCCAGGGGGATAGCTTGAGGTTCTGGCTCAAAAAAAAAAAAAAAAAAAGAAATTATCTTCTTGCACTGAGACAGTTTCTGAGTAGAGGGTTGCAGGACCTGTTGGGTCAATTTCCATGCATGGCCACTGGTCTGGTCAACATCAGCTTTTCTCCCCAAATGCAGAGTCTGGAAGATATCTCAAAGACCAAACTAGGATTCACAAGAGCAGTGTTACATTTAAAAGCAATTAGGGCAGTCATAAATCTTATGCCAGTCAAGAGTAGATGTCTCCTAAGCAGGAAGGCAAATGATAAAACAATGGCTGGTTAACTTTTAACTATGTCTATACTTCTGTAGAAATCAGACTTTTACACAGTTCTTGCCTTATGGTCTTACATTACCTTAATATAGATGGTTTTGCTCTATCCCTTGTGGTATTGCAATAGGCTATGAATTCCACAGCTTTCCTCTGTGGCATGCATAATCTCTGGGCAAAAATGACCATCCAGTGGGTCATGGCTGCTGCGTATCACCACACAGCCAGGTGAGGCTGGTCCCAGCAGGTGCCCAGTGCCTCTCAGCTCTTCCTCAGGTCGTCTGCAGAATTGATTCCAACAGCCCCTCAGTCATTTTCATCTCACTATAAACCACTCTCCTCAGGAAGGAAAACCCACACTTGACCATGTCTTTCCCTTTCCAAAGTTTCCACCAACTGGCCATACCTTTTTCCCTGCCCTAAATCAGTTTACTGTTTTGCTCCCTTTCTCCTTGTGTTGCCTAGAACACTTCTTCTCTACTTTCTCACCATGTAAAGCAAATATAATCCTCAGGGTTCAGTTTAAGTGCCACCTCCTCTGTGAAGTCTCCAATGAGCCACATCCCATTTAGAATGAAGTGCTCCCTTAATAGTTTGAATGTGATTCACATTGACTACTTACCAGCTCCAGTTTTTGTCTTATAGTTAGTTATAAATTAGTTATATATCTGTCTTCCCTCTTAATCATGAACCCATGAGGTCTGGGATTATGTTTCCTTACTATGGTGAAAGTAAAACGTAGGATCTGTGAGCATTCACTGAATTGATACAGTTAGTTGATCTGGCATCATTGCTGACCTTTACTACAGATTGCTGTAGAGCAGAGGTTCTCAACCTGTGGGTCGTGACCCCTTTAGGGGTCTCCTGCATATCAGATATTTACATTACGATTCATAATAGTAGCAAAGTTACAGTTATGAAGTAGCAATGAAAATAATTTAATGGCTAGGAGTCATCACAACATGAAGAACTATATTAAAGGGTCACAGCATTAGGAAGGTTGAGAACCACTGCAGGTTTATAGAGAAATTTTGAGTACATAATAGTCAGCAAGCAGGAGGGGACTGTCAGTGTTAGAGTGCCGCAAGAAGGAGGATAAGACAAGACATAGTCTGTACACAGATTCTCACAGGGAGTAGAGGCAGTTGGAAGAGAACCGCAAGGTGCCTGCACGTGCAGACGCTCAGTGCAGTTCCCTCCAGTGTCTCCTTTGTGTCAGGCCCATGAGAGTGAACTTTGGAGTCTTGCTCTATAGTCAAAAAATACCCACCATCCATAAATGGTAATGATGATATCAAATTCACAGATGAGCAGATACAACACCCATATTATTGTGCACTAAAGTTTAGGGTCATTTAGGGGGTCATTTGGGGATGGAGAGTAGATATATGATTCTTTATTCATGATCCCTTTGGAATCTGTACTTTTGACTCTCTTTTGTTTTAAGCTCCATTTGTTCCTCTTTGGAAATGTTGAATTCAAACACTCTGGTCCTGTTTTGAAACCAGCCATGTAAAGTTCTCAAGTACTGAAGTGAACTACCCCTTCATCATCTTCACTCACCAAGACTTCTACAGGGTCAGGGTAAATGGAGTTTTTCAAGGCCAAAAAAAAGGTGCTTCAGCTGATCTCACATGATCACTCAACTCTGGTTATCTTACTCACCTGTGTACTCTTGAATGCAATCTATTTGCTTCTTCCAGGGTCCTAGTCCTGAAACACATCTGACCCTGACCATGTTCTTCTCCTGCTTAAAATCCATCAACAATTGCCGTAGGTCCTGAACAAGATCAAGATCAAGATCAAATTCCCCACCTTCACGTTTAAGGTCCTTGGTGAGCCTGCCTCCATCTCTTCCTTATACTTTGTGTTGAGGCTACTCCTAACTGCTAGTGGTTCACACAATTCTTTTCATCCACCTTATGCCCTTGCTCTGCCTTGAATTTTTACTGTGCTATTCTTTCTGCCCCTCTTTGCCTGTAGATCCAGCTCATCTTGTAAGCATCTGCTCAGCTGTCATCTTCTTCAGGAAGCATTCTGAAGATCCTCTAGCAGGAGCTAAATATTTCTTGTCTGTGCTAACTTCTCCTAGCACGCTGTGCCTGCCCCTAATATAACATTGTTGCCACTTGATATTATCTGTGTTCCTGTCATCCCAGCATATTCAGCTGCCCCTTGAGGCTGGAGCCTGACTGTTATTCATCACTGTATAACAAGCACCTGGCAAAATGCCTGGCACGAAGTCAGCATTGAGCAAGTCCTTTTTGGGTAGGATTCCAATTTCTTTCATCTTACAACTTGTAAAATGATTACTGATTTCTTACACAAACTCTGGGCATATCAATTTTTCAAATAGTAGCAGGCATAGTGCTTCTATTAATACATGAAAGTAACTGAATGATAGCTGTGAAAGCCAAAGAAATTTCATTTTCTTGGGGACTCAATGACCCCTACCTTCCTTTTGGCACCTAGTTTTCCAAGTTCGAGGCAATACCCATGAGAGTTAAGAAAATGACAATCAAGGTCCCAGCCATCATGTCAGATAGATTCACTGTGGCCCAAAGGCTCAAGCAGTTCTCATAAAGGTTTTTGTAAGAGACTTACTTTAATTTAAAAGGCAGGTTGGAAGACCCATGACAGCTTCCTTCAGAAATCTCAGAATTCCTGCAAGCTTGAAATCACCATGCTGCTGTCTGTCCAGCCTTCAGCTCATCCCAGCAATTTCTCAAGATGCCTCCTGAAGTGCACTGTGTGCTGTAGTATGGCAATCTGTTCAAGTAAGGATCAATCAGGCTTCCTTTAATACAATCACTTTGCAGAAGGTAGTGGAGGATTTCAAATATTTATTTGTTCAACAAATATTGATTGAATTCTATGAGTACTGAAGATACACTTGTGGGACAAAAATCCTTGCCCTAACAGAACTTACATACCAGTGGGAAACACAGAAAATAAACATTATAAATGGGCATATTATGTTACATTGAAGTGCTATGGAAAATAAAATAGAGCAGTTAAAGGTGATACAAAATATTGCATGGTTTGTTTGCTTGTTTGTTTTAAGGTAAGCAGTAATTTTCATAAAGGTAATAGTAGGGCTCCCAGTGTATGAAACATTTGAGCAAATACTTGAGGGAGATGAGGGAACAAGCCATATGGCCACTAGACTATGCTGAGGGGACAGCCATTACAAAGGCTGGAAGGAAGTTCACACAAGGAATGATGAGGGCTCTATGAGGATCCGGAGGGGGTGGCAGGGAGACAGGGAAGTAGGGAATGGGATCAGAAAGGCAAGAGCTCAGGTTACATAGAACATGGTAAAGCTTCAAAAGTAAACATGATCCAAGCTTATAACTGATCCCTCTACTGCTATGTTGAGAAGAGACTGTGTAGACACAAAGGTCGAAGTGGGAACATCCATCAGGAGTCTAGTGCTCTAATCCAGATGGAAATAGCCAGGGCTTGGACTAGGGGAGAAGCAGGGCAAGTGGTGAGAAGTGGTTACATTCTGGATATATTTTGTTTTGTTTTTGTGAGACAGAGCCTCAAGCTGTCCCCCTGGGTAGAGTGCTATGACATCACAGCTCACAGCAACCTCCATCTCCTGGGCTCAAGCGAGTCTCCTGCCTCCGCCTCCCAAGTAGCTGGAACCACAGGCACCTGCCACAAGGCCCAGCTATTTTTTGGTTGCGCCGTCATTGTTGTTTGGCAGGCCCGGGCTAGATTCGAACCCACCACCTTAGGTGTATGTGGCTGGCGCCTTAGCCACTTGAGCCACAGGCGCCAAGCCTCTGGATATATTTTGAAGGGAGACTCAACAGGATTTTCTGTAAGGTATGAGAGTGAAAAGTAAAGAGGAATTCTGGGATTTGGGTCTGAGCAACTGAAGGGATGGAGTTGCCATCATGAGATCTCAGGAAGATTGTAGAACACCTGTGCAGGGCAATTGGGAGTTGGGCCTACCAAATTGGAAGCAACTTTTGGAGGTCCACAGGGAAACATCAAGTAGCAATTAGATGCAAGAATGTAGAATTCCAGAGAAAGATCAAGCTGTTGTTGCAAAGGTGATTGAGATGTAAATAAGGAAAAGAAGAGGTCTAAAGACTAATAACTGGGACAGTCCAACATTTAAACAGAGGGAAAAGAAGAGAAACTAACAGAGGTCCAGAAGGACAAAGTCCTTGTAGTATGAAAACCAAGAGAGTGTGGTAAAAAAGAAGGCAAGAGAAGAAATTGTGGGCAGCGCCCGTGGCTCAAGGAGTAGGGCACCAGCCCCATATGCTGGAGATGGCGGGTTCAAACCCAGCTTCAGCCAAAAAAAAAAAAAAAAAAAAAAAGAAGAAATTCTTTCCAGGAGGAGGGAATGGATAGATATGTCAAATAGGATGTAAACTAGATGAGGACTGGTAACTGCCATGGGGTTTATCAATGTGCTGGGTATGGGTGACTATAGGATATTGGTTTGAGTAATGTCTTCCAAAAATTCACGCCTACCCAGAACTTCAGAATGTGACCTGATACGGAAATAAGATCTCTGCAGATATGTTCAGTTAACATGAGGTCAAACTGAATTAAGGTAGGCCACAAATGTAATGACTGGTATCCTTATAAAGCCACGTGAAGGCACAGAGGGCCACACAGGAGAAGGCTGCATGATGATGGAGGCAGGAGTTGGGTGATGCAGCTGTAAGCCAAGGATCACTGACTACTAGGAAGCTAGGAAGAGGCAAGGAAGGATTCTTCCCTAGAACCTTCACGTTCTGTGCTAGCACCTTGATTTCAGTCTTCTAGAATCCAAAACTGTGACAGGATAAAGTACTATTGCTTTAAGCCATCCTGTTTGTAGTACTTGGTAAAGCAATTATTAACATCTCTGTACCTATATTTCCTCATCTGTAAAATGGGAATAAAAGTACTTATCTCAGAGAATTGTGGTAAGGAATAAATTAATTAATATATCTAATATTCTTAGAACAGTACATTCCAAATGCTACATAACTATAATACAGTACATTCCAAACACCACATAATTAACTATAATAATTACAAATCTAATCATTTTGTTTTGAAATTAAAGCTCTTATTTTTACTTGTTCTTTGATTAATGCTAAATTAGCTCATTAATTTGGCAGATTAAATTTTTGTAAACTTGTAAACATTAATTTTATGTTTAATCAAATTCCCTTAAACATTCAGAAATAAAGAAAACACTTAATATTTAGCAAATATAATTTTTTCTAAATATTTAAGCACTGTTAAAGCAATTGATTAGCTGAATTCCTTTGAACATTTCAAACTTAAGTCACGAATTTAAAATGTGATTATATTAAACACTTCAAGTATCTAACATACGTTAAACAAAATTGTTCTCAATCACTTAACTGTTATAATGCTAATAAATAAAACCTCATACATTTATATTAAATTATTTTAAGCATTTCGACATCTTAATAATCAAATTTATAAATTTAATATAATGGATTTTCCTAAGCATTTAAACAGTGACTATAAATTTAACTTAATTTTAACTAAGTGAAGTTCTCGTATATATATTCATTAAAACCATTAATTTAGTAATTTTCTAGTATATCAGACTGTTAAGCATTTAGCTTAAAAACAAAGCATAAACAAAGCAGAATTAGAACAATGTGAATCACACTTGAATAAATATAAGTTAGACAAAAGCATTGATAATCTCATCATTTATTATTATTATTATATTTTGTGTGTGTGCAGTTTTTGGCCAGGGCCAGGTTTGAACCCACCACCTCCGGTACATGGGATCAGTGCCCTACTCCTTTGAGCTACAGTCACCACCCACATCATTTGTTATTTTTATTTGTTATATTGTTCAGGTGTTACAAAGTTACTTTTTTAATTAATAGGAATAGATCCTCTATAGCAGAGATCCTCAAACTTTTTAAACAGGAGGCCAGTTCACTGTCCCTCAGACTATTGGAGGGCCGGACCACGGACCCCAGGATGAGTCGGCTGCTAAGCAGCACAGGCAACAGTGGCAGAAATACCTGGCGGGCAGCATGTGGCCTGCGGGCCATAGTTTGAGGATGCCAGCTGTAACAACTGAGGTTACAGATGGCCATTCAGAGATTTGAGTCTCAATTGCAGCAGTAAAATCACTGAGCACAGGGCATGGGATGCCTTGCAGGGGAATTTTACCAAAGTCCCTTTTTCTGGTTGACTTCTGCTTGCTGTACTACTGGTGGCAGGCAATCCCAGCCTTTTTCAATGGAATTCTGTTTCACGAGCCAATACACCACACAACATACTAGGAATCATTCACCTTTCACCCTCGCCTAATTTTTTCATCATAACTTTTTTCATTCTTATTATTGATTTGAATAGATGGAATTATCCACACAATAGCATAGATAATCAGAGCTTCCTGCTGAGGCTTTACTCTTTTCTTTCTCATCCTTGATTCTATAATCTTCTAGTGGACACTATGGGCTCTCTTCAAGAGCTAGGTGTCCGCTGTTCATCTTTGTGTTCTTTGTGCTCAACACAAAGGCCTAGTGCTCAGTGTTTGCTGAATGAATTAATAAAGGTAACAAATAGAAATTTGGAGTAACAAAGTCCAAATATCCTCCACTGAACTTCATATTGTAGAGTAAGTTTTGTACAGTAAGTTTGTATAGTAATTCCTAACTCGCCACCTCATCTGAAAAACTCTGGTAGTCCTCTTCATACCCTTTGACGGTGCCTTCACCACACCCTTTGCTTCTCAATTGTTTCTAACAAGCCCCACTCAGTAAATGACAGTGTACATGCCACCATTTGCTACTTTTCCCCTCCAGGTTGACTTGACAATGAATCTTAACACACTTTCCTACCAATCCCGAGCTATTCCAAATTCTTTTCTGCACTGAGAATCCTTTGTCAAGAGGCACTGTAGTGAAGTTAGCATTCAAAGCACAATAACTTGCCCTCCCAGGCATCATTTTATACTTGGGAGCATACGTTTGAATCCATAAAGACAAGGCAGCAGATTCTGGCTCTGCCTTTTACTACCTTTATTATTTGGCCTTTTTCAGACACGGTTACTCAATATAAATCTGTGATTATAATATCTATCACAGAGGGTTGAGGGGAGAAATGAATAAGTGATAGAAAACTCTTAGGACAGAGCCAGGTGCTGAAGTGCCCAACAGCTGGTAGTTATTACTTAAATAGATTCTTTCACTTTCCAAGCTATTGCCCCAATCTCCTGACTGGAAATATAGTTACATTCATATTGTTTTATTTCTTTAGCATACTGGTTTTTCAAGGGGAGATGGAGAGTGGGGGGAGAAAAAAGGAATGATCTCTTTGGGGAAAAGGAGAAACTAATCAGATTCTGAGCAGGCAAGACATGATGATTCTTCATACATTTGCAAAGCTGTGCTAAGCAATAGTCAACAAAATCCTGACATTGTTCTGTTTTTTAAATGAAATCTTAAAATACAAGTTTAACAGTATTAAGTACATATAAGATTGAATCATGTAATAAGAATCACTACAATTTTTGACAGGCTTCCTAGTTCAAAGCCGTTACATACTTCCTGCAATCTAAACCCATTTTCAAATTCAAAGGGAGGTATTATCTAATGGTCCACTCAGTCTTTTCATGTTTTTAATTTGGGGTCAGTTACCTCAGCCTGTCTCACATCAGCTGTCATTTTTGTGATCAAAATGTCACTTCACATTATAGATTTCATTGGGACAGTTCTCATCTTTGGTTTAATTCAGTTTAATTCAAATCAGATCCCTATGTCTCAGGACAATTGAATTCAATTAGATGAATAGGATAGGATTGTAACCCCCATTTCCTGTTGATGCTGCCAACGTTCCTGGTACCTTTAAGCCCCTGGTACTTCCTAGGAGTCCACTGGCTCTTATAACAAGGACATAGTTGCTTCTACCCACTGAAAAGAGCCTGGTGTCAGCTCTGGAACCAGCGAGGCCTGCAGTGTGCTTACCGGTCCTTAAAAACCACCATTGTCTTTGCCACTGATGCTTCAGCCTCCACCACCCTCCTCCCATCAAAATCCCACTGGCTCAGTACTTCTCTGAATTTTAGAAAAATCTTCCTTTACATCCTGTTTTGCAAAAATCTTAGCTGAGAAATAGCCAATGAAGTTATGGGAGTTTAGAAAGGTGTCACTTGTTTATTTTGTTTTGTTTGGTTGAGCTTTTCCAACCAAAGATAAAGTGGATTGGCAACAGCACAATTCACCCATACCCTTCTCTCAAGACACCTTTTTCAGATGTGACTTGTATGACTAACTTTCCTTAGGATAAGTTTGTTTCCAAGAAGATTCTCTCGTGAGACTGCTGGTATTTCATAAGATGTATTTAAAATCCACCATCTACTGGGCTTTGTCCCTGGATCTCTGACCAAAAGCATTCTGGGACCTTAGTGGCACTGTCCAGAAGAGGAAAAGAAAGGATAGCAGGCCCAGACATAAAAAGGGCCCAGAAAACTCACCCAGCTGGAGGGCTTTACTGTAAGAGAACCAGCAGGCCCCTCCGCAGCATTGCCAGGGGCTGAGCTTGATTCTGGCTAATTGCACATATAAAAACTTCAGACTGGCCATTAAAAACCAGGTATAGAGGTAGTCCCTTGGGCTGGGCACTTGGGGGAGCTATGCCCAAAACATTCTGAAATGGGGAGGCAAAACTAAGGCCATAACAGGGAATAGTGAGATTATACATAGAGTTGAGAGGACAAAAATGATACACCTACAGGACCACTAGTCAGGGCACTCCAGAGAAATGGAATAAGAAGCTAGGAAGCCATAAGTGGGACATAGCACGTGCTGCATGTTACTGGTTTGGACGAGGGTATATAAAGGCAGTTCATCTGGCTAGATTTAGAGTGACTAGAATACCAAGGAATATAAAGTATGTTTAATACATCAACTATGTAGAATGGTCCTACAGAAGGATTTTAGAAATGATGCAATTGCTAAATCTTGGACTTTGAAATTAGAAGTCTGGGGTTTAAATCCCAGCACTTAGCTGAACATGTTAGCCCACACCTGTAGTCCCATATCCTTGGGAGGCTAAAGCAGAAGGATTGTTCAAGCCCAGGAACTTGAGGTTGCAGTGGGCCATGGTAATATCACTGCACCCTAGCCCCAGCATCAGAACAAGATCCTATCTCTAAATAAACAAATAAAGGCCAGCCCTGAAACTTAGTCACAGTGAAGTTTTACACAAATTGATCTCTCTACAGCTCTGTATCCTCCAGAGTTCTTTTAAGGATATGTAAAGTTCATATCTTAGTGTCTGGCACACACTTGCATAGGTACTCGAAAATGAAGAATGTAGCACATGGTCTATTTGGCTAATACCACACAGCTAATTACAGACCACATTTACTGGTGGTGCTGAGCCTGTGGACAATTTGCCTTTCCTGATGGGCAAGAACTCAGGAACTGGCAAACTAGGACTTCAGGTATGGGTCTGACTGCCGAAAGAGGTGCCGAAAGAGGTGCCGAAAGAGGAGACCCAAAGCCTCCTGTGGGTCATGGCTTCAAAAATAGAGATATTCAAAGAGTGCTGGTCTGGGAAACTTGAACTTGAATCACAATATGTAGCCCAATATCCATTCATACTTTCCTCCTAGACTCAGAAACAAATACCCCCTTTTTTCAGGGATATGTGTACAAGCCCACACATATGCACACACCTCGAAGCCAAGGTTCTCAATCAGGCATGACTTTCTGTCTGCCATGCTCACACTGGCTTTTATTACTTTTCTTAAGCTAGAACCTCACAGGTAAACTTTTGATCCCTGAAATGCAGTTCCTAAATTTCAATGTGAGAATATTTGCCACTCTCTCATCATTTATGTGTACTGTAATGTTATTACCATAGCCATAGAAGTGACTTTGGTTTTCCTTCTCTCTCTGACTATAGCAAAACTGCCTTTATTCTGTACTGGAGGGTGCTCTGTGTTAAATTAAGTCAAATTCTGGGCTGAGTGTGAAACCCAAGAGATCCTGTTAGTCTATCACAGCCTGGACACAAGGAATGATGGGACAACACTAAGGCCTCTCTTTCCACCCAGCCTTACTGCCTTCTGCTCCACTCCTCACAACAGTCCAGTCACACCAAATTCTGACAACTCCAGTCCACCACGCCCTTTCCTGACTTTATTCCTCTGCCCCAGATGAGCTTCCCCATTCTCTCCTGAGAAACTCCTTCTCAGTCTAGATGGCCCAGTTCAAGACCCTCTCTGCAGACCTCCTCAATCCCCTCGGTCCCTCCCTCCTGTTTGCTCCTACAGCATTGTATGCACACATCTGTACTCTACATCTCACATTGTAGTTTTTCCCTCCATGAGCCCCTTGAAATCAGGGTGAGCATCCAGCATCTAACACAGTGCCTGGTACTTGTTTGGTGTACATTAAAAATTAATGAAAACTAATCATGTTTTGCATTTCTTCTTCCTGCAGAAACGATGACCATGGTTCAGAAGACTGCTGTGCTAAAGACCGAGTAGGACAACCATCTCACAAAGATCTTAAGTAACTTTTCCCATCCAGCAACACCCAGACGACTCCAGTGACCAAATGCTCAGCTGTAACCACAGCAATAACTGGCCCTCTTACCAGACTGGGTTTGGTGAACCTGAATGGTCCAGCCACCTTCTTCAGGTGGCCCAAGGTGATGTGCTGCAGGGGAAGCACGTCTCCCTTGTCCAAGACTGGACTACAAAAGAAACCAAGTGATAGATACAGTGAGAGTACCAAGAGTACCAGGACTCAGTGACTAATGTAA
Organism: Otolemur garnettii; assembly: GCF_000181295.1. Lineage (NCBI taxonomy): Eukaryota > Metazoa > Chordata > Mammalia > Primates > Galagidae > Otolemur > Otolemur garnettii. Next base: position 36,194,121 of record NW_003852396.1, read on the forward strand.
GGCTCTTGGTGATGGTGACATAGCACCTGCCCTGGCAATAGTCACCCTGACATGATGTTATTTGCTAGAATGCCCTGGAAGGACAGAATATTTAAAAAAATATATCCAGGTGCTAAATAGGCAGCAGAAATCAATTCACACGTGACTACCTTTGAGCTAATGACTGTCTCCAGAAAATAATTTCACCCCAAGAAGTGTTCCAGCTTTGCAAGAAATAGCCCCCAGAGAATAATAGGAGAAATAGGCTGTTCTCCCTGGACAAAAACCTAGTGCAAGGAGGGCTAGTTCATAGCAAATTCACTGCCCCCTCCCATGCACATGGCAGAGAGTACCAGGTGATTGTGACCCTCTTTTCTGCTAAAACTAGACTCTGAGGTGTCAGAAATCCCAACACCATTTTCTTGGTAGCCAGCTGCCACTTCCTTTCAACTGGGGGTGGTATTAGAATGAAAATTAATTGTTATCCCTGTTAGACAGGCATCATCTCAGGATGATAGAATGTATTTTCCCAGGCACATGTGTTCACAGAGGGAACAGCCTCAGACACAGATGTAGCATTGGATGAGTGAGAGCATGGAGAAGGAACATAGCCACCCCTAGGGGAAGGCACAGCTTTGGAGCCTTCTTGGCCTGAGTGCCTTCTGGGGTATTTCCATACGCAACAGTCCAGAGTCACAGCCTTGGCAGCCACAGACAGAGGTCTACTTCTCAACCTCAGACACGTGTATCACTTTCTCAGTACTTGGGGTTGGAAATACCTATAAGAGTGAAGGTCAAGGGCTCTCCCTGGGAATCTCATTCATTACTCAGCTTCCTTCCCAGCTGCATTTGCTAATCCATGCCAGCTACACACCTCATCCTCTTTGCTTCTGCCTCCACATAAATGAAACCAAAGGCTTTAGCACATCCTGCGAGGACCAGGGGCTGTTACCTAGTGGTCCTCTCTCTCCCAGTGTGGGTGCAAGCTAACCCATTCACACATTTGCATCACTATTCCAAGATAACATTTCCCTTTTCATACAATCTCTTGGCAGCAGAATCCAGAGTTGGGTTGTAGTTTACCTTTCTGGAAAGCTCATTATCCTCATTCCAATAACATTTCATTGTGGAACTGAGTGGAAGCAGGATCATTGCATGTCTTCAGAAAGCTCTTGTTGCCACAGCTGTCTAGTACTGTACAAGAAGCTCAATCCTGATGTTAGATCTAAGAAGGATAGAAGCCTTTGGTTGCATGTGGCTGTGTTATTAAACGCAAGTCTAACTTCTTTGATTGGCTTTCAACCACTGACATTCAAAAGGAATCCAGGGCTCTCTTCTAAGTCTGATGACATGAGAAAAATTCAGCTTCCTTTCCTCAAGGTTCCTCTTGGCTCATCCCTTCCCCATTCAGACATTCTCCACCATAGCAATGTTTAGAACCAAAGCATGAAGGGCTAGTGCTAACAGAATACTTAGCAGAAATACTGTTTCTAGAGCCGGGCAGATAAGCCCAGAAGAATGGTCCCAGAGAAATCAGACTGCCTCCAATAGAATCAGGCAGCCATCCCAGCAAGCTTTGATATGTCCCTGACCCTGGGAGCTGGGTTGGAGATCCCGAGGCAGCTGTGCCTATTGTTACTCCCCTCAGAGTCCTCTTGCCCAGAGACCTAGCAGCCTTGGGATCCTGATGAGTATGTTATTGATATGAAGCAGAAGGGGCAAGCAGGCAAAAAAGACTGTCCACATGAAAGGCAGGTGTCTTTATGTCTGGAAAGCTTCGCCTAGCCAGTACAGCTGTGGCCAGAGGCTGGTTATACGTTTGAGCTCTCTCCACCCATTTGCAACTCTGCCTCTGTTCTCTTGCATTCTGTTTGGTTTCCCTTTAGTTTCCTAGTAAATGTTCATTTTGAAAAATTCCAACCTTGTCTCATTTAACTTGGGGTGGGGAGGGGATTCTCCAACGTCTTTTTCAGGAGAGTGAAGGAAATTAAAGTACCTTAAAAAAAATTGAAATACCAGTAGAAAAGGAAATACTCTGATCAGATCTTAGGGGCACACCTTGGGAAAAGCTGATGCCAAGAGAAAAGGAAAGACCAGGCTCCTCGCCCCCTCTCCCCACCTGCCTGGCACTGATTCTGGGCCCCTTCCTCTTACTGCCACTGCCTCAGACAGATCTGTCCTAGGTGTGTGTTGCTGCTGATGTATCTTCCCACAAGTGAATTGGGCACATTCAGCAGGCAGTATGTTGTCCAAGAAGTACACTGGACATGCTAGAAGTCAGGGAGGGGAGGGAAGAGGAGTGGTCTCTACAATGTGAATGTTTTCAAAAAAGTCTCCGACAATCATGACTCTGGTAGGATCTCGTTGACAGGCTCATCAGTAGAATTACATTTCACATGATGAGAAAAAAGTCCTTGTCTCACACTTAAGCCAGGGAAACTGGCAAAGGATAGATGCACAAAATGGCTTGCTGTTTTCATGCCCATCCTGTCCTGCGATTGGGGGAGGGAGGTGTCATCCCAGTGATCTGTGGCTGCATAACACACCATAAAACACAGTGGCTTAAATCAATATTTATTTTCTCTCATGATTGATTTACTGTGCTGGGTGATACTCTCTCTTGGAGTCTCAGGGTGAAGGCTGACATCATCTGAATGCCTGATGGGGCTGGATGTCCATGATGCCTTCTTCACACACATCTGCCTTTTCAATTGGGATAACTGGAACAGCTGGAGAATGGCTGGGAATTTCTCTCCACATATTTTCTTCACATGATTAGTTTGAGCTTTCTCACACCTGAGGTCTCACGAAAGACCTCCTACAAAGCAGCTGAGTTCCCCAAGAGCTAGCATTGCAAGAGGTCCAGGTAGATACTATAGGTTCTTTTAAATAACTTCTGAAGTAACCTAGTCATTTATTTTACTTTTATTTGTTAGGTATGGGGTCTCACTGTGTTGCCTACACTGACCTCTAACTCCTGGGATCAAGCAATGTTCAAGCCTTAGCCTCCCAGGTAGCTGGGATTATAGGTGTGTACCACTGTGCCTGGCTACTGAGTCATTTCTGCCACATACTCTGAGTCAGAGCAAGTCATAGTCTTGAATCAGCCCAAATTCAAGGGGAAGTGATTACACTGAAATGCCAGAACATGTGGCTAATTGGTGCTGTCTTTGGAAACAGTGGAGCTGGGATTGGGAGTGGGGAGTTTACTGAGTCAAAGCGCTTCCTAGATAGCTGTCACTTTAAAAGCATGCATAACCCTTAGCATGCATGGAGGATCTTCTAAGCCAGAGAAAAGCCATTGGCAGTGTTCAGAGAATTTGGGTGTGTCTCTGAGATGCCCTTTCCAGAGAAGAGGCACATATGAACGGGGCCTTTCCAAGACCTCACACACCATCCTACTTTCTATCCATCTGCATTCCAACACAGGCTGACCTTTGTGGAAGATAGAAAATAGGAAGCTGAGAGAAAGAAAAAAATCAGAAAGAAAATTTATGCCAGGGAGGATCTGCAGACCAACTGCAGGGCAAACTGGAAAAGAGAGGGTTGACTACATTCTAGGAGCTGAAGAAGGTGAGTCTGGTCTTTATGTCTAAGCCCGGGATGGAATTGAGGCCAGAAAAAGCTCTGATCTGTGCCACGGACCTACCTATGGTGTCCCTGATGGCAGATGTAAAGCTCTCTTTGCTCTATCTCCTAAAAGATGGGGACTGTGGAAGGAAGCCACCTCCTTCTTCCATTCCAAAGACTTAATTGTCACTTGTTGCCCAGGCTCCCTGGGCATATGGACTGCAAAATTCAACTAGCTATGTGATCAACTCTGCCAACTCACTATCTGGCAACTTCCCACTTGATTCCAGAAGCTCTGGGTCTGGGAGGGTTTAAGAACCAAGATTTAAGATAGCCCAGAGAAGGCTTTAGAGGATCTGGAGCCAGCCCTCTAGTCCAGAGATCTTAGCTAAGCCTCATGTCATTAGAGTCCCCCAGCTAAAGCTAGTGCCAGCAGCTAGTGATTCTCATGATACCTCCTCCCATCAGGAAAGGGAAGAATAGGCCAAAGGGACTGCGGACCTGGGCCACGGGTGCTGTCGTCATAAGTCATTGGTACCACTATCCTAAACTTCATGTTAAGATAAAGATTACTCCACACAAGCTGGATGAGCATTGCCAGACAATTATAAAAGCATATTTATTAATATGAAATGTATTGACAATAGTCAACATTGCATCTTATAGTTTATAATACATGGTATTACTTTTATCCATTTCTCTATTTTTTGAAAATTAACTTGATTTCAAATAGTAAAGATAGTAAAAAAAATTAATTTATTTTTTGCTTAGTGATAAGTTTATTGTAGTTGTTATTCCAATAATTATCTGTTGCATTAACATTTTTTCAAAACCAGCATCTGACATAGAAATATTGATGGTTTTTTCTACCACGTGAACATCATCTCCATGACATTAGCTTTCTCACAATGTAGAGAAAATTCCTATTGCATAGTGACAACATCCTGAGGCTTGGTTTTGAATTTATGCAAATTTGAATTTGTTAATGAAAAGCAATTTGTCCAATTTGCCAAACTCATATTTGAATAAATTCCTTTATCCAAATATCTGGACACTTGTATTCGGACCTTCAGAGATAAGCATATGAATTATATAAACTGATAAATAAACCTTCTAGAAACAAGTTTTACCTTTATTTGAAAAATATAATAATTTTGCAATGATACATTTTCCCCTCAAGGAATTTGAGAACTAAATTTAAACTTTTATGTCTAAAACAAGGCTTTCAAACAGTCCTTAATCTTAAAATCACACTAAAAAGTACAAGCAAAGTAAGAAGCCAATAAAGGAAGGTATTGCCATAAATTGTACATTTTGAAAAGAGGAATGAATGCACTTGTCCCTGCCTGCATGTGCCCCACTCATACTGGAGCTCTGCTGGGGACTCCCTGGGCCTGCTGGCTCCAGCAAGGCTTGTAGGCTTTGTCAGCCAAGCAGCAAATCTGTATTATAGCCCAACATTATGGCCACCATTTTATAAGTTTATTTTCTAGTGGAAAAGTGAATACAAAATGTTTTACTGAGAATAAGATTCAGGCAGCCCAATGTCAAGTCCTCCAGGGGGAAGTAAGGTGTGTCAGCCACTGCAATAAAAAAGGAAGAACAGCAATATGATATTTTCTGAATTAGAACTTCGAGGGTTAAAAGTATTTCAACCAAAATAAATACTTTTCTAAAATACAGATTGTTTTTTCCTTGTTCTCTGCAAATGAGGTGTCAGGGTATTTTGAACAGCACTGCTGGTTTTGAAACAATTATATTTAGTTGCATGAAATTAACAGGAAGACATCTAAACTTTGACATACAGTGTTTTCCACACTTGAACTCCACACCGAGGAGGCATTAGCATTCACGTGTGAGGTGCAACTGGTCCTGCCTGGCTTGCTGCAGTGAGTCAGGCAGTGTCTGGGCTCTTGCTGGTGTTGTTAACATTTGCTGGTTGGTGCTTTCACAGTGACTGCCTGGGTGGGTGAGATGGTCTTTGCTGTAACAGTCCACTTAGCAGCTGAAACAAACCCTCTGGGCCTTCTAAGCCAAGATAACACCATTTTAGCAGCAACTGCCACAGGGATTTTGCCTCTTGACTTTGAAAGATGTTCACCCCTTGGCCCTCCCTCTGGAATATAAAAATTAAAACAAAGCAAAGGAGAATGTAACCATGCCACCAAACAGGATGAGAACAAGGACATTCACTGTGTATGTGCAGCACAGTGAGGGGAAGTATCACCTAAATCCATCCCAAATGCAGCATCTCTAACTTTTTTCTATGTTTTAAAGCTTATTGATCTTGAACTTTTAGGAAAAATAAAAAATAAAACAAAAATATAAATAATGGACTCAAAAGAAATACAACAGACTTTAAAGAATCCCATAAAACCCAAAAAGCTTAGTAAATTATTCAAATACTTATTATGTTGACATTTGGCTGATTAGCTGCATTATGTCAATGTCCCTAGTCCAAGCAAAAGTAGTGGTTGGTGCTTGCCTAGTCCTAAAGAACTCAGGGGGACCCACTGTGGGCCTTTGCCGGCTTGGAAAAGAAGGGCAGGCTCAGGAAACTCCAGTATGATCTTTCAGTCTGATGTCTGCATGAAGGGGGCAGGTCCTTGCTGAGGGAAGTGTTTATATAAATGAAGAGAGATTCCCCTACCTATCTTCAACTCATGACATTCTTGGACTCCAGGGCTCAAGGTAAAATTACTAGTTTGGGAAAGGTAGATTTCAGGCTTGAAGCTGCAAATTATACAGGGATTTAGTTCTGGTAAGAAAGATTAAACTCCTACCACTTGAAACCATTCTAGTACATGATCTCACTTCTTTGGGTCCAAACCGTAACATATTTGCATGATTCCGGCAGATGGAGGTAGTGGTGGAGACCAGCTAGCCCCTAGAAGTTTAAAAAGGAACTCCAACCAATTACCTCCAAGCAGAGTGCAGTTGAAGATACCCTGTCCTGTGGGGGCCTGAGGACCTTCTCTGCCACTGAACAACTCTGTAAGCTCCAGCCCTCACCTTCCTAGACACTCCTTGCCATCAGGGTCCTGCCCCTCTGGGCTTAAGAGGACTTTGGCAATCCCCAAAGAGCTTAGACACAACAGAAACATGACCGTGCAAAGCCCCTGCCCAGAACTTCCTGCCTTGGGCCAGCCCCTCACTGGGTTTTATATCAGGGTGCTTGGCATCCCCAGGCCACTGTACACACATAAGTGCAAATGCAATTATTGTGCAAGAGCAGCTGTTGTGTGGCTTCTTGTCTTTCCTAGACAGAGGAGATGATTGAGGAGGCCATGGTCCCATCAAAGAGGGGAGACTTGACTTTGTACATCTCTTTGAAGCAAGGAATCTTACAGGAATTACTACATGGGAACGCATGGCCTCCTGAATGCTGCTACCCACCTAGCACAGGTATCCTAATCTTCTTGGGAGCCTCCTGTCTCCCTAGATACTTATGACCCTCAGTCATGGCAGCTCTCCCTTCTCATGCAAGATTCTACCTGACACCTCCATAACCCAGTCTACAGTCAGACAAGATGTCACTAGAGGTTACACCCACTTTTCCAGGTCCATCAAATGTGGATTAAGAAAGGATCATGTCAGAGACCACAGCGCTAATGAGTAGGGTTTATCAGGGCCGCCATTTCTGTTGAAAGGCTGTCATTCACATGCATTGTTTACAACTGACTGGAGCCTAAGGAGCACAGAGCAAAGACCAAGCTGCAGCACATACCGTGTGTAGAGCCATGGACTGGAGCAAAGGCTGGGCTCTGTTCCTGCCTCCGAAGCCAAAGCCAGCCGTGGACCCCAGTTTTTTCTCACATGAGACCGGAGTGGCCCAGTGTGTTCTGTGCTCTTTTACCTCTAGTGTCTGTGTCTCTGACTTTAGGGAACGGCTATGCCCATCCTGGGAAACTCGTGTAGCTGAGGTGAGGTGTGAGCAGACCCAGATGCATGCTGCCTGGAAACCCACATGCAGGCTAACTCCAGAGGAGAGGTTTGTGGTTTCCACAGATATCAACTGTCTCTCTGACCCATCTGACTGATAATGTCCTGAAAACCCTTGTAATGACCAGTGCTGTCTACCAGGGATCATAGAACCAGGACTGGCCCTCTCGAAGCACAGGAAATTCCATTTTGAGGTAAATAACCACACGGGTTCTTTCAATTACAGCCCAAAGAACTCCTTATAGTCCTTAATTAGTAAGTCAGAGGGAGGGAAGAGGGAAGCAGCAAAGAGAGCTCTGGGAAGAGGCGCTTCTGGATGAAGAAATAGGTAGTAAGTGAAGAAAAGAGGGAAAGAGAGTGTGTGGTTGGTTCACCATGAGAGACAGGAAAGAAGGAAGATGCTGAGCCCTCCTCCCAGGCCTACTTCTCCAAGCAGCAGCCTATAATCCCTTGCCTAGGGCTGTGAGAGAAATCTTCATCCCCGGAGTCATGCCACACAGTTCTGTGCTTCTGACAGCAACAAGACAGAGGTACCTTGGAACCAAAAGCAAGGACCTCCTTCCCCACCCAGCATGGTACATACAAGCCACTGGCCCAGGTGTGCTGGGTTGAGATGTGGATTCTCAGATCTAGTCTTTTGATTATACCTAAGCCTACATTTCTAAAAATAAACTGCCACATCCATTCTATCTACTCGGTCAAGATTATCAATCAGACTTATTGGATGAGGAGAGAGAGAGAGTGGAGGGAGAGTTTGAGGGTAGTTTTCTGAATGGAATACATTCCTCCTCAGATCTAAAAAGGGCAAGGAGGTAGTAGTACCTTGGCCATAGTCAGATGACTGCCTGAGAAGCCTTCGCCCTCTAGTGGTGAAAGGCTCTAATCCCACTAAGTCACACAAAAAGTAACCCTATGTTTGGTCCTGGGATACTGGACTAAGACCACAAAGGAGGTGCTCTCCAGGGCCAGCAGGTAACCCCTCATCAGTTAGCCCTAGGGCTCTGTTCCCAGTCGGCTAAATGTTTCTAGTACCCCAAAGCCCTCACTTGGAACCTGTGTAGAGAGACAAGGGTAAATCCTATGCTGGGGAGACACAGAGCTCACATAAGACACAGCTATCACACATAAGGTAGCCAGCCCTGACCCTGGTGCCTACTTCCCTTCTCCTGCCAGGAAGAACCCCTGTGTAGGTGACCATCAGCAGCATGCTATCATCTCCTGGCCAGCAAGCCTTGTCCAACTGTAACTACACCTTTCATATACCTTTCACCTTCCTTAGAAGTCACTAATCCACATCCTACCCCATCAGTGGTTCTCACTAATCAGTCCCCCTCCCTGCAATCTACCTATTCTGCACTCCAATCTCTCTCTGAGCTGTGTAAATGTAGGCAAGATTCCAGAAGGTATATGCAGAGATGTGGTTACCAAGTGCTGAAATAACAAAGACTCTGGTAGACTGAGCCCCTGGCATATCCAGCCTTTGACTCATTCCAGTTAGGACAAGACACACAACCTCCAGAGATGTTTCTATCAATCACAGAAAACTTCCCAGGTGGGCTTTAAAAGCCAAACCAGAATGATCACAACAGGTGGTGTGCAAGTTTTAGGGACACTGATACACATGGTTTCTGTATCAGAGAGCTAAAGGAGGCTATTCCACATAGTGTATATTGAGCAAGCAGCTGTTCCATCCTGGGGGATGAAGGAAGGCAGGGCACTGCCAGAAGGCAATTCTGATAAAGCATGGGTGAGCTTAGAAAGAATGTCTAAGACTGAGAAGGCTGAGCTCTGAGTAAACTCAGGATAAGGATTGGGGCGGGGTGAGGTGAATGAGGGCAAAGGTGACATCTTGGTAACTTCTCACTCATGTCAAATCATAACATTATTGGTAAATAGGAAAGTTAGTGCTAGAGAATGCGTTTATGTCCCCTAAAATTGATATTGAAGCCCTAATCCCCAATATGATGGTGTTTAAAGGTGGGACCTCGTGTTTTCTGAAAATTTATTCATAAGAAATGTCTTATTCCCTAACAATTAAAAATGAGGTGACATTCAGAGCATTGCATGTTACAGGACTTTAACACTATAGGAAATATGTCTTTGCAAGGTTTGGATTAGGTCATGAGAGTGGGGCCACATGGTGGGATTAGTGTTCTTATAAGAAGAGGATGAGACCAAAACCCCTTCTCCCTCCACTATGTGAAAATATAGTAAGAAGATTGCCATCTGAAAGCCAGGGAAAAGGTCATCATATACCAAATCTGCCAGAACTTTGATTTTGGTCTTCCTATCCTCCAGACTGTAAGAAATAAATATTTGTTGTTTAAGCCACCGAGTCTATTACATTTTGTTATAGCAGCTCAAACAGACAAGAACAGTTAGTGACTCATAGCAAAGGGTTTGTGAAAACAGAAGGTAACTAAAGGTATATCTAACAATAATTGGAGGTATCACAAGTGTTTACATATGACATTGTTATTGTGAAGTCTCCTAGGAGGTTCTCTCCTTGTACCCTAACACGTTTCTCTAAAAAATTTTAAATGATTCCCCAAATATATCATCACCCAGTTGAAAAATATCAACTTGCTTCAACACTCTAAAAATTCTCAGTCAGAAAACTATTCTTAGTTTTATTCTTACCTAAAAATTCTCAGTCAGAAACTATTCTTAATATTTAATGTGAATCTCTCCTACAATATGTCTATTCCTTTTAATCCAACCTAAAACAGTATTAATCCCTATGAAATTCCATAGACCATGCCCTATTCCTTTATTCTCTCCTTTCTTTTCCACACAAGGCAAAAACTTGAACAGACAACTGTAGGCAATTAATTAATATTATCTGGGAAAATGCAACATTATTTAAGAAAGGAGACTGTTTCAAGCCCCCTCAGAACCTCTCACTCATGTACAAACCAACCCTGCCCTCACAGGTGGATTCTCTTCCATTTTTTTTCTAAATGAGTAAGTGTGTGTGCAAGAGAGAGAGAGAGAAAGAGTGTGTGTGGCCTATTAAATTGTAAGATCCTGGAAGGCAATATGCTCTTCGGCTCAAGGCTTCAATAAAGACACATTAAGTATTCCTTGGCACACTTACTATAAACCTTCTTATTCCTTCCTATCACTAAAACCAGCCTCTAGCTCTGGTTTTCCAAAGTACTAAAAAGATACTAACTGTGTCATCTTTAGCAATTAATTTGGTATTTCAGGCCAGCCCTTCTTCATTCGAAGCTCCTCCTTCACCCCAAGTGGTCTGCATTTGGGGGGTATAAGTCTCCTTGCTAAATTCTCCCTGGAAAGCTATCACAGAGCATAGATGGTTCAGGTTTAATTTTTAATGGTTCAGGTGGGGAAGAGGAAAGGTAGAAAGTAAGATGTAAGTATGAGTTTCAAGTTTCCTCCTTGAAATATGGAAGGGCCTCTGGGATTTCACGCAGATTAAAACATACCCAATAATCAGGGAAGAGAAATTCTTTACAGCCCAAGAGGAAATAAGATGATCCTTAAATCCTGAAAAGTAGCCCCCAACCTTCCCTATCTGCCAAACGTCTGCACTTTCCTTAGAGGGAGCTGCATGGCAGAGCCTAGTGCTGGGTGAGATTTCCCAGAGAGGATGTCATTAAATATCCACCCCAGTCTGTCTGAGTGGTTCTCATGGTTCTCTAAGAGGGTCACTGAGATGGGGTATCCTGGAAACCTACAGCATAGAACCTAGGCTTATGATCTGGAAGGCTGCTGAAGTAAAGCAGAATAATAAGCCCAAATTCAGTTATAGCTTTGCTACAGAGGAGACCCAAAGCAAGCCAGTGAAAAAGGCTCTAATACCAGGAAGGAGAGAGGAACACAGCAACTGGGCAAGCAGACTAGAGGGCAGCCTCAGATAGTTTCTAAAGTCAAAATCCATACCTAATCCTAATGAAGCTGTTGCATATCCTTATTAAAAAGAACTGGGTAGAGGCAGAGAAGGGAAGGGAGATAGTTCAGGAAAATATAAACTATAGATCTGGGAACTCAAAATCCATAATGAATTATGATTATTCAAAAAGAATTAGCCAGTAAATACTTCTAATAATCTCTGAAAGAAAGCTGTACATGCTACAATAGCTAATATTTATAATTATTATCTTACACGATTAAAAAAATAACATATGGCTTTTAAAATAAGTAAAATAAGTAAATAAGCTTGAAATATACTTGGGAAGATTTCTATTAAATTATTTAAGATAAAAAACCTCTTTTCCAGGGGAAAAGAAAACTTGTATTTCTGACAATTTATTTATGAAGAATATCTCATTCCCACCAGTTACAGATTGAGGCAACATGTCCACCACAGTGCATGATTTGCAAACCTAAGAACTTTATCTTCACAAGTATGTGAGATATGTTGAACCGTAGTGCAATTACCACAAATCTATCAGCTCTATCTAAGGGGTAGAGAGCAATGAACCCTCATAAGAAGACTGGATTTGGAGTGTATGCTAAAGTCCAATAAGTGGCCCCAACAACCAACTGAGGTACTTGTGTGCAGCTATGCAACCTTCCATGCATTTGTCAGAGAGGCCATCAGGTGACACAACCTGACCACAACATTGAAGAGAGTAAGAATTTGATAAAGGCAAATATAAGCTCAGAGCAAGAAAAGAGGGGTGTTTTGGGTTCAGGAATTAGTCTAGGCAAGAGCATGGTGATGAAACAAGGCTCCAAGACTGAATAGGAGATACGTGGCAAAGAAAAACCGGGCACCAGGGAAAGGATCTGGAAGAAATATGCTCAACTTTGAGAGGGAGCCTTGCTGGTCAGAGCTACTTCTAAAGGGCCATTTGCGTCTGTCCCCTCCATGGGGCACGCAACTCCTCTATGCACTCACTCTTCCTTTGCCTTCAAATTATAGGTCTTAGCTTAGATGTAACTTATTTGCAAAGACTTCCCTTAGCCTGAGAAATCTAGACTTTCTTGGGAAGGAGTTGGCAGACAATCAAGACTCCCAAGCAGGGAAATTACATAATGAAACTCCTTCACCCTGGCTATGGTACAGGAGCCAGATTAGGAGGGGTCAGAAGGAGGCTGTTGTGAACACAGAATCTGGCCATCAATCTGACGACTCCTTTTTTAATTCTCATTCAATCAGCAACCAAGTTTTGTCAATTCTATATCCTGAATACTTCTCAAAGTCATCCAGTTAGCTCGCTTTCTGCCACTGACACTACTTTCATTTTCACTCTCATTATATCCCCCAAGTCACTGCAAAAGCCTAATCTACCTCTCACTGTGAATTTAGCCTTGTTGGCCTCTAATCCATCCTTTATCTGGCTTCCAGAGAAATCTCTCTGAAACACAAATCTGTTTATATTGCTTCTTGCTTCACTTGAAACTCTAGTTGTTTTCCCATTGTTCTTACCATATCACCTGTTCGGTGTGTCCTACAAACTTGGCAAAGACTGGCCTCTGCTGTCCTACTGAAGTGGACACTGTGGTGTATTGCTTTGCTTGAATTTACCCTTTAGGATGAGGACATTCCTTCCCCCAGCTGTGCAGTGAGGCTGTGCTAACACATCTCCCTCCCCAGGCACTGCCCTTGGCCAAAGGAAACTGCCTCACCCAAGACTGTATATTCTCCCTTCTGGGAGCAGCCCACATCTAATGACTGCTTAATGCAGGAGTGTCAGGGCCTGGTCCCCTGGCCTCAATTTGGGACATATCTGATTGGGCTTTCCTAGCTCTAGAGATCCTCGTGAAATCAATGGAGGCCTGTGTCGCAACTGCCCTGCAGTTGACCTTCTCTCTATCCAGTCATGCTTCCTTTACTCACCCACAGGTGTTGCTCCAAAGAGCACACCCCAAGAAACATCGTGCACATAAATTGGACCTAGAGTCTATTTCCTGGGGAGCCTGACCTACAATATTCCCCCAGCTCCCTCACTCAGTTCAGTCACAGAAAGTTCATACAGAACTCCTATTAGTTCTTCAAGTCCACTGAGCTCTTTCTGACGTATGGGTCTTGGCATAGACTATTATTTCTATCTAGAGCAGTGGTTTTCAACTGGTTTGCTGCAGCACACTGGTATGCCACAAAATTTATTTTTATTTTTATCTATTTATTTGGCTGGGGCTGGGATTGAACCCGCCAATTCCAGTATACAGGGCCAGCGCCTTAATCCCTTGAGCCACAGGTGCTGCCCCCGCAAAAAATTTTAAAGAGGGAGGCGCTGGCCTTATATAAGGGACGTGGCTGGTTCAAACCTGGCCCCAGCCCCCCCCCCCCAAAAAAAAAGCTGAAAAAAAATTTTTTTAAAGATCATTAATTAAATTATTTTCAAAAGAAGTTCAAAGCATAGAAAACATATTCTATTTTTTTTTAAGAGACAGAGTCTCACTTTATCACCCTTGGTAAGTGCTGTGGCTTCACAGCTCACAGCAACCTCCAACTCCTGGGCTTAGGCGATTCTCTTGCCTCAGCCTCCCAAGTAGCTGGGACTATAGGTGCCCACCACAATGCCCGCTTATTTTTTGTCACAGCTTGGCCAGCGCCAGGTTCAAACCTGCTACCCTTGGTATATGGGGCCGGTGCCCTACCCACTGAGCCACAGGTGCTGCCCAAAAGTATATTCTTGTTTTTACTCTTTTTTTTTTGAGACAGAGCCTCAAGCTGTCACCCTGGGTAGAGTGCTGTAGCATCACAGCTCACAGCAACCTCCAACTCCTGGGCTTAAGCGAGTCACTTGCCTCAGCCTCTCAAGCATCTGGGACCACAGGCGCCCACCACAAAACCTGGCTATTTTTTGGTTGTAGTTGTCATTGTTGTTTGGCAGGCCCAGGCTGGATTCAAACCTGCCAGCTCTGGTGTATGTGGCTGGCACCTTAGCCGCTTGAGCTACAGGCGCCCAGCCTCTTTTTACTCTTTTTTAAATCAACCTAATTTAAGTGCGCCACAGAAGTTTAACTGTAGGTTCAAGTGTGCCATGAGATTAAAAAGGTTGAAAAACACTGGCCTAGAGCATTTCCCACCTCTTCTGCCCACTATCCATTTTATAAGGCGAATGCCTAGTCATTCTTTATTTCTCAGCTAAGCTGTCTCCTCCTTTAGGAAGTCTTCCCTGATTCACCAAACTCAAGTGCTCTACCTTCATGCCATCCCGACATTGAGTACTTTCATCATCACTTTCATCATCTCTTTCAATGCCTAATTAGAAAAATTATAATGCATTATAATTCAGTATCCTTGTGATCGTCTCCCCTACTAGATACATCCTTTATGAGGGCAAGTAATGTGTCCATCATGTCTGTCATTGTATTCCTAGTGCATGACCCAATACCTGGAATGCAATAGGTACCCCACAATATTTATTAATGAATAAAAAGTATAAAATGAAGAAGCCTTGAGTAAGGAAGTAGCAGTAGGATAAAACAGAAGGAGATGTTCTCTCTCTCTCTATATATATATATGCATATATTTCGGTGATAAACTTAATAAATCTTAGTGTACTGACTGAGCATACGAATGAGGAAGAGTCTACAATATTCCCTATATTTCTACATTTCTAAATCGATAGTAGGTAGTGCCACTTGCTGAGAGAAAAAAATGTAAAGAAGTTTGAATAGAAAGAAAAAGATGAGCCATGTTTGAGATGTCTATTCTGCGTCCAAGTGCAGATGTCCAGTAGGCAGATGGAAATAGCGTTTGGAGCTCAAGATTTAGTCCTGAACTTGGGATCATCTGTATATCACCCAGGAAGTTCTCTTATCAATGTACTTCCTGCCATAAACATTCCGCACTCCCCTTGGAACTGCTCCATTTTGTCCTCATATTGCCTCCAGCACCTCAGTGGATGCTTGTACTAGTTTTCTCCGGCTGCCATGACAAAATGCCACAGATGAGTGGCTTTAAACACCAGAATTTCATTTCTCACAGTTCTGAAGGCCTGACATCCAAGATCAAGGTGTCAGGGGGTTAGTTTCTTCTGAGGCCTCTCTCCTTGGCTGGTAGATGGCCATATTCTCACCACATCCTCATATGATCTTTTCTCTGAGCATTTGTGCCCCTGAAGTCTCTCTGTATGTCCAAATTTCCTCTTAGTATAGAGACACTAGTCAGACTGCATTAAAATCCACTCTAATTACCTTATTTTAACATAACCACCTCTTTAAAAGTCTACCTTGAATTACAATTACCTTCTGAAGTTGGGGGTGTTACAGCTCCAACATATGAGCACATGAATCTGGGTGCTCCACCCTTCAGCCCACAGCAGTGTGACATTTCTTCTCGTCCTCCTTACACACCTCTGCCCCAGATGCAGGGAGCCCACACCTCTCAACCAGCGCACCTATGCATGATTAGCCCTCCCTCAAATTTCCAAGATTCAGACTTCAATGTGTCACGGGGGTTATTCTGCCTAGAATGGGGGTGAAGAGGTGATAGGGAGATTTGAAGGACGAGTAAGAATTCATGAGTTACAAAAGGGAGAGACATTCTAGGCTGAGACGTCTGCATAAGCAAAGATAGTCCATGTTAAGTTTCATGGAGAGGTTGGGGACAATTTGATGTGGCTTTTGTGGAAGATGAATGTGATAGATGCTAATAGGTGAAGTAAGGAAGGTTGGCTGAGGTCACATTGGAAAAAGCTCTCGTTCTGGCATAAAATCAGCAAATGCTTCATCTAAAGAGACAAAGATAAGGAATTAGAAGCTGTTCCAATCACTCGTGCAGGAAACAATACAATTAACTTGCAACGGTTGGAAGATTTGAAGATGATTTAAAGCAAATAGCTATTAGAAAGAAGAGGAGAAAGTGTGGCCAATGAAAGATGGAAGAGAAAAGCAGAGGTTAGGGGAGAGAAGAGGATAAAGGAGACATCCTGCCAGTACCTAAAAGATGAATTCTTGTATCCCAGATGGGATGCTGTTGGGCTGGGCTCTGCCACCTCCGAAAGGCAGAGTTTCCCCCTCACAGACTTCCCTGGAGTTGACCAGCCCCTCTCAGCAAAGTGGAGGATACTGGGGCTGAGAAGGCTCCAGAAAGCAAGAGGTCAGTTAATGTGATGGTGCAGTAGTAAAAGGTGTCAGCAGTGATGGAGGTGGCAAACATTTCCAAAGAAAACAGAAGATCTGGATGGGATCAGCCTCAGTGGGCTAGTTGGGCTGAGCACGAACATGTGCAGTATGACTAGTCATTTAGGAAAAACAGTCACCTCAGGGCTGAACTTGCAGATCTAGGACCAGTGATGTGGATCCAACCACAAAGAGGAAATAATGGCACATATCAAAGAGCTTAAGTTCCCCCTTTCAGGATACTGGGGCAGGAAAGCAAAAAAAAATCAGACACTTGCAAGGGAGAAGAGAGAAGTCACTATGCTTGATCATTGTCATCTCTAGTGAGCTTATAGCAGTGGTCAAGGCCAGGAATGTAAGGAAGAAAACAGAGAAAACTGGAAGATTTAGCCCAACTGCAGGTGCAGCAAGCCATCCTGTCCACCCTCACTGACATAGCACCCATTATTCAGCACTGCTCTGAATAAGGATGGTCACAGCTGGCTACTGCGTGCCAGTCAAGTTTGGGACCAAAGGCAAAGTGAATTGTGTTTTTCCTTATGAAACCTCTGGTCAGAAGAACACGAGGGTTTCTTTCCCATGGCTCATTAATCCTGATGGGTTTGGGTTCCAGCTATGGGAATTGCTGCCCTGTTACAGAATAAAGTTCTCCAACCAAGACTAGGTATGACCAGTCAGAGCAGAGAGGCCAGGCATGTTCCTATGAAGAAGCTGGTGGCTGCAGAGAGTGTGTCATGGGGCCTGAATCACTGACAGCCATAGGGGAATGCTTGCCAGGTCTTCCCTAACTCCTTGGATCCACCTCAGAAAGAGAGGGACATAAGCAACCCTGAAAGCTGCCCAAGGCTTTGTGCTGCAACTGAGACCTCCCGCTGCATTCCCATCCACTGCCTCTCCAGGAGTTCTTTACACTTCATCAATATTGTTTGTATCTTTCACTGTAAAAAAAATGTCAGCAAGCTATAGAAAACCAAAGAAATGATAACCCAAACACCACCACCCAAAAGTTAATTATGAGGCAGTCAAGAGTTTTCCTCTCCTGGACCTTCCCCATCTTATTTCACAATCTCAAAGTTAGGGCTGAGGCATTTGTGGAAGAAAATCAACTAAGGCACCTTTACTATAAGACCCTATTTGAAAAGGTCAGGCATGGGAAATCTCCGGGAGAACACTCTCACTTGGAGAAGGAGCCTGAGTTGGGCTAAATTTCTAGTAAGGATTTTGGAGGAGGGGTCAGGGCAAGTTCAATTAGTTTAGGGTATAGTTCAAAGATGGTTCTCAGAAATAGGAGGAATTGGTTTTAAGGATGAGGTGCTAGTGTTTAGGATTTTAGCAAAGAGAGTGGGGAGGAATAGTTAAGGGCTAAGGTCATATAGAAGAGGGATAGGGAGGAATAGTTATAGAGGACAAGGAAATTGAAGAGCCACCAGTGGAAAGCTTCAGTCTATTAGTGTCTCTTGCAGGGACCATTGCAAACCCAGGTCTTCTGACTCCCGACAGGCGATTTTCCCGCATCTGAGTGGAAATGCCCCAAACTTCCTCACTTTGTTAAGTAATTGAGAAAGAGGCATAAAAAGTCTTGGGCTTACCAATGGAAAGAGAGGTTGACATAAGTAGAGGGCTGGATGGCAAAGGCAAAATTGGGAGATTTTACCACTTTGCCCTAGAGATATGATTTGTGTATAATCCAACAGGGGCTTGCAGGAGTTGAGCCCTACTTATTTCAAATCTGCAGCTACATGGAAGGGAATTCTACCATTAGTGCTTGGGAATACTCAAGGACTTCCTTACAAAGGAGTTTCATTTCCTGCTGGCTTGGCTCTGGAAGCATCATTGTATCAATAATTGTTGTTTCTCTTAACCACATTCTTCTCAGCTCAATCCTGAGATTTTTCAGCTGTCAGCCTGGACAGCCAGGCCTGTAGGTAGCCCACCGTACTTTATTTTTTTTTGGCCAAGGCTGGGTTTGAACCTGCCACCTCCAGTATATGGGGCCAGCACCCCACCCCTTTGAACCACAGATGCCATCTGCCCACCATACTTTTTGCCCAATGGGAGATGATGCAGACCCATGCACTGGCTATTCAGAGATAGTGATATATCAATGTTCATTTTCCTTGCTGTGCCTTTAAGAGCTGCAGGAATGCAAAGGGAGTCTGGAGGAGGGGTGGGGTCTCCCAGTAGGACTTCTGGGAAAAAAATCCTGGGAGTTTTTGCCAGAAGCTAAACTGAGATTCCAACTCTGAGAACTTGGAAATGGTTTGTGTTGGGTCAGGCCTGTGATTGGTCTGCAGAATTCACTAGGGAGGAGGAAAGTAAAAGTAAAAAGGAAACAGATGGGGGAGGGGGATGGGGCCAGGGGAAGCCTTCTCCACTCCCACCCCAGTACACACACACACCCCCAAGCCTGGAAGCAGCAGTGTGCCACCACTAAGCTGGGGAGGGTCCCTGTGTGTCAAGGGTGAGGGCAACTGATGCTGGACCCGGGGAACTCTCTGCCACAAGTTGGCCTGCAAGGCCTCCAGGGACCAGCTCGCCAACAGCTGGACTTGATCACCAGTTTGCAGACTGAGATCATGCATCGGGTGGAATAACAAGCGGACTTTGCTTTCTGGCTGTACAAGGTGCTGTTTTTGGAGGATTTGCTACAGCAGCAGATAGAAAGCAGGAGACCACCACCTGGACCCTGGAATCTTCTTAGGGAACTACAGCATAAGAGATTCCACCCCGTGGTGGTTTGCAGGATGATGGCGGCCCTTTGGCGAGCTTCTGCTTTGCTGGTTCTGCTTCTTGCAGCTTTTCTGCCCCCTCCGAAGTGTGCCCAGGACCCAGGCATGGTGCATTACATCTACCAGCGCTTTCGAGTCTTGGAGGTAGGTGGCATCTGGGCACCTTGGAAGGGAACATGCCTCCTGGAAGTTACTTTATGTCACCCACGCTTCCTTATCTCCTGAAATGCATTTTTCCCAGATAGTAATTGGTAAAGGCATTGCCAGAGTTACACTTTTAAGTGCTCCCAGTGGGGAGGAAGCCTTAAGGAAATTCGTGGACTTCCTGGTCATTAAGTGTGGCTTCTTGACTGAATCCAAATTTTTCATAGCAAATCCTTTCATTAAAAGGGGTGCAGCAGAGAAAGATGAAGCTTTTCTTACTTCCTTGGATGCTTAAAAAAGAATGACCTTGAAATCAGAAAGCCGCACCTTCCCACCCCTTCCTAAAGCTATTCTGAAGATTTAATCCATAGTTAAAACATTGCCTGGCACAATGATATATATCCGAAATATAGTTTCGCTGTCATTTGATTTCTTTTAATGTGGACATTAAAAATTGGGGCCACTTTTTTCATGTTTTACTGTATTAGGATCATGATAGATTTTTAACTTTTCATTTTGTCCTTTTATGAGAAGTCATTAGTTCACTATAAAAAGTCATGATATCAGTACACCGAGGAGCTATTACTTCTTTTGCCAAATTAGACTTGGACATTTAAGCTGCCACCTCATACAAAACCCAACATTTTCATAGCATGGACAGGCCCACAGGGCAAACGTAACTCTATCCTTTGCCACACCCTGGTACTGACTATTTCATTCTTGCTGCTTTGCTTTTGTACAAGTTAAACAGATAAATTATTTATCTTCTTTTGAAAACACTTTTATCTCTAATAATTATTTTCTATATTTTCCCGAAAAATCTTCACATCCAAATTATCGGTCATATATTTACAGTCAGGATAAAATAATTCTGCACAAGCTGAAAGCATCTCCCAAGTTTGTGCAGCCAACAGACTGAGGCTTGGAGGTGTTGAATGAAATATTCCTAAATATTTCCTCCCCAGACACCCCGTTTCTCCGTCTCATCTCCTTAATATTGACAGAATGGTGTTCAGTCTTGGTCCCTCTGCATTTAGCATCGACTTTCCCTAAGAGTAGAGCCAGCCAAATCCCTACAAAATTTTAATATCTTAAGAGTTAGTTAGTCTGGGTGGTGCCTATGACTCAGTGAGTAGGGCGCTGGCCCCATATACCCAGGATGGCAGGGTCAAACCTGGCCCTGGCCAAACTGCAACAACAACAAAAAATAGCCAAGCGTTGTGGCGGGCACCTGTAGTCCCAGCTACTTGAGGGGCTGAGGCAAGAGAATCGCCTAAGCCCAAGAACTAGAGGTTGCTGTGAGCTGTGACACTACAGCACTCTACGTACGGCGACAAAGAAAGAAAAAAAAGAAAAAAAAAGAGTTAGTCTGCAGAGGAGGAACTGCTGAGACTTTTCATAGCTATGGATGTGGATTTGAAAAAAAGACAGGGATGTGGTCTGTAGAGGTCTTCCCACCCTAGTCCTGACCTGAAGGTAAAGCCAAGTTAGCCAGTGCAGACACTTAACAAGGAAGTAATACAATTAATTTCTAGCCTAAGAAGTGTGTGTCAGAAGGGTAGGAAAAAAAGAGGATCAGGGCCAGGAGCAGTAATCCTAGCACTCTGGGAGGCCAAGACAGGTGGATTATTTGAGCTCAGGAATTAGAGGAGTTAAGAGGTCAGCCTGAGCAAGAGTGAGACCCTGTCTCTACTAAAAATAGGAAAAACTAGCTTGGCTTTGTGGTGGGCACCTGTAGTGCAGCTACTTGGGAGGCTGAGGCAAAGGGGATCACTTGAGCCCAAGAGGTTGAGTTTGATGATGTGAGCTATGATGCCACAACACTCTACCTAGGGCATAGACTCTGTCTCAAAAACAAAACAAACAAAAAAGGATAGGGATTTAGGGAAGAATTTTCTTTTTCTCTCACTCTTTCTGGCTCTCCTCCTACTTCAAAATGAAGTAGCTTTGCATACTGCTGTATGGAGTATAAATTTTTACATTAGTAGAGAGCCTTTTGGTAAATTGTGCCAAACGATCTTTAAGTACACATACTGTTTGACTCATGAGTCCCCTTTCTAGTCCTTTATTCTTTCATTCAACAAATATCTACTCAGTACTACTAGGTGTTGACCTTAGGTCAGGTGCTGGGGATGTGGTCTAATTATGGAAATCTATCCTAAGAAAATAACCAGATAAGTACATGAAGATATAAACACAAATACTTTTATTTCTTGTTTTGTGTGAATGACAAAAAATTGAAAACTATATATAGATGTATACCAAAAAGAGTCTAACAGAACAATGGGATATCAATTCAAAGGAATGCTCTCTTATTAAATTTATGCTATAGGTATACACATATATTAATTGGTATTGAAATATGTTCACAATATATCATCAAATTAAAATGTAACATAATATATAGATTAAAAAATCACATTTTAAAATATATACATATATATGTATGTATGGCTAAATGGTTGCAAACAGGTGTCCAACCTTTTTTCTTTTCTGCTGCCCATTGAAAGAGGAGTTGTTGGGCCACACATTAAATACACAAACACTAATGAAAGCTGATGAGCACAAAATAAAAAAAGGCCCATGCATACTTTTCACAATATTTGACACCATAGATAAGCAAAACAGTTCTCAAATAATCTTCATGTGGCCCACAGGCTGGACACCCCTACAGGTCTAAAGTATCAATAGTACCTTTGAATTTAGAGGTTATGATTTTTATTTTCCCCTTTTTGATTATTTGTATTTTTCTATTATTTGTATTACTTGGGTAATTTACATAACTAGCAATAATTTGAGAATTTATTTTCTGACTGAAGCAAGGGCTGGAAAAATGTACCCAAACAACGAGAGCATACATTCGAGACTTCCAAGAGTTCTCAAAAAACATATCCATGATGCTGGGGAGATGTCAGACCCACACCAATGACTATAAGAGTGCTGTGAATACCTTGGCACTGAGAGTCGAACGTGCCCAACGGGAGATTGACTACCTACAATACCTTCGAGAATCTGATGTGTGCATAGAATCAGAGGACAAAACACTGGCGGAAAAGCTACTTCAAGAAGCTGAAGAGGAGAAAAAGATTCAGACTCTGCTGAATGCAAGTAAGAGAACGGCATCTTTTCCTACCGCTTCTAGGGACTATCAGGCTCAGACCAGACTCAGTGCAGTTAGAAAGTCTGACCTAGTGATGAGAGTAAGAATTGGATGTGTGTTTTGTGTGTGTATGCTGGGAGAGAAAGCTGTTCAGGAACAGATGTCTAAAGGAAAATCCATTCTCAGAAAGCAGCTTTTCCCTTTACAGAGTGCCTAGCCCCTAACCCCCTAGAAAGTCAGGGCAGGCCTTCTAATGTCAGAGGTCAGCCCATGGAGGCCACCACCTGATGGATCTTGGTTTGATGGAGGTGTGTGGCCCCATATTTTTCCATGGATAGTGGCATGTTGGTGGACTCTACAACCAGTGCCCAGGAAGTAGAGATCTGCTTTGTGCCAAGAAACAGTCTGAAATTGAAAATGGCAGTAGCCAACCCTCAGAGCTGGGAACTGCATGAATTATTATTGCATGTGCTGTCTGGGATGGTGATACCCAAGGGATTTGTCTCCAATCTTGGGATATATCAAAATAATTTTCAGACCATTAAGAAGAATGTTTAGCAGCTCAAAATATGATAAAAAGTATTAAGCAATAAACAAACATGACATGGGAAATTTCCTGTGCATGAGTCCATTTCATTAAAGCAATGGGAGAATGTCTCCCACCTCAGTCTGTATTCTGAGATGGTGTCACAGCAAATAGAAAACTTTATTCATGAAACTCTGTCAGGGAAACAACACATAAACTGAGTGTCATTGTTGTGTGGAGGATTTCATGTATCTTCTCTCTGTAAACCTTGAAAGAACTCCGTGGTCACCATGAGAGAAAGTCTTCCTAAATGAGGTAACACTTGATTTGAGTTTGAACAAAGAAGTTCGAGAAGAATGGGCAGGGAACACTTCAAGTGAAGGCCTAATACACCAAGGATGTGAGGGGTGTCACACCCTGATGTGGAGACCTGTAAATATGGCTGAGTGAAAGCTGTGTAGGG
Source organism: Otolemur garnettii (assembly GCF_000181295.1). Classification (NCBI taxonomy): domain Eukaryota; kingdom Metazoa; phylum Chordata; class Mammalia; order Primates; family Galagidae; genus Otolemur; species Otolemur garnettii. The sequence goes on from NW_003852396.1 coordinate 36,217,619, forward strand.
AGGTGAGTGTAGGGAAATAGATGAAGGCTTCAGCAGGACAGATAACAAGAGGCCTTGTGTGCTTATAAAGCTAAAGGTGTTGACATTGACTGCAGAAACCATAGAGAACCATTGAACCATTTTAAGCTGGGTCATGATACAGAGAAAAAAGGTACAATCAGAGGGAAGAGACCAGTTGGGTAATACTGTAGAAATTTGGGCAAAAAGATGGTGTTGAGCTGTGATGCCACGGCATCTACCTAGGGCAATAGCTTGAGACTCTGTCTCAAAAAAAAAAAAAAAAAAAAAAAAAGAGATGGTGTCATCATTAAATACCATTAGCCAGAGAAGAACAGATGGATTTGAGAGCCATTGAGAGCTGTAATCCACATGATTTGGTGACTGGTAATTAAAAGTAAAGGATGTGTTGAGAGGGATGAGTCCAGGATGCTTCTTAGACTTTGGGCTGAGGTCATTTAATGGCTGGGGTAAAATATGTTGAGATAGAAAACTGAGGAGTTTGGGAACACTTAACTTTTTTTTTCTTTTTTCAGAGCACTTATAACTCTGAAATCTTTTAGTTCATTTGTTCGCCTGTTCTTTACCTCCCCATCTATAATATCAGCTCTATGAGAGCCTGGACCTCTGTTTCATGTTCAGTGCTGTGTCTCTAGTGCCTAGAATGATATCCTTGTTGAATAAATAATTTTCAGTGAGTAAGTGAACAAAACAAGTGAATGGATGGAGGGATTGGTAGCACAGGCAGAGGGGATAAAAAGGAACGTTGTATCCCTCAGTCACAATAAAGAGAGGAGGATGCCGGATCTATAATATGGAGCAGTTGATCAGGTTGGTCAAGTGAACAATGCCCTGACATGATCTTAAGAGGGAGCAGCTGGGAGTAAGCATGGAGTGAGAGAAGGAAAGGGGGGAAGGGATGAGGATGGGCCACAGACTAGGGACAGAGGCTGCCTAAAAAACTGATGGAGGACTGGGTGTTAATGTGGCCTGAGCTAGAATGTATGTTCATACTGGGGGGCAGGCAGGACTCCAAGCCTGAACAGTGGTGCTAGATTGGATCCCTGAGCTGCTCCTGATCCCTGGATACTCTCAGCCTGTTTGACCTTGAGGTTATTACCTCTTTCTATTCTGGTTCAACAGAGGTCCTGAGACTGGACCTGATAGATTTTCAACTCCCATTCTCTGCTTCATGCTCCAGACCCTGGAGGCCTGAAAGAGTCTCTTTTCTAGCTCTGTGGTCCATGCTTGCCGCCTCTGGAGCTCTCATCTGATGATCCGTTGGTTTATGAGTGAGCCAGCATCTATTGAGCCCACTACTGGATGGTCCCTGTGCTGTGCCTTAGGGATGGAAGAGTGCATGGGAGGCGTCTGCATCCCACATATGTTCTCTTACTACCTCTCTTGCCTCCCTTGGTCTTCCAGCTATCACGGAGACCAGCAGTCCCACCTTCTTGGTACCAGGGACTTGTTTCATGGAAGACAATTTTTCCATGGATGTAGTAGGTAAGGGTATTGAAACAGGAGGCAAAGCTCAGCAGTGATGTGACAGGCCACAAGCTGGTACTGGTCTGCAGCCTAGGGGTTAGGGACCACAGTTTCCCACAACATAAAATGGATCACATTACTCTTCTGTATATTATTATTATTTTTTTTTCCATTTGCCATCAGTTACCAACAACAAAACAATCCATTCAAATCTCCCAGCCTTTTTATTTAGGAAAGGCCCTTCGGCCTCCAAAGGAGCATCTCACATACTCAACCACATGTATTTGTGTGCATTTGACTCCTCAACCAGGCCATAAGCATATTTGCATCCTCATTTCTATCTTCACTGAGTCTAGGTCAGGCTCTTCCATGGGAGAGGCCATAGAAATTTATAGAAATACTCATGGCAGAGGCCATGCAAAGCTCGGCTTAGGGAAAGACAAACCGAACATAAACAATCATAGCCGTGTGACTTGTGACCCCCTCCAACATCATTTTCAGAGGTTTCTGTCCAGGGATAGACACTAAAATTATTTCCCTACCATGCATTGTTTTGTATTTTACATGTTATGCTGCTTTTTAATTTTATTTTGCCATTTATATTAGTAACTGTGCCTGTATCAGTTCTCTAATGCTATATAACAAATTACCATAGGTTTAGAAGCTTAAAAGAGTACAGCTTTTTTTACCTTGGAGTTTCTGTGGGTCGGGGGTCCACACATGGCTAACTAGGTCCTCTGCTTTTAGTGGTAGGACAGAAGCCTCCATAGGACTTCCCTCTCCATAAGTAGTTATTATACAACATGGCTATTGCTCCTTCAAGGCCAGGAGGAGAGTGCTTCTCTTCAGGAAGCACCTAGTACTTCATTTAAGGATTTTTAACTGATTAAGTCCCCCACCCATAATAATCTTCCTTTTGATTATTGATTTGATTTTTTCTTTATTTATATCTGCAAAATCCCTTCACCTTTGTGTCACATTGTAGCACCATCAGAGTGCCTTCCTGTCCTATATCCAGGTCCTACCCACACCCACAGGGAGGTAATTACATAGGGCATGTACACTGGGGGGTGGAAATCCAGTTGAGGCTGCTAATTAGCTTTACTTGCCTTCTTCCTGGAAGACTGATCTTCCTATCTTCCAACCTTGGGGCTATGCCAATTATACAATTTCCACTAAAGTCTTAAAGACTCAAGTCAGCACCGTTGTGTGGGCAAACACATCATGGGAGAGGGAGGTGTCTCCAGAGGTCAGATCACAGGGTTTCTCATACACACACACATTTAGAGAGTTGGGAAACCCTCTAGGAATATTATGTGGGCAACTACTAAGGGCCAAGTACTGGGGATAAGTAAGATAGAGAGAATTTCTGTATAGTTAAGCCACTCCCTATAAAGCTCCTTCAAGTCTTCAGCCTTTATTTAGAGGTGATCTCAAAATGATGTCCACATGAGGGCCTCAACCCCAGGGATCTTTTGAGAGTTAAGCAAAAATCTTAGTATCTTAACTCTCTCTTTCTCCCTCTCTTCTTCCATCCTCTTTTACACAATACACAATTTAGAATGCAAGTGAAGGAAAGATACTTGAATGCGATCTAACTTACATTTAACAATTATTCAAAATCTTTGGTATAACTGTCATTACTAAAATAAAATTTTGCATTGCATTTAAGAATTTATTGCAAAGCACAAGTTGCCTCAGGCATCCAGATTGAGGATTTATCCAACTGACAAGTCTTTGGAAGATTCCATGGGCTACATTCTTGTGTGGATAAAAGTATTAACCTCTTTTTAACTTGTAAATAGCTTGTGAAGAAAAATTCTTAAGGCTGTCAAAATAAGCCATTATAGCAGATTTTATTACCCGTTGTAGTCCAGTTTCTTTTATTTCAAGGGTGCATACCAGTTCCCTCAAATAACCTTCACCCTGCTCAATTAAGTAATTCATATCTTGTTAGATCATGTCTCAACACAGAAAGTCTGTTGCTATACATTTAAATGCATCCGGGATCCACTCAGATAATATAAATGTGCATGCCCTATATTCAAAGCCATTCAAAGCAAAATAACAAAAACAAACAACTGAACAAAATCACACTATAAATTAAATAAGACATATCTGTGAGCCAACTCCTAAGGTTCATTAGTTTGTAATGTAAGAAATAAAATATTAAGAATAATTTGTGACAGATATGTTTACCACAAAGGAGAGGAACAAAGATATAGATGCAGGTATAATTCAGGAGAACATGAAGGTATTGTGTGTGCGCATGCGTGTGCCCATGTGTACCCAGAGTTGCTGCATTCACGGGCCAGCAACATTAGAAGTGTGTGTACAGTACAGATTATCTTGTGTATTCTCCTGGAAAGTCCACACCCGTGGGTCACTATGTGGTTCAGAAAGGCCTGTGTCTACCTCTTTGTGTATCTATCTGAGAGGCCTGTGGTCTATGAGGATACCTCCAATCCTATCATTATAAATACTAACAGAAGGTTAGCTTGTGACTCTAGGGGTATGAACATCTATTCATTCTCTCGATCGCTCATTCATTTATTCAACAAATTTCTAGCCGAATTCTAGAAATATGTGGCATTGTGCCAGGCGTTGGAGATGAAACATTGGACAGGATGACATCCCTGTCCTCAAAAAGCTTACAACTGAGTGGAGAAGCCATCTAAGCAAACCCAGAACAACTTGCAGTGATGACCACTCAGATGGAGGGATACCTAAGGTGTCCAGAAGCACAGGGGCAGGCATTAGGCAGATAGGGACAGGGTTGCCCTGGAGAATGGGGGGGGAGGGACTATGGAACCTGGAAGGTAACACTCAAGCAGAGTTTTAGTTATGAAAAAGCTAATTCAATGGAGAATAAAGGGCATTTCAAACATAGGAAATTGCACGTGGCAGCACAAAGGCATAATTGGGCTCAGTGTGTTTGTGGAGCAAATTGTTCGGAAGAGCTCAGGTGAAGGAAGGAGTTGTGGAGAGAAGATGAAAGAACCAGACAAGGGCAGAGCTCCTTTGTGCTAAACTCATTTACACTTGCAAGTTGTGGGGAATGAGAAGAATGTGAGGAGTAGAAAGTACTATTTACTGCATGCTTATGATATAATCTTGAAGCGTTTCCCTATGGGAACGACTACGTCATGCAATGCTCACAACAACCCTAAAGAGATGGGTATTCTAATTATCTTCCATTTTATAGATGAGGAAGCCAAAAGTCAGGGAGGATACACAGTTGGTCCGAGGTCACACAGCTAATAGACAGCAGACATGAAATCCAGGCTAAGGCAGGCTGGCTCCTGCACAGTGTAACCTCTCCCATTGTGCTGTCTTGCTGAGAAGTGTCAAGTAGGCGAGTGTCAGAGCTCAGAGGAGTTTCACTCTGGCCACAGGTTACAGAACAGACTGGCAGTAGAGGTGGTTGAGGGTATATAGGAAGAAGAGACCAAAGCCAGAGGAGCCATCTCCAGGACTGTCAGAAGCACATAGATGGAAGTGATCTATCTGAGAGCAGATGCCTGGGCCCAGAAGTGCTATTTCTGATCTCATCAGGAGTCACAATACGAAGACCATGTCTATTTTCTTGGTTGCTATCTGATGATGATTCCTGCTCAAAAACAGATTGGTTTAAATCATTCTTTAAAACTCTAGCCAAGAAAGGTCATTTTTCTTGCCCCAACTCCTTATTTTGTAGTTTTGACTTTTCTTCATAAATTTTCAAAAAATAAAACGCCTCTGCTTTCCCCCCTATTTGATCAGTTAACAAAATAGTTCCACACACACTCTCCTGGGCTAGAAATCCTAGAACCGCCCAACTACCTTGGCCCTCATCTGACCAGTGACCATATCCAGAAGATCCTTCCTTCTGGATATTTCACAGATGCATTCTTTCCAGGCTAAGGCGGGCTGGCTCCTCCACAATGTAACCTCTCCCACTGTCCTGTCTGTACTGCTCTCACAATCACTAGCATTGACCTCTGCAAGAGCCTTGTAACTGACCTTCCTGTCTTGGTCTCTCCCTGTTCCAGGGCTTCTTGTATTGCCACCAGAGTAATCTTGCTGGAGTTTCGACATCATTGCCTTATCACCTCTGATGGCAACTACAGCTTACAGGGTAAACTCCATAAAACATAGAAAGTCCTTGGGCAGTGCCTGTAACTCAAAAGAGTAGGGCACCAGCCCCATATACTGGAGATTGCAGGTTCAAACCTGGCCCTGGCCAAAAAAAAAAAAAATAAAAAAAAATAAAAGTCCTTTACAACCTGACTCCAGCCTAGTTTCTGTAATTTGTTTTATTTTTCTCTATAAAAGTAATGAATTAAAAAAAAAAACTATGAATGTGGTATGCACCTTATCCATTGTGTTTACTTTTATAATAAAAGTAGCTAAAAACCTGACAGTCACAGTTGCTGTTATCATTGCTCAGCTTCCTCTTGCCCCACTGCTGCCTATCCGCATCTGCCTGGTTCTCTCTGCCTTCCATCTGACCTCTCATTCTGAAAGCACAAAATTTACTTTGTGCATGCCTGCATTGTTCATGCTGTGTTACCCAACTACTTCATGGAGCCTGGAACAGAGTAGGAGATCAATGTTTTCTGACTGGAAGGAGGAGTTCTTTAGAAACAACTTGCAGGGGATGGTATTCAGTCCCTTTGCCTGTTATCTTGTCCAATGTCCATGACAACCCTGTTTTGTGAATGCTATTACGACTTTTCAGATTAAGAACATGTGGCTCAGAGTTCCTGTCTCCTACCCCAACATTCCTGTTACATCCAGGGCTACACACCACTGCAGACACACCACTATACCCATCTCTGTCTCTAGGTCTGTTCAGAATCTCTCACCCCATCCTATGGCAGTTAGTTACCTGTTGCCACAATTATGCTATATAACCACTCTGAATTTTTCAATGAGTTCAAACACAAATCATTAATTATTTCTCAGGAGTCAACAGGGTGGCTGAGCAGGTGTGTTTGTGCACCTTCAGTCAGTTGCCTAGGGATGGATGGGTGGGATGACGGGGCACTCCTCTGCATGGTCTCTGATCCTGCAGGAGGCTAACCTGGGTTCATCTTCATGATGGAGGCAGATGCCTGAGACAGAGGGAAGAAGCACACAGGGCTACTGGGGACTTTGCCTCATCACTTTTACCACATCCTTTTGGGAAAAGCAAGTCCCAAGTCTAGTTCTAGTGCCCACCTCTCCACTGTGACCTCAAATTAGAGGTCAAATGCAAATGTTTATATGAATGAAAACAGTGAATTGGGTGTTGGTGTGTTGATGGTTTTGAGGAGGCATCACCAAAGAACCAGTTAGAAGGCTGCTGCAAAGATCAGGTTTAGGCAAGTGGACCCTAGACTGTCACACTTAGAGAAAAGATGAAAAGAATAGGGTGAAGTGAGATTGATTTCACTGAAGAATCCATAGGGAAGCATCACAATGACTGCGTCTCTTCCAACTACACACATAACAATGTCAGTATAGTAACTAGAAATTGAGGACGTTTCTATCCTTTTTAGTATGGTAAAAATATTATAGGAAAAACAACTATGGAAAAACAAGACAAAAATAAGCTTGGTCTTTAAGAATTAAATAAGAGCAAGAAATTCAAAATTATAACCTCGGAATGCTTAAGATGTTGATAAATGATTCAAAGTGAAAACAGTCTGATCAGAAGTTGTCCAGAGGACAGCCCATTTTCTTTTTTTTTTTTTTTTGAGACAGAGCCTCAAGCTGTCCCCCTGGGCAGAGTGCCGTGGCATTACAGCTCACAGCAACCTCCAACTCCTGGGCTCAAGCTAGTCTCCTGCCTCCGCCTCCCAAGTAGCTGGGACCACAGGCGCCCGCCACAACGCCCGGCTATTTTTTGGTTGTAGCCATCGTTGTTTGGCGGGTCCGGGCTGGGGATTCGAACCTGCCACCTTAGGTGTACGAGGCTGGCGCCTTAGCCGGTTGAGCTATAGGCGCCGAGCCAGGACAGCCCATTTTCATGTTTCACTTCCTGGATGTTGTGGGAAAGCAGTTCTCAAAGTTTCAGTCTCAGGAATCCTTCATAGTCTTAAAAATTATTCAAATCGCCAGCCGGTTTTGCAGAGGTTGGTTATGTCTATTGATACGTACTATATTCATAATTAAAGAAATTGTAGTATGTACCAGATTCTATTGATAGGACATGCAGCAGTGAATAAAGCTGGTAAGACAAGGCCCTGCTCTCATTGCTTTTATTTTTTTACTTTCTTTTTAAAAGCTGACATTCTATTCAAGGAAGCCAAACAAATAAGTAAACAGATAAACTTAACATGTCAAACAGAACATAACAAGTACTATAGATGAACATGAGCTAAAGGAGGTTACAGAGAGCTGGAATCTTCCGAAAGGAGGCAGTGGAAGCAAGTTGTCTATTGTCAAGATCTGCTTCTGACACCACTTGTCAGGGCCTGGGACTGGCCAGGTCTACGGGCCCAGTTTAGGTAGGTTCTGGACACAGACCACTAAGCTACCTTGCTCAGGAACAGTTTCTCTTAGGTGCTTGAGGGGTATCTACTTTAGCTGGGGAGGGAGAGAGAGCACGAGAATGTCTTAGAGTAAAGCAGTCTTCTTAGACCAGATAGCTCTTAGTCTTTAG
>NW_003852396.1:36225765-36228397 GCF_000181295.1 Otolemur garnettii
GAGAGGAGACAGAGTCAGAGTAAGTGGACCGTGATAGAATGCGCATGCCTTTTGACTGCCTTCTCCTCCAGCCTAATATAAGGCTGAGCTCGTGCTTCTCAACCCCACAGGTGTAGAGACTGCCAATTCACCAATGCTCTCATCTCGTGAGCTCTCTCATGCTTGTTAGAACTAAATCTCTCTCCATGCCCTTTTCACCAAGGTGTTCCATTACAGGTATTTCCTATAACTCTCACTCCTTCTAGCCATAGGCTATATGGGCTGCTACATTTCCCCCCTTTTTTATATATGAACAAAATAACTTTTAATGCGGTAAGGGCAGTTCTTCCTGTTATCTAGCCCATTTCTTTCTAGGCAAAAGATGGTAATTATCAGAGTTCAGAATTCCAGGTATGGGCTCTTTAAATGGGGAAGCCCAATACAGATGTACACTATTAGCTGCTGCTAGAGAAAAATGGTGAGAGAAAACTGAAATCTTTCCTGAGAGAATTTACCATTTCTTTAACTGTAGTAACTTTCCTTTGATATTTACTTTTCCTTTGATATTTACTTAATGGATGAACAAAAAATAACGCTTTCCTTGCAATCTTTGCAAGCAAGGATTTTTCTCTCGCTATTCCAAAGGTTTTGCTACTCGAGGTCCCTAAGTCCACCCTTCACAGATCTCAAAAGACTGTTACTTGAGGACTAATGGTTCCACACTTGGCAGTTCCTCTTGTGGAACTGTTACTCATGGTCCAAAAGGTACCAACTTTCACAATTCCTGGATAACAGTTTTTCCTGTTTTTAAGCTGCTTTTCCAATGAAATTTTTGCTAGTTGATTCCAGACTCTTTTTCTCAAATGGAGTTCCCTAACACAAAGGTGGTTTAACTTTTACTCTTCCCTTCCTCTGTTCTCACCTCTCATAATCTTCCAAAGGCTTCACTTGCTTCTGAGTGACACTTCCCCTGTGGACCGTGTCCAGTCTCCTTAGCTGGACCTGGTTATAGTGCACAGACACTGATGGGAGGTTGGTTACCCCTTCACTATGCAGGATAACCTAATATTCCACAAACATTTAATCTAATTAATCTCCATTGTCATCCATTGGTCTAATTTAATTTCCCTAGTTTTACGCTGAGGCACCACAGGTCTAACCAAGCTGGCAGAGTGCTCCCATAGCATAGAATTGAACCATACTGTTTTCTGAGAATGGTTTGAAATGAAAATATTAAACTTTTTTCTTCATTTACCAGTGGGTCCTGATTCTGGCCCAACTGATAATTTCCTTACTATAAAGGTGTTTCATCTCTATCAAATTGATAACGGCATTTGTTTGCCCAATGAAGCCTTTTTTACACTTGAGACATACACCTGGAGGTTTACATGCTCTTGGTTCCTTTTCTTTAGCATTCAACGTTCTTTTCCCTTTTAAACACTTTTCTCTTATGGTCTAGCTTCCCATATCTAAGGCATTTGATGTTAACTGGGGGATTTACCCTCTGATCTTCCAGCTGCCCAATTTGAGTTGTCAATATAGCATTTACCTGCTTCTACTATAAGATTCATCTGATGTCTTAACTGTATTTTAACTGCTGTATCTCATTTTCCATGATTTTTCTGTTTTTTTTCTTTTGGCCTTTTACTTTTTACAATCTTTTCCTTTCAATTCTTAGAACCTTTGGCTGCCTTAAAGAGACAGGAGCTCTTTAGCTGTTTCTTTTTACTCTGGAGTCTTGTTTTACAAAACTTTACTTCCACTATTTCTTCACCAGCCTCAATCTACCTCAATTCTTTTCTTTCTAAACAGAACTCTTAACTGCCAAAAGGGGATTCGGGTGCCCGTCTCTCAAAAGCTACTTCCTGCTGGCATTGGGCGAAGGTGTTAGGGGAAGGCAGTTAGAAGTTCTCTTCCCTAACTTAATAAACTCTTGCAATCTATTCCCAAACTTTTTCTCTTTTCTGTTTTACCGAAAGCTTTTCTCACCCCTGAGGCTAAAGGCTTATTTGCTAAAGGTTCTTATCTCCTAGTTCTAGCTTTTCTCTTTCCCTCTTATTTAGAGGCTTTTTTCTGTTTTACTCCAGCCGCTTTACAGAAAAGGCTAAAGGCTTTTACTGGCTTTTTCTCCAGCCGCTTCATAGAAGCTAAAGGATTTTACCAGCTTTTTTCCCCACAGAAGTAGTAGTTAGAATTTGGAAAGAGAAAATGTAGGAAAGAAGAGGAAAAAAGCAAATGAGAAAGGCCTGCTATTGGCTGTCTTTCTTAGATATTTCTTTTCCCTCTAAATATTTTTTCTCTTCTCTTTTTCATATTTTGCTAAAGCTTATTTCCCTCTCGGTCCATGTTCACTGAATCCTGCTCACAGCACCATTTGTCAGTGGCGTTCACTATCCTGCTTCTGACACCACTTGTCAGGGCCCAGGACTAGCCAGGTCTACAGGCCCAGCTTAGGTAGGTTCTGGATGTGGACCACCAAGCTACCTTGCTCAGGAACAGTTTCTCTTAGGTGCTTGAGGGGTATCTACTTTAGAGAGAGAGAGAGAGAGAGAGAGAGAGAGAGAGAGCACGAGAATGTCTTAGAGTAAAGCAGTCTTCTTAGACCAGATAGCTCTTAGTCTTTAGCAGAGCTTGGTAATCTTCAGCAGAGTCA
>NW_003852396.1:36228536-36243253 GCF_000181295.1 Otolemur garnettii
CCACTGGTCTCATCTCGTGAGCTCTCTCATGCTTGTTAGAACTAAATCTCTCTCCATGCCCTTTTCACCAAGGTGTTCCATTACAGGTATTTCCTGTAACTCTCACTCCTTCTAGCCGTAGGCTATACGGGCTGCTACAGTCTGTGTTGTCAGATTCCAGCTGTAGAGACCCCGTGATGGATGCAGGCTGCACTCACAATCATCTTCCCAGCTTCCAAACTCTCTCCCCTGAAGTTCTCAACTCAATGTTGTTGTACCACATATATTTAGGCAAGTAGACAGCCCTGCACCAAGGCTGTTTTCTTTCTCATAATTTATCAGTAATCATCAAAAGCTATCAAGGTGCCATGGAATACTTTGAATTTAGAACTGAGAACCTAGAAAAACCTGATGGATTTACTAAAAGATTCTGTGTGATTCACCAAAACCAACATACAGAGCACTTCCTTTATGCCTGGCCATATTTAAGCCCTAGCCCTGGACTCACAGGCACTAAGGCTCACTGAATATGATTTTATACAAACTGGCCTCCCTGTTTTCCTATCTTCTATCCATTGAAGCACTCAGTGAAATGTCAGCTGTTAATCTCTTAGATTTCTAAGTTGGCTGAGTACAAGTTGGGATAGCAAGTTTGGACCCTGACAAATACTTCATTGTCTAAATCTAATAGGTTCCTGAGTTTGGAGAGTGAGCAGTAAGAGTTTGAATAGTGAGAGAGATAGATATACAGGGTGGCCATAAAGTTCATGTGCAATTTAAAATTGCATACAAATTTTAAAGCCACCCTGTATATTGTGTCCAGGCACTGAGAATAAAAAGACTAATAAAACACAGTCCCTGTCTCCAGTGCTGGCAAGGAAACAAAGTAAATAAGCAATTCCAAGTCAGGGTGATAAATACCTTGGAAGGGACCACACTACATGCTTTCAGCTAGTAAAGGCAACTAACTCCTTTGCAGGAGCACAGGAGTTTACATTTAGTGAAACTGAGCTAAGGAAAAGTGTGAGCAAAGTTTCAAATGTGTAAGGAGACCATGTTATGTCGGGTGACTAGTGATCAGTCCAATGGTAGGCGAGTGATAAGAGAGGAAGTTGACTAACTGTGTGTGCTATGCTGGGATGCATGAACTCATTTTGGGGGCAAACAGCACAAAGTAGCCCTAAGTTTTAGAATAAGTCCACTCTAATAACTTTATTGTAATAAGCAGGGAATTTTATAATTGACTACAATTCTGAGTCATGTTCGTCTTCTCAGTGCCTAATGTCCTACTTATCACTGGGTAGGTATTGACAAAGGTTTATTGACACAAATGCAATCCAGTTGGTTGTAAAAGTCCAAGAAGCAGTCAAAATATAGTTTCAGGAGAATTCTCTTGTTTATGAATTCATCACTCTTCCCAAGCAAACCTGCTTGTCCTCTTGCTAGCACGTGCATCCAATACCCTCTCCTTGAATCTGTCTGGATTGGTATCACCTGGCTCCCTCAATCTGTTACTAAGATCTGACCTCTCTTTTTCTAACCACCCATTCCCATCACTATTTGGATACCTCTCAGGATTACGCTTACAAACTCATTGCCTGTCTCCCTCTGTCCTTCTCTACCCCTATACCATTTCCCACCAGCAGCCAGACCAATATTTGTGATGTATAACTCAGATTGAATCACTCCCCCATGGAGGGACAAGTCTCACCAGATCTAGAGAGTGTTGTTATTTAAATAAGGGGAGAAATATTTAAATCATTTCAAATAAGTGATATTTGTGTATGAATTTACTGTGAGGCCTTAGGTCAAATTCTATTCTAATTGCTTGTCTGCAATTCTGCCTGAGGGGCAAACCACAGATTTTCATTCTCTGATTTGCCAGCAGAACCTCACATGTCATTGTCTCTGTTAAATAATTTGCATCTTGGCTGGACTCAAAGGTTTTAAATTTATTTCCCATCCTTCCTCCACCTTTCTTGCTAATTATCTCTTCTGAAGAGAAGCACAGCAGAGAGTTTCAACTTACCCTTTTACTTGAACACAAAATAGATTCTCCTCAAATTCCAAAAGATGAAGAATTTTTAAAATTTAGATAGTATCAGCCCTGAAGAAAGTATAAAAGCATCTGGCTTAACCCCTTTATTTTATGGCTAAGAAAACTAAAGCTGGGTTGACAAAGGGGCTTTTAGGGGAACACCCAGAGAGCCCAGAGGCCAAGTGCAGACCACTCAGATCTCTGACTCTTAGACCCAGGTTTCATCTACCAAGGTGGAACAAAAGGGACATGGGGAAAATTCTGTTTCCTTTTCTCCAGAACTGTATTTCCTGATCAAAACCATATATGGACACTCTCTTTTGTTATTAACCCAATGGTTCTGCATTAGAAAAGGGTAGGAGGAGAAAGAAGAATGATTGTGTTAGTTTCTGCTATATTTTAAATGAACATTTTCTAATGGTGCAACATTAACATGCCTTGTTCTTAGACATAGTCCTTGTAGCTGGGCTGCAAGTCTGCTGGCTTCCTCTAGGCAAGAGTGATGGAGGGATTCTTAGTCAAGGCCCATATTCCATGATTAGGTCCCAGGGAGCTCAATGTCCTCACCCACTCTTCTCCAGGTACATGCAGAGGTAACTGTTCTTTCCCTCCCACCACACACGTGCACACCCACCACCATGCCCCTGGGACTGGCTCCCAGCTCAGACTGAGTGAGCTTAGAGGATGCCATTCCTACCACTTTAGAGCTGTGAGACCTTTCTCAGTAACCTATAGGAGCCTTAGTTTTTTCTTATTTGGAAAAATGGGATTTAAATATCTACCACTTGGCTCGGCGCCTATAGCTCAATCAGCTAAGGCGCCAGCCACGTATACCTAAGGTGGCGGGTTCGAATCCCCAGCCCGGACCCGCCAAACAACAATGACGGCTGCAACAAAAAAATAGCCGGGCGCTGTGGCGGGCGCCTGTGGTCCCAGCTACTTGGGAGGCGGAGGCAGGAGACTCGCTTGAGCCCAGGAGTTGGAGGTTGCTGTGAGCTGTAATGTCACGGCACTCTGCCCAGGGGGACAGCTTGAGGCTCTGTCTCAAAAAAAAAAAAAAAAAAAAAAAAAAAAAAAAAAAAAAAAAAAAAAATATCTACCACTTAAATTTATTTTAAGAATTATATGAGTTTCACATTTTTAACATATATCAAAACATCTCATTATACCCATCAATATGTACAGTTATTATTGTCAGTTAAAACTAAGAATTTAAACAAATGTTTAACAAAAAACAGCAGGGCCTGTTAGTTTGCACTTGTGGTCCCAACTACTTGGAAGGCTGAGGCAGAAGGATCACTTGAACCCAAGAGTTCAAGGATGCAGTGTGTGATACCTGTGCATGTGAACAGTCCCTGCCCTTCTGCCTGAGCAATGCAGGGGAGACCCTATCTCTAAAAAAGGTTTTAATAAGCTTTTTTTTTTTTTTTTAAAGTACATGACTTAATGTAAATAAAGTGCCTATCACAGTACCAAGCACATTATATATCAGATATTTATTAACTTTTTTAGCCCTCATGATTGTTCCTTAATAAGAAATAGCTTCTGGGCATTTCTAATAGCCCACAAATATCCTCTCTCCATCCCACAAAAGTCCTGTATGGTCACATGCAGGATTAAACCTTCACTTATGCAACCTCAGGGATCAGCATAGAATCTGGGAGCGTCAGAGGCTTCACATGAGACAGGTTCAGCTTGTGAACAATAAAAGAGGGTCTCCTGGACTCAGGTAGAGATGGGGCTCTGGTAAACAAGGCAGCTCATTCCCTTCCTCCACATCACAGTTCAGTGTGGCAGGGAGTTTTGTTGGCTGCTTCTGCAAGCATGGGTTTCCCAGCTGGCCCAGCTTTTCTACCTTCCCTGGATCTCAGGCCAACCAGGACAGTGTCCACCCAGAGGCCACAAAAAAGCAAACCCTCAAGCTGAAGAAGCACATCAGCAGACAGATGGGGGCAGGGAATGGCTAGAAGCTTTTTATTTTTTTTTAATTTTTTTTTTAATCGTTGGGTATTCATTGCGGGTACACAGAACCAGGCGACATTGATTACTTTTGTTAGATAAGGACCCTCTTATAATTGTATCCCACCCCCAAAAGGTCTACCACACCCCTTGTTCCCTCATCCCCTTCCTCCTTCCCTTTTTCAGCCCTCCCCTCCCCCACCCCACCCTCCACCATGTACTAAGACCTTAATTGTCCTCATATCAGAATTGAGTATATAGGACTCTTGTTTCTCCATTCTTGTGATGCTTTACTAAGAATAATGTGTTCCACATCCATCCAGGTTAATACAAAGATGTAAAGTCTCCATATTTTTGATGGCTGAATAGTATTCCATGGTATACATATACCACAGCTTGTTAATCCATTCCTGGGTTGAGGGGCATTCAGGCTGTTTCCACATTTTGTTGATTATAAATTGAGCAACAATAAACAGTCTAGTGCAAGTGTCCTGGTGGTAAAAGGATTTTTTTTTCTGGGTAGATGCCCAGCAATGGGATTGCTGGATCAAATGGGAGGTCTAGCTTGAGTTTTTTGGGGTTCTCCATACTTCCTTCCAAAAAGGTTGTATTAGTTTGCAGTCCCACCAGCAGTGCAAAAGTATTCCCTTCTCAGGCAGTGCCTGTAGCTCAGTGGGTAGGGTGCTGGCCTCATATACCAAGGGTGGCAGGTTCAAACCTGGCCCTGGCCAAACTGGAACAAAAAAATAGCCAGGCGTTGTGGCGGGCGCCTGTAGTCCCAGCTACTTGGGAGGCTGAGGCAAGAGGATCGCCTAAGCCCAAGAGCTGGAGGTTGCTGTGAGCAGTGTGACACCATGACACTCTACCAAGGGTGACAAAGTGAGACTCCGTTGCTACAAAAAAAAAAGAAGTGTTCCCTTCTCTCCACATCCATGCCAGTATCTGCAGTTTTGAGACTTTGTGATGAGGGCATTCTCACTGGGGTTAGATGATATCTTGAGGTGGTTTTGCATTTGATTTGCATTTCTCTAATAATTCAGGCAGTGAGCATTTTTTCATATGTTTGTTAACCATTCATCTGTCTTCTTTAGAGAAAGTTCTATTTATTGCTCTTGCCCAGTGATCTAAGGGATTGTTGGCCCTTTTTATGTTTATTAATTTGAATTCTCTGTAGATCCTAGTTATCAAGCTTTTGTCTGAATCAAAATATGCAAATATCCTTTCCCAATGTGTAGGTTGTCTGTTGAAAGAGTTTATGAGGAAGACTTCCATGGCAGTCGCAACAACAACAACAAAAATAAACAAATGAGACTTAATGAAACTGGCTAAGAGGCCTTTGCAGCTCTTCCCAAATCTAGTTCTGGCTACAGTGTGGACTGGACAAGGCCTCTGTGCCCCTGGGAGTGGCTGGTGAGGACATGAATGAAAGGACTTTCTGGGACTCTCTTCCCAGCTAAGGTTGCTCCCTTCCCCCACTTCTGTCCTGTTCCCTTCGTGAGAAACTTGGGTCAGATTTTTTTAATGAAATAATGGATTTGAAAGTATCTTAAAAGCTTAAAAGTACTTTTCAAATTATTATTTA
Source organism: Otolemur garnettii (assembly GCF_000181295.1). Classification (NCBI taxonomy): domain Eukaryota; kingdom Metazoa; phylum Chordata; class Mammalia; order Primates; family Galagidae; genus Otolemur; species Otolemur garnettii. The sequence continues at coordinate 36,234,095 of NW_003852396.1, forward strand.
CTTAAGATGGGGCTGCAGTCAGAATTCCGGATGTGCAGTGCCATTTAGACGCTAGAAAAATATCTGCTTCAATGAGGCTATTTTCCTCATTCATCCAACAGATGTTTACTTAACCCCCAAGGCACTGTCAAGCACTAGGGTGCAACACTATACAGGAAGACATGGGAATAGAATGTAGGGGTCTAGAAGGGGGAGAGATGGATAATAATGAACTGGTAAATACACAGACAAAATAATTAAGAGTGTGATAAGTGATCTCAAGGAAGAAAGGTGCTATGTTAAATAATTTTAGGGTGGATATATTTTGATAGAGCGGTCAAAGGATGCCCCTTCAGGAGATAAAACTGAATGTGAGACTTGAAGGTTAAGGAGGAGCCAGCTATGGGAAGGTCAAGAAAAAAGAGCACTCCAGGGAGAAGACTGAAAGTGCAAGAGCCCCGAGGCAGAGAAGAATCTGGCAGGATGGGAGGAAAGCCAGTGTAATTGCAACACAGTGAGCAAGAGGAGGAGGGTACAGAATAAAGTCCCAAGGACAGGCAGGGGCCATATTATGTAGGTCCTGGAGACCAGGGCAAGGAGTTAGGATTCCGTCCCAAGCATGATGGGAGAAAGGGTTTAGCTAGGCGAGCCACATAATTTATGTTTTGAAATGGATCATTCATACACATGCTACATGGAGTGGAGTGGAGAATGTACTATAGATAAGCAAGTAGAGACAAATTAGAGATTATAAAAGCAAGAAGACAAATTAGAGATTTTTGTAGTGGTCTAGGCAAAAAGTGATGATTGATGATCATCACAGGGGAAGAGAAGATGTCAAGTAGAGAGTAACATGTATATTTGGGCATTTTATTTGAGCATCGTAATTTAAATGTAAGTTTACTATTCACATATCAGGACTTGCTAGTGGGTGATGGAAGGAAAGAAATCAAAGATAATTTGTAGGTAAGAAACTTGGTTGATGGCTCTTACTTGAGATCAGAAAAGTAGGAAGGAAGAGAGTTTGGAGGATAAACTATAATAAGAGTTCTGTTCTGGCCTCGGTGTCTATAACTCAGTGGTTAGGGCACTGGTCACATGCACGAGGGCTGGTGGGATCAAACCTGGCCCGAGCCTGCTAAGAGCCTGCTAAACAATAATGACAACTACAACAACAAAAAATAGCCAGGTAGGGCGGCACCTGTGGCTCAAAGGAATAGGGTACTGGCCCCATATACCAGAGGCGGAGGGTTCAAACTCAGCTCCGGCCAAAAAAAAAAAAAAAATAGCCAGGCATTGTGGCAGGTACCTGTAGTCCCAGCTACTTGGGAGGCCGAGGCAAGAGAATCGCTTAAGCCCAAGAGTTTGAGGTTGCTGTGAGCTATGATGCCATGACACTCTAATGAGGGAACATAGTGAGACTCTATCTCAAAAAAATAAAAAGAGTTCTGCTCTGGACATGTTTGTTTGGAAGAGAACTGAGTAGGGACAAGTAGATATCCAGATAGGGCTGGAGATACAAGAGTAGAAGTCATCACTATTTAGAAATACAATTGAATTCAGAGCCATGAGATAGAGTGAGGTGACTTAGACAGTGATTATAGGTAGAGAAAAGAAGAGGTCTGAGGATGGACAGAGCACATAAAAGCAGACCAGCAACGCATACCAAGAAAAAAAATTCCAGAAAGATGAAAGGACAAACACAAGGAGAGGTGTCCCAGAATCAAAAAAAGAGTTTCAAGGGGAGGTAGTGATCAAATAATCAAATTCTGCTGCAAGGTTGATAGGGTGAAGACAGAAATGACCTTTGATTTGGCAATAGGAATGTTGTTTGTGACCTTGACAGAAACTACTGTCAGGGGAGTGGGCAGCAGAGTTTAGACCAATAAAGGACAAACATGATTAAAGTAGTTTAGGGGATAAGTAGAGATAAGGAAACTCCTTTTTCATGGAATTTTATTATCCAGCAAAGCAGATAAATGGGGCTATGCTAGAAGGTTTTCCCCAAACAGATGATCTTACAGCCTGTTTACTGATGTGAATGATCCATTAGGGAGGGTGAGCATATGGAGAGAGGAGAGGGAAGATAATGACAGGGACAAAGTTCTTACCTTACTTTTGCCCACATCCTGTTGGGCAGAACACAAGTCAATGGATGTGATCTAACTACAAAAGAGGTTGTGAAAGGTAGCTGTATGTGTAAGTAGGAAGAGGAAGATAAAATGGGCATTTGATGAACATGGAGAATTATCTCTGCCATAAGCAGTCAAAGGAAAACAAGCAGGAGACACACAAAGGTCAAGGGAGAAGAAATCTTTAAGGAGGAGGAACTACACACTGTCATGCTCCAGAAATATTAAGTAAGATATTGACATTAAAAGTCTATTTGATTTTTCAGTTTGGAGGTCCCTGGTAACATTATGAAGAGTAGATTCGGCTCAGTGCCTGTAGCTCAGTGGTTAGGGAGCTGGCCCCGTACACTGAGGCAGGCGGGTTCGAACCTGGCCCCGGCCTGCTAAACAACAATGACAACTGCAATAAAAAAATAGCCAGACATTGTGGCAGGCACCTATAGTCCCAGCTACTTGGGAGGCTAAGGCAAGAGAATCGCTTAAGCTCCAGAGTTAGAGGTTGCTGTGAACTGTGACGCCACAGTGCTCTATCAAGGGCAACATAGTAAAACTCTGTCTCCAAAAAAGGAAGAGTAGATTCTGCGGAGTTGTGGTGAAGTCAAGGATGGGAAATGAAGACATAGATACAAAGAAGACAGACTACTCTGCAGAAGCTGCCTAAAAAATGATGGAAAGAGAGCAAAGTAACTAGAAATGGTACCTAGTTGAAGAATTGTTTTGTTTTATTCAATACAGGCAAGATGCTTACAAGCTACAACTAAGAAGCTAGTAATAAAGGATAAATTAAAGATAGTAGAAAGGAGATAATTCCTCAAAGGAGTGTAGAGGAAGCCAAAAAAAGGATGGGATCAGAACAAAGGTGATTATTTTAGTCTCAGACAGGAGAAACAATATAACTTCTTCTAAAATGTGTGGGAGGGAAGCAATGGTAAGAACAACTGAAGTTTTATAAGTGAGGGACAGGAAGTAGAGTGAGTTCCTGCCTGATGACGCTTGTTTTTTCAGAGTAGTTAATTTGCTTAGTGAAGGGACTGGCCAGGGTAGTGAGGAGAAGAGATGTAAGACAGCTATGTGAAAGATGAGGTTTAACTGTGGAGGATATTGTGGTATTTAGGGTTCACTTGAGGTTGGAGACTCCTTATGTGTAGTGAAACTAACATGCACCAACACTCAGCTTTCCAGGACAAAGGCAGATGTTTGAACTGATTTTGTGGGATTTTTGTGGGGTAGGTACTGTGGACCAACAAAGGGTTGATGGGGTGGGGGCGGCGCCTTAGGCTCAAAGGAGTAGGGCGCTGGCCCCATATACTGGAGGTGGTGGCAGCTTCAAACCCATGCCCAGCCAAAAGAAAACTGCAAAAGGTTGATAGGGTGAGGGTACTGGTGAGAGAGCTATTACAGCGGTCTAAGCTGGATAAGAAAGGAGATAAGGTCAGCAGAGGGCTGATGGCCTGTGGAAAGTAGAGGACAAGGGACTAGATGGGGCATGAGGAAGTAAGAGGTGCATCTTACTGAGGAGCAGAGGTGATGAGAGCCAAGGAGTGAGAAGTGGGAGGATAAGATATTGTTGCAGTGGGTGGCATATTGGAGTTTTAGAGATTTCTTACATAAAGTCTCTGGGATGGGGGATCCAGAGTATGGCCATTGGAAGAGGTTGCTAAAGTGGTTTAAAGGTAAGTTTCCATGGAATTGGAGAGGTGAGAAGTGCTCTATGCATATGGGATAGTGTTCTGGAAAACTGACAAAGATTTGGAGGAATTGACAACACAAGAAACAAAGCATGAGATATAAAAAAGGAAGAGTTTTTGCATGAAGGTGGAAGAATAATAATCTGAAGTTGCAGTGAAAAGCTAGAAAAAATGTAAACCCCCTTTTATTTACTTCATCTTTCTTCGTCCTTCCTTCTGGTTTAGACCCTTTATCATCCCGTTTTGATCACGGAAATAATCTCCTAGTTGCTTTTCCCGATTTTGGTCTTGCTCCCAAGTGTCCATTGTACACAGACTTGCCAACTTAAGCTTATAGAATAGCCTTTCTTTCACTCTTGGCCAAAAGCTTTAGTAGCTCCCTACCTGACTATAAAATAAAATCCACGGCTCGGCACCTATAGCTCAACCTGCTAAGGCGCCAGCCATGTACACCTAAGGTGGCGGGTTCGAATACCCAGCCCAGACCCGCCAAACAACAATGACGGCTGCAACCAAAAAATAGCCGGGTGCTGTGGCGGGCACCTGTGGTCCCAGCTACTTGGGAGGCGGAGGCAGGAGACTCGCTTGAGCCCAGGAGTTGGAGGTTGCTGTGAGCTGTAATGCCATGGCACTCTGCCCAGGGGGACAGCTTGAGGCTCTGTCTCAAAAAAAAAAAAAAAAAAAAATCCACATCCCTTAGCTTCACCCTCAAGATTCCAGGCCTATGGCTGGCTTCAGTTTACTATAGTTGAACCTTGAACAAGATAGGGGTTTTGGCACTGACTCTCCATGAAGTAATCCATGTATAACTTTTTACTCCCCCCAAACTGAACTACAAATAGCCTACTGTTCACAGGAAGCTTTGTGGCAACGTAAACAGTTGAATTAACATATATTTTGAATGTTATACTCTATTCTTGCAATAAAGTAAGCTAGAGAAAAGAAAATGGTATTAAGAAAATCATGAAGAAGAGAAAATATATTAAGTGGAAGTGGATCATTGTAAAGGTCTTCATCCTTCCCGGCTTCTAATTAAGTAGGCTGAGGAGGAGAAGACGTAAGGGACTGGTCTTGCTGTCTTAAGGGCGGAAGAGGCAGAAGAAAATGTTTGTTTAAGTGGACCCACACAGTTCAAACCTGTGTTGTTCAAAGGTCAAATAAACTGCTTTATGCATCTAGTTTGAGGCAATAACAAGTATTTAGCTTGTATTAGTTTAAACTCTACACGCTTTACCTAAAGTAATTTTGTTAACTATCTGGAATGCTCCTCCCACTCCCTTATGAGTGTTCCACTCCATCCTTCAATGTGTAGTTCAAATGCAGATTCTTTCCTGCCTCAAGTGGCATCTCCCTTCTTTGTCCTTTTCTAAAAAATTCCACTTTAAACGTATATTCTAATTAGTCACATACCTAATAAGAAAGAACCACGCCCAACTTATGATTGTATCCCCATTTGTAACACCTAGCTCAGTACCTTGCCTTTTGTAGGTCTCCACTGTCTGCTAATTAGTGGAACTGTACATCCATCAACGTATTAGAGCTCTTATGACATGGTAGTGCCAAGGACCAGAATCCCCCTCTAGCCCATGGCCTTCTCAAGGTTTGGGAATGATATTCTGTTTTTTATCCTCGACTTAACACTGTTCCTAGGAGCACTGTAAGCTAATACCTAGTCAATACCCAATAATTCTTGGTAAATGGAATTGAATTAGGTTGCCTCGCACCTAGTTTCATTCTCATGGTGCCAGTTCCAAGTGCTCTAGAGAGTGAACAGGATCTCTGACACAACAAAGAGCTGTTTATATCCTGAAGGGAATTACTGTAACTCTCTGAACAGAGACCCATTTATTCATTTATTCTTTAATTAAATCATACCATAATGTGTGATTTATCTATGTATAATAACTATTCTAGACACTAAGGAAGAAAAAAAAGGAATCTGTGAGAACAGGTGAGAGAATGAGCTTGGCTTTTTGATGATATTTAAATGTCCTTTATCTTAAGAAAATGAAATGCACGCCTACATTGCACTTTTGCTCTAAGATTTTCCAAGAGAAAGTCTTTTTCTAATGACCATCATTTCACAGTAGAACTGAAAATATTCCCTACCAGTATTAGAGATGAAAGGAAATAGGATTCATCAGGCACGCTGAGCCCGCTAGAAAGTAGATATCTCATGTTTATAAAGTAACCTCTTTTTTTTATTCCCCCTGTTTGGCCAGGCTGTGACAACATGCTGATGGGCATAAAGTCTCTGAAAATAGTGAAGAAAACAATGGATACACATGGCTCTTGGATGAAAGATGCTATCAGTAACTCTCCAAAGGTGTATTTCTTAATTGGATCTAGAAACAACACTGTTTGGGAATTTGCGAACATGCGTGCATTCATGGAGGACAGCACCAAGCCACCTCCCCGGAAGCTAATTCTCACACTTTCCTGGCAGGGAACAGGCCAAGTGGTCTATGAAGGTTTTCTATTTTTTCACAACCAAGGGACTGCTAATGAGATAATAAAATATAATCTGCAGAAGAGGACTGTGGAGGACCGAATGCTGCTGCCAGGAGGAGTTGGCCGAGCACTGGTCTACCAACACTCTCCCTCAACTTACATTGACCTAGCTGTGGATGAGCATGGGCTCTGGGCCATCCACTCAGGGCCGGGCACCTATGGCCATTTGGTTCTCACAAAAATTGAACCAGGCACACTGGGTGTAGAACACTCATGGGACACTCCATGCAGAAGCCAGGATGCCGAAGCCTCGTTCCTTTTGTGTGGGGTTCTCTATGTGGTCTATAGTTCTGGTGGCCAGGGCCCTCATCGCATTACCTGCACCTATGATCCTCTGGGAACTATCACTGAGCAGGACCTACCCAAATTGTTCTTTCCCAGGAGGCCAAGAAGTCACTCCATGATCCATTACAACCCCAGAGATAAGCAGCTCTATGCCTGGAATGAAGGAAGCCAGATCATTTATAAACTCCAGACGAAGAGAAAGCTGTCCTGAAAGTGACGCATTACAGCCAGAGCACCGTGGCTGTGGCAGCTGCTCTCCAGAACACTGAGGCCACGTGGCCCCTTCACAGTACAGTATCCCTCTAATCACACAGGGAAAAAAGGGTCTAAAAGTGGGAGTACATATGCATCCTTTCCCAGAGGCCACTGCCTTAGCTATCTTCCAAGAGTTTAGATGACAGTCTATCACTGAGCAATTTTCTACAACATCCATTACTTATTCAAACCTCCTAGCTCTCCAGGCTGATAGCATTCTGATTCAGCTTACGTCTAGCCTTTTCTCTTACCGATCTCTAGCATTCACCCCCAACTCTGCCCTCTTCCCCCAGACATTCAGAGTTGTATGCCACTCCTAATACTAACTGGCTTTTCTCTCTCTTCTGGCTCTTCTCTCTCTCTCCTATTTTTCACTGTCTGACCAAAGTACTATTTCTTCTTAAGCTTTTGTCTCTTTTCCCCCTATCCCTGCCTTTCCACCAAGCTGGATGGATGTAATAATACAGTAAAAACATTAACATTTGGATATTACTTTCCGGTTACAAATTGTTACACATCATTTAATTCTTCTCTCACCCTTGTGCACAAGTCTTCACAATTGCCATTCTAGAGATGAGGAGAGTTTAAGTGAGTCGTTCAAAGTAACACAACTACAAAGTGAAAGATCTATAAAATACTACAAATTCCATAGTCTTTCTTTTCCCCAGGAAAGCATTAAATATGGATGTTTCTTCACCCAGTCATTTATAGTCATTGTGTTCATCATTTCAGCCTGAATATTAGTCCGTCCCTTTAGCCATTTTCATGTCTGCACAAGACCATTCTACAGGCGTTTCAAAGCTATTTCCTCAGAAAACCAACCTAAGGGTGGGACTCCACCTCTAGCTTCATCTTGCCTTACTGTCTTCTGCTGCTGCTTCTTGCTTTAAATACAATAAAAGTGATACTAAGCAAATAAGCTCAGTAGGTTATATTTGCCTATAGACCCTCAGCATAAAAAATTTCAGGGAATGCTGCCTGTATTGGGTTTACTATGAACAATTCCCAGCACAATGAAGCCCTTGGTAAATATTGTGGGATCTGGATGGAAGCCAGACAGCAGGCACGCAACTCTACCACAGCAGGCGTGCTGAGTGGCACAGAGGGCAGCATGCCTCTTAAGAGGGGCTTCACAGTGTTTCCCACGTGTTTGTCCAATTCAGCTAAGTTCGGGTCACAAGTGTAAGCTGTTGTGCCAGTCTGTGTCATGTGCTGAGGCCTGTCTTTCCAGGTTGGTCATGTGAGAGGGTTTGCTTTGTGTGCTTGCAGCTGTTTTCCCATCTATGCCAAGCTCAGGATGGGACCATAGGCAGAAGACAGAGATTTTTTTTTATTATTTTTTCCCATAGTATTTGAGATCTCTGGCAGAATGGATGTACCCAACCTATAGATAAGGCATAATTACCCACAGTACTAACAGAACAGTATAGAGAGCCCAAATCCTTTGTGGAATGAGGCATGAATAAATAAACATAGTGATATTACCCAGTCCATAGATCTGGGGACATAACTAGCCTCTTGCCCTCCAGGTAGATAACATCACCTATATCACAGACGTGTGGTCTGCCTCACTGAGGAGGGTGGAGTGGAATTATCAATAGGAGGAATGTGCCACAGTTCACATGAGTTCATGGGTGTTTCCAAATCTCACATTTTATTGCCCCAGTGGACTCAACTGCCTTTAACTCCTGCCCCCAGAAAATGCCAGCCTGCTCTTAGCACTATACAATTACATTTTAAAATGTTAAAGGCACATAGCACCTTTGGAAGCAGAGAGGTTGCCCATAATGTACCATTAGGCTTCCATCTGGGATATGTTTTGATTTGACAGTTCTTCAAGCTTATCTGCCCCTAACAACTCATGTTCATCACATAAATCCCTGCAGCTAGAAACATTCTTTCAGGTTAAGACATTTCCCTGCAGCTAGAATCACTCTTTTAGGTTAAGACATTAACAGATGCCTCTTTGCTTCCTGGGAGCCGGAGCAAAGCAGTATGCAGGATTGGGAACACCTTCTTGAGCTTCTTTCAGATCAAACTGGAGTCTTCCTGGATTTACATAGTTAAGTGAAGACTGACATCTCCATGACCTACACCAGTGGTTCCTAAATTGTCTGTACATAAGAATCACCTGGGCTCGGCACCTGTGGCTCAAATGGCTAAGGCGCCAGCCACATACACCTAAGGTGGCAGGTTTGAATCCAGCCCTGGCCCACCAAGCAACAATGATGGCTGCAACCAAAAAATGGCCAGGCGTTGTGGCGGGCGCCTATAGTCCCAGCTACTTGGGAGGCTGAGGCAGGAGACTC
>NW_003852396.1:36243392-36360636 GCF_000181295.1 Otolemur garnettii
AATCACCTGGGGAGTTTTCGGGAGTTCTAATACTCAGGCCATACCCCTAAAGTTTCAATTATAAGCTCTGGGGGTGGGACCCAGAATTCAGTATTTGTAATAGGCCTCCCCCAACATGGTTCCAACATGCACATAAGCTTGAGAGCCAGTGGCTTGTAACATTTTAAAATGTAATTGTATAGTGCTAAGAGCAGGCTGGCATTTTCTGGGGGCAGGAGTTAAAGGCAGTTGAGTCCACTGGGGCAATAAAATGTGAGATTTGGAAACACCCATGAACTCATGTGAACTGTGGCAGCCTCAGTCCACAAAAGCCTCTCTGCTGCTATTTTAAGGAAGTGAAAGAGAACTGAAGAGCGTCCTCTTGTAACACAACTCTTGTGGGCCCCAGCCTTCCTCTGCTGCTGGCCAGGTTCCTACAGTGACCACAAGTCTCATATTTGTCAGGGTGGCTTAAGTTCTGTTCACATGTAAAAAGTCTTCCGGGCCCACTGGTAATTTCAGACCACTGGGGTAAATTTGGTTTGAAAAAAGATGCTTCCTGTGGAGTTTGTCAACTCTCCAGTATATAGAGAACTGGAGGCCAGAGCTGTGGCAACTCCTGCCAGAGCTGGGGACTGTGCCAGAATCCCCGGTGTCGCTGCCATCTGAGGCCCACGGGCAATTTAATCAGCTGAACTGCGCAGCCAGCTCTTGGAGACCCAAGCAGGGCCACAACCTAGCAGTACAACTAAAAGGGATTCAGGCCACACACAAGGGGTAGGTCTCCAGGGCCTAGTCTTCCTCAATTTCAGAATCCATAACTGTGGTCAGACATCGTCAAAGTTTTTCTTGGATCTAAGGTACTGGACCTTGGTGCTGAGCACAGGTTAGTGCTTCTGTTTCTCAGCGGGTCGCGGCTGGAAAGCTTTTGTTTGGCGCCAACCACTAGAGGGACCTCCACCCCAGGTCTCAGAGTTCGAAAGCGGCGGGACCTAGGGTGCCTCCGGGCGTTCCATACTGGGGCTGAGGGGAGCCGCTCAGAGATTAGGAATGAGGCTGTCTTCAGACCAAACTCAGTTTCGAGGAGGTCGCACATGGGCTGCGGAAGTGTGGACGCTCCGAAGCGTTGTTGCGCTAGATGTGCCTCTAATACGGGTTTCCTATGCTTCTTTCCCATTTCGCAATTCTCGACACAAGTTTCCTTCTTCCTCGCTTTCAGTCCCAGAGGCCCGGGAACAGTGCGGAAAGGCTGGAGAAGCCCCAGGTACTGGAAACAAGAGAGATTGGAGCCACCAGACGTCTCCCTGCAGCCGGAAGGGTGCCGGACGCCGGGGAGATGAAACGAAGGGGCGGGGCTCTGGGGAGGGCGGGGTCTGTTTAGGGAGGCGGGACTAGCAGCGCGGCCCGGGGGCGGGGAAAAGGCAGGTTCGAAGGGCGGGAGGGTTGACCAGGCAGGTCCCTGAGGAACAGGAACAGTGGAGGACAAGTCCCAGCCCGCTGCGTTGGCGCCTGAGAAGGGGCGGTTCCTGGGGAAGGTCCTAGGGGTTAGAGAGTGAGCCCTCTAGGACTAGCCTCTTGCAGGTCCCCGCCCTCGTCACGTGGGCGCCGGACCGGGCTGCTGCTGGTCGGTCCGCTGGTTGGTCTGGCAGTTAGTTGATCGGTGGGCTGGTGGTCGGTAGCTTGTTTCTCGGCCCTCATGTTCAAAAGTGGGAGCGACACGGGAGCAGCCCGCACACCTGTGCCGCTCGGAGAGGAGCTGCCATCCCTCACTCAGGTCAGTGGGCTACCCCCACGCCGCGCCATCTGGACTGGGATTCCCGACAGGGGCTGTGCCAGATCCAAGAACCACACAGCCGTGGGGAGCAGTGCCTCTTTGGGTCCCAGAGCGTATTCAGGCGCGAGGACGGGGACCCTTCTCCCTTTTTCCGGCAAGAAGATTGGAAAGAGTATAAAACTGCGGATTTGCTTCAAGCCTCCACCCAACCCTGCCCAGGGTCCGCCGGCAGTTCTGCAGGTGCCAGGGTGATCCAGGAGATGCGCAGGGTGGTCAGTTACTTCAGAGTTATGTGCGGATCTGCCGTAGCTCTGCTCAGCCGCAGGAGCGGCTCCATAAACTAGGGAGTCCAAGCTGGAAACCGAAGCTTTAGTTCTGTTCTTACGGGTCAATCTTTGTTTAACAGAGCGTGTCCAGATGCGGCGCTTAGGCTAAAACCTGTTCTATACGTAATTGCGGAAATTCAACATGGTTTTCAAAATCTCAATCCACTGCGTCCCGTCCCAGTAGATTACAGGATGGAGATGATCATATCTGCAAAAAGTTCCTCTTTGCCTTATGACATCTGACTTCAGACCTGCAGTTTTTCCTCAAATGAAAATAAGATAGGTTTAAAGACCAGAACTTTAAAGGTTTGGGTAGGATTAAAACAAGCGTTCTAGGCCGTGTTTAATCCTCTTAAAAACAAATCTAATTAAGTTTACTTTTGGAGCAGCTGGGTATTTGGTATAAGATCTCTCTTTTTCCGTATTTTGCTCTTCTGCCTTTCTCTATCTCCTTTTTCAACCATTTCTTAGTTGATTATAAATACAAATCTGAAGCATTTCAAATTTTATGGTGTACTATGTGAAGTTAAATAACCACAGAAAAGTAGTTGGCTTGTAGGTATAATTCATGTTCAACATGTTCATTCTTTGATGATTATTGGTGTCTAGAAAACACTAAATGTTACCTGATTTAGAAGTCCTTTCTCTTGGGATTAAGAGATTTCAAGAAGGGATGATGTATGAGGATGAACCTCAATGGTCCTGGGTTTCCTCCAGACAGCAGGGTAGAGTGTGGCCTGGGCTGTAGAGCTGAGAGGGAAGTCAAGTGCGGACTGGCTGGGAGAAATGGTAAGTGGCCCAGTTTGGCTTCTGAGGTAAATGGCACACAATAAAACTGATGACAAGGATAGAGCATGGTCTACTGGCCATGGGCAAGAAGTCTGGACTTTGAAGCATGGGAGCCAATAATAGGTTTTAAGCAGATGATTGATGGTTTCTCAGACGTTGGCCCTCCCAACTCCCAGCCTGATACAGAAAAATTCTAGTAAATACTTTTGGAATGGTTGGTCTGACAACACTTTGGAGCAGGGCTTCTTCACACTGATAAACATGAGTGTCACCTGGGGATCTTGTTCAAATGCTGATTTGGATTGATTAGGTCAGGGGTGTGCCCTGACATTCTGCATTACTAATAAATTTTTGGGAGAGTGTTGTCATCTCTTCCCTATCTATAGTAAGGATTTAGAGTAGTAATTTGCAAACCGGACAGTGCCTCAGAATTGCCTACATTGCTTTGTAGAACATTCAGATTCAGTAGGTCTGGACCTTTTTTTCCAAGTTTCCCCAGGTGATTCAGCTGACAGCCAGGTAAAGATTGGTGTGGTGATGTTGCTCTGGAGTGTGGGCAGGCCAGCAGTGACAAGAGAAAGGGTACTGGGGGTGGGACAGGGGTGAGTTTAGTCAGAGGACTGTAAAGCCACCTCGGGGTGTAAGTACTGAGCCCTTGTTTTGGACCTGAGAGTGTGGTGAGGAAAGGACAGGTTGGGGAGTCCCTGGAAAGAGAATCCATAGGACAAAGGACCAGGGAATGGGAGGTGACAGTCTCTAGACTGTTTGGACAGGATGAGAAGTGAGGAGGGAAGAACAATTCTGGGAAAATTCAGCTTTAGACATGAACCTTCAGATTATAATGTTTAGGTTAAGATTTGGAGGTTGTTTTTTCCTTGGCCATAAGATTTTTTTTTTTTCTGAAATACAAATCTGTTCTTGATACTCTCCTGCTTAAAATCATCTGGTAGATCTCCTAACATAAAGCATGAGAAGGAAAAACTAATACAAACACCACTGACAAGGTATGTAAACATTTATTATGTTACACAGATTGTTCACTCCCCTTCAAGATGTGACAGTCATACCACTTGGTGTGGGGCACTATCAGGCTGAAACTCTTGGCAGCTTTTTTTGTTCCTAAGTTGCTTCTTTCTTGCTTCCTTTTTCCTCTGGGAGTTCTACTTCGCTTGGCCTCTATGTTACCTAGCATCACTCTCTGGTTCTATTTTCACAGAATCCACACGAAGCCTAGGAAAAATGACTGTGTCCCTTACTTTTAAAGACAAGTCTGGATTGATCTTGTGGATCTTCACAAGGTCCATTCTTATCTCTCACATATCTGGTAAATTATCTGAAAGATGCTGCCCTGGGGCAATTTGTTTAACTTGAGGCCCAGATCCCCTCAGGGTCTCTGTCTAGGCCACGGCTTCAGTAAATTTATGATTTCTATTGGCCATAAGGTCATTTGGTGCTCCTTGGGAACTTCTTAATTTCTTCTCTCTTTATCTGTCACATTCATACATATACATTTATGCACTCTGAGATCTGAGCATTCATTGTGCACGATGTTTTTAATCACCTCTTCCATATTGTGTAGTGATCTTGGCCTCTGTAATGCAGATGGGATAAGGTTGCCTCCCATCTGTATTACAATAAAGTGTAGAATGAAGTATAACTTCCTGTATGGCGTTCAAGGCTCTCTAGAGACTGGCCCTAATTTAGCTGTCCAGCTGCATCTTTACTGTTCCCCAAACTGAAGAACACAATAATTTCTATTCTTTTGTGCCTCTCTGCCTTTGCATATACTATTTCCTCTTTCTGAAAAAACCCTTTTGTCCCTGTTCTGCAAGATTGATAAGCTCTTATTAAGGAATTAGATTCTCCATTAGATCAAAATCTTGAAATCCCCTCATCCTAAGTAATTTTTACTCTTCTTTTGATTGATATATATAATCAATCACATCGGATATAGATCTCTATTCTGCTATTTAGTCACTTTATTTAGACGTATCTATCCACACCCTCTCCAAGCTGGTTTTGGGCTGCATCAGCTCTTGTGTGTGGCTCCACACTTAGCAGATGTGCAGAAAGAGTTTGAGTAGAGGTGGGCCTTGAGTTGGATAGCTTTGTGGTGTTTGCCTCAGTAAAGAAGGAAAGGAACAGGTTATTTTGTGTGTGATGTGAGGGAAGCTAAAAGACTGGGAGGAAGAACAGGCCTACCCAGGAGTGGGCCTACATGGCTAGAGTCATGGATTTGGGTGGGGACACTGAGAAAGGTGAGGCTAGAATTGCAGGCTGGGAAGAGATCAGGGAAGGCCCTGAAAGTTGGAATTCTGATGACATTGAAAGTTCCATATTTAAGCATGGAAAAGATGTCATGAAAACAGTGTTTTCAGGAGGATTCTGGGCTGGGAAGGGCAGGTTGGAGAGAGAGCCTGTTAGAATAACACATTGAAGCAGCTTAGGACCTGAATCGAGGCAAATGGCAATATGGATGGAAAGGAGGGAGCAGAGGTGTGCAAGTGTGACAAGAAATCCAGCAGGACTTGGTGACTGATGGGATTTAGGGGACAGAGAAAAGAGTCATGCTGGACGCTGACATTTTGTGCTCGTTTGCTAGGGGAAGAATGAGGCATTTGTTAGTAGCAGAGAGCATGGAGGAGCTTCTTGGAAGGGGGAAGGGAAAATGAGTGTGGTTCATTCTTTTTGGAATCAAAGGGAGACTTGGGTAATTTCTTGGTTGCCCTTTGTATGTTTACCCATGAAGATAGTGAAGCCCAAAGAAACCTACCCAAGGTCACCCAGATCTTAGTGGCAGAACCCAGGCATCCCGGCACTTCTATCCTCCGTAGTGCACTTGAGTTTGGCCAGAGGAGAGCTGCCAGCAGGTCCAGACAGAGGTTCCATTAAGCAATGAAAAAATGGGGATGAGACCAGGTTTGGGGTGAATTCAATCTGCAAAACAGCTAAGTGTGGAGTCTTACAGGTCAGGCACTCAGAGGGGAAGTGTTTATTGGTAGCCAATGCTTATGGAGACCTGAATGCTCATGAAGGCTTCTTTCTGTCCAGTGGCCTAGCTGTATGTGGGGCTGATGGGTAATAGGGAGTGATTTAGGGTATCAGCACTCTTAGACTTGTTATGCTTAGTGTGGGTACATGTGCATTGTTTTATTCTGGGAATATGAATTTATCAATTCCATGGAAATTTGTATGCCAACACCTAAGCACCATTTTTTCTCTTAAAATGTTTCGGACATATCCAACCAGTTCACGAGAAGCTGCCTGTATAGCACTACGGTGGGGATGGGACACAGGGAACAAATGGCTAGCTGGGGAAGACAACCAGTCATGGGGACTTCCTGTAGGCAGGGCCCTGTGGAGGCCAGTTTCGAGGATCCATGCTTGGGTGAAGGCTACCTCTGTCAGACCTTATCTAGAATCTGCGCTGCTGGTGACAAACTCATTGGCCCTCTACTCCTCAGCCCTCCCTCTCACAATTCCCTGGCCAGCCAGGCTCCTCAGCGTCCAGCCTCCCAGGATGGAGTCTTGCTTCTTCCATGTACTGTGATCACTTTAATTTGCTAAGGCAGAGCTGGGTTAATGCCCATGAAACATTTAGATGATTGCCTAGGATGTGGTAATTGCTGAATGAAAACAAAACATAAGAAATACTGGGCATCAATTTTGAGGGAATATTTATCAAGCCTCCCTGTTCTTTGAGCTTTGTAGCTAGGTCTTCCCATTTTTACCTTACCTTGTACGTAGGGTTCTTTAGAAATTTTTTAAATGCTTTCTCTACTAAGGACAAAATGTGTGCAGTAGTCTGCTGACCCATGGTAAAGTATCAGGGACATCCTACATCTCAGACTTATATTTGGGTTGTGCATGTCTTAGAAAGCATGTGGATGGAGGACCCAATAAGGTATCTACAGGAAGAGATGTGTTAACCTGGTGAGGCTATAGGGAATACCTTCTCCGTGCCCCAGGTGCTGTGATGTTTCCAGGTGGCTCTGCTTTGGCTTCATTTCTATCCCACAGGGGATGAGGATAGGGAAAGAGGAAGGAAGGAGGAGGAGGAGGAGGAGGAGATCCAGATCTCAGGATTTCTCTGCCTGCCTAGGGATAGCTGGTGCTTGTTGATTACGGGAAGGGAGTTTAGTGGGGATGATCAGAACTCCTGCCCTGACCCTCCAGGGTAAAGATATAATTCCACAGTGACTGTGTTCATGGTTGTAATGTACCAGTCCCATTCAGATGGACCTCTCACTGTGACCTGGAGGGCCACCCCTGTGACTAGAGTGGGCATCCTAAGAAGTCTTAGCAATCTTCTTCAATCCACCCCTGACAGAAAGGGCCATAAAGCCCTGACAAAAGGAACTCCTTGGTTGGCAACTGTGTGCGTGTGTGGGTGTGGGTGCAGGGGAAGTCATGGAGGAGCCAAGAGGTCTATTGTGTGGAGAAAGGGGACAGGCAAGGGAGGAGCCACAGCTTAGGCTTAGGAAGACAGAAACTGTATTACCTCTACTTGCCTGCTTAGGTGGCACCTCCTCTCTCTTCATGGGCAGCAGTTCCCTTCCTCCAACACAGGCCTTTTTTCCTCTCAATGCAAGAGGTTTTTGCATGAATAGCTAGCTCAAGGCTGGATGGCTTCATGGAGTCAGTGGACATGTAGACTGGTCCCCTAGAAAGCTTCCTTCAGAGGGAAGGTAGAGCAAAGTTTCATGTGGTAGGAGCAGTGCTAGTCTCATTTTATGGAAAGGAAACAGGGGCCAGCAAAGTAAAGAGACTTTTGATTGTTCTGGAAGGTTGGATCTAATTTAATTTATTGTCCAAACTGGACACTTTTAAGAGTGAAAGGTGGCAGATAAATGCTAAACTGGAAGAGATTCTGAGATGACAGGACTGTCCCAGTCCACTGGAGTGTGTGGTATCAAACTTAGCATTCAAAACTCCAAATTCTACCAGCAGCTGGGACAGGATGGAGGCTGTGTGGGGGGAGAAAGTGGATTGGCATGAAGGGAGGGGGAAGGCAGATTTGGATGGGAAGGCAGATTCTTCTAATTCAACATTCACCAAAGCAAAGGAATAGTTCTTGGCTCTGACACCTGACCTTGACTGGATGTCATGAAAAAGTTTTATTACATAAGCTCTTCCTGTGACCAGCCAAGACATCTGGTTCCTCGATGCAACCGCTCACCTGGTAACAATAACAACAGCCCTGTGTGTCTGTCTGGGTTTTTACTGTGCTGGCTCACTGGTGCGGCACAGTGCCCCAGGCAGGGATTATTGTTTTGCTTCTGGGTATTAGGAAAACAACTCCTCCTCCCCACCCCTCACCCCCTTCCTGCCTTCTGTCCTGGCAGCAGGTTTTCTCCCCCAGGAAGACTTGGCCTCCCTAACTCCTGCGGACTCTGGTAGCTCTAGAATGTGAGCTCTTAATCAGAGTCTTCCGTATAAATCTCAGCTCTGTACAGATAGATGTGCTGTTGCTACTTTGAGCAAGTTTCTCTACCTCTATGAGCTTTAAGTTCCTCATCTGTTTGATGGGAACAAACTTTATTTGGTAGTTTTGAGAATTAAGTGAGATGATGAAATTTTGACTACAATGCTTAGCACGTGATAGGCAGTCAGTAAATAGTAGTATTCTCAGGCAGCCCAATGCAAATGCTTTGTCAGGAGGAGAGATTTATGTCATACAGAGTGCTTATCCTGAAATTTCAGGGGGTGGGGCGTAGTATTCTCTGGGCTCTGAGGTGTGGCTCAGAGAGGTGTGGTTATGGTAGAGGTGAACAGAAAGTTTGGGAGGCAAAATTGGGTCACAGGGCAGGGAACTCCCTGGCTTCAGACGGCTGATCAGTAATGTACAGGACAAGGGCAACAAACGGAGAGCTCAGAGCTCAAACACACTGGATGAGACGTGGCAGGGGTAAGTGCAAAGTCCTGCCCTTACGCTCTGAAAATCAATTGTGTGAGTGTCTTACCTATCCATGTGGAAAAACCCACATAAATTCGCTTAGCCTGGCTGCATTAATAGAAGTCCTGGGTTTAAACCTTGATGGCGTACCTTTTCCCAGCATTGGCCAAGACTGGCTCCCTAGAGGTGATGCCCTAGCCCCGTGCACACATACACTGTGGAGGCACGTGGAGTAGGGACCCCAAATCCTGCAAAGCTAGGGTCCCTGTCCTGCAAACTTTGGAAGAACCTGAGTACATACAGGAAGACACAGGCATGTGACTGCTGTTTTTAGGTAGGCGAGGTAGTCAACATGTTCTGCATTGCTCAGAAGGCAGAGCAGAGGGTCCCTGTTAGTGGTGGTTGAGAATTAAAGAGCAGTCAGATTTTAGTTTGACATAGTATAAGAAATTTCAAATAACTCAAGCTTGTTTCTAGACTGAGCAGTTGTCTTAGAGCATGTATTGGAGTCTGCCTGAAAAGGATATTGTCTAACCAGTATTGACTAAAGAAGAGTTTATGAAATAACAGGGGTGGAGTGTGTGCTAAACGGTCAAAGGTCTAACTCAAGTGCTGTGGGATTTTGGCAAAGAGAAAAGTTTGTGTATCAACCAAGTGGGGCTGGGTCCTGAGGAGGTAGGAAGAGGAGGATGTCATGATGCTGGTCACCAAGAGTCATGAGTAACAGGTAAAGAAGCCTGAGCAAGCAAAGTGGGGTCAAGAAATAATAAACCAGCTTAGCTAGATTCTTCTCATTGTTAAAAAAAAAAAAAAAAAAAGACTATAGGACTCCATGGGGAAATGTACTGAAATGTCAAATCTGGTAGTGGCTCCTGAGCTGAGATGACTTGCAGCAGACATAGGCTTGGGAAGGCTGGCCTTAAAGCTATGCAGAAGCTTCTGTGTCCCAAGTCACAGGCTGAACATCCCACTTAGTGACAGGGGTTGGGAGAGGGGAAAGGCTCTGAGAAAAAGGCTGTTAAGTCTGAGATGATGATCCCAAAGATGTGACTGTACTGTGTGCATTCTCTGCTGACACCTGCTTTGGCCTAACCCCTGACTGGGTCATGAAAGCTCTTGCGGATTTATGGGCCTTGAAGATTTTGAGAACCCAACATCTTGGGACTTGGAGAATCAGGGTGGTCTGAGGCACTGGGCCCACAGCACCCGACAAGGTATGGCAGGGAGTGATCCAGGGACACTGAGAAGTCTGTCCGCCACAGAGCAAGGTTCCAGCCCTGAGAGGAGGCAGGGGAGGGATGTGTGTGCTACAGCCTCATTCAGATAGGCTAAGGTTTGGGGTGGGGTGCTGTGGTTAAGCAGTGTGGATGCCTGGGGGCATAATGTCTTGATTTGGTGGCAGGGAGGGAGCCTGGCAAGACAACGGTAGGAAAGAAGGCCATGGAACCCCAAAAGCAGAACAGCCCATTGCATCTGGGAAAACTCCTAACCTTTTAGGAGCAGAGGTAGAGTGTCATTCTTCAGTACTCTGGAATTGGCAGGCCATGACTTCACTTATTACTTCAGTCATGAAATAGCTTTTGAAATGTGCTCTGTGCTGAGAATGGTGATGCTGGGAACAGGAGATAACTAAGATGTGTTCTCTGCCGGAGTGGAACTTAAGGAATGGATCCCTTACTGAAAACAGGCAGTAATAAAGCTTAGAAAATACATTGACTATTCACAGAAAGAAGAGATTGGGGTGCCTGCTTGCTGAGGAGGTGGAATTCGAGGTGTGTCTTGAAGGGAAGACAGGGACTGGAGACACCCCTTTATGTGGAGAATTCCTGGCAGAGGAACAGCAGTGCACCAAGGAAGGCCCAGGCAATGTCAGTAAAGGGGCACCTGTGGAAAACAGCTGGAGGTTTGCTTTGGCTAGAACTGAGGCATAAATGAGGTTAAACAGGGCACCTGGGGTTGGACGTGATCCTGTATTAAGTTCCCATAGTGCGTCAGACTCACTTAAATCTCACAGCGGCCTTTCCCAGCTTGAACAGAGGAGGAAATGGGATCTGAGGGTTCTCAAGGTTCCCTAGCTGTTGAGCAGCTGAAATAAGATTTATGTCGCCCAGTCTACCTGATCCCCAGTTCTTGTTCTTTCACTCTTTTGCCTTCTGTGTTTAGAGGCCAGATTATTCAATCTTAAATTTACAGTTAAGACCTGCTCTCACCACGCTGAGACAGAAAGGTATTCACATGGCACACCACAGACCACATTAACTTTTGAGAGGCCAGGGTGTCATGAAGCACACCTCAGCTCTGATAAATATATACACACATACACATTGAGGAAATTAATCTCTAAAATAGGTGGTAGGAAGTTGCACAGTTTTCGTGTTATAGAAACTGTTACTTCCAGACTGCTATAGGTAATTTCTGAATTACTGGCTAAATTCTATTTTCTTACCCACTGAAGAAAATGGGACAAAATGAGTCTTCTCTAATTTATGTAAAAAGCTCCTGGGCTTTAAGTTACCTACACTAACTTCACTTGTGTAGTACCCCAGGGTGTCAGTCCTGAGGGATAGCAAGTGCAGAGCTCTGGAGTGGGTGGAAGGATGGGGCAAGGTGAGAGAAAAACCTGGGAAGGAGCCCAGGTAGGGCTGTGGGGGTGGAGAGGAGGGGTGATACAGCTCAGTGAGAGTTTGCAGAGAGCCTGCCCATGCAGGTGAGTGGAGTGGGCATGGAGACACCTGCGTAAAGGAGAGCATTGTTTTCACAGATGACATGCTCAGGCTATGGGCAGGTGGGTGTTGTGGGGATTGTCTGCTTAAGGCAGGGTTCCTTCTTGTGTTGTATCCTGTACAGCCAGCCGGTCCTCACTGCAGAGCAGGTCTGCCCAGAGCCCAACCTCTGTCCGGCTTGGCCTTCCTTCTAAAGTTCAGAGCCCTGATCTAACCCTGGCAGCCACACCTTGCTTGCTTTTTGTCCTCAGGGTGGATCCAGGGTCCTTCAGGCTTCCTAATGGGAAACTTTTCCTCATTCGAGAGAGAAAGGTTGAGAAGACCACCTTGGGGGCAGTAATAATCACTGAGAAAATGCAGGGAATATTCAGAGAAAGAAGTCAGGGTAGTGGTGTAGGCTGAGTGACTCCAGATCTCATGTTAGCAGATTTCATGTGGGAGAAACCTCTACCTCCCTGTCCTACCACTTAATAGGGAGTATTTTATAAACTGTTAAGGGCTACTTCTGTGTCACAAATCCAGTCCTCAAATGTCATGGTTATGTATTTATTTACTTATTATTTTCTTTTTTCTTTTTTTGAGACAGTCTCACTATATTGCCCTGGGTAGATTGCTGTGGCGTCTCAGCTCACAGCAACCTCAAACTCATGGGCTTAAGCCATTCTCTTGCCTCAGCCTCCCTCTCTTGTACAGGCACATGCCACAACACCTGGCTATTTTTTAGTTGTACTTGTCATTGTTTGGCGGGCTGGATGCGAACCCGTCAGCTCAGGTGTATGTGGCTGTCACCCTGGCCACTGAACTACAGACACTGAGTTGGTTATTTATATTTTTAAGAGAGAATTTTATATAAACCAAGTGATGGTTGATTAAGGAATGGGACTCATGAGAAGGATCCTATCAGCTCTGTGAGAAATGCATCTCGTTGCCTCTATTACACATCACGTGTGAAAACCTTTCCTGAGGAACTCCTGGACTGATTGCCTTTCTGGCTGTTGGTGTCCCCTAAGAGTGTAGTGTCCACTAATAACAGCTGTGGGGCCAGATAAAGGGCACCAATATAGCACTGCCATCTTCTCTCAAAGCCATCTCTGGATTTAATAGGCACTCTCTTGATTCCAGTGCACAGGGCCAGGGACCCCAAGGCCAAAGCCAGCCATGAATGTAGGCAGGACTTAGCCCTTATTCTCCTCAACCTCACAGAGCCCAGCTTCAGATTTAGCCTCCATTTGGGGCCTCCTAAATCCCTCTCCACCACAGTGACTTCTGTTAGGAGCCTGCCTTCAGATAGCCCCTCGGCATCATAAACTCAGCCTGTTTGCTGTCCTTGGGTAGTGCCACCTTGCGTCTCTGGTGGAATTTCTGAGGAAGGTGCCAAGGGGCTGTAGGAGTGAGCATGTGCTCTGTGGGAAGAGCCCCTGTGGCCTGGCCTTGCTGTCATTTCCGCTAGGGAGATGCAGAAACCCTGGAGCATGTGTGCTGTGTCTGGCTGCAAGTACCCCCAGGGTCTGCCTGTTAGGGACTTGGTGACTTCTCAAAGGGAGTCAACATCATAGATTTTCTCTCCTGATCCTATTATTTAGGCCCTGATGAAGGGTCTTGGCCATATCCATCTTCTGGAATAGTGCAGTTAGGGACATGTTCTCTGAGTGGGGAGAGGCAAGATGTTGCATATTTATTGGGCCAGGCACTAAGCTTGGTAGTTTATTCTGTCCTCTTTCTTAACCCTCTGGCCAGCCCTGTGTATGACAGGTGTTATCTCCATTGCACTGTAACATGAGAGGTTAATGTATATTATTAATACCCAAGGTAAAAATCTAACCCAGCTCTGGCCAGGCCTGGTGGCTCATGCCTGTAATCCTAGCACTCTGGGAGGCTGAGGCCAGTGGATTACTTGAGTTCACAAGTTCCGGACTAGCCTGAGCAAAAAGTGACACCCGCCCCCATCTCTATTAAAAATAGGAAAACTGAAGCAAAAGGATTGCTTGGGCCCAATAGTTGGAGGTTGCTATGAGCTATGATGCTATGGTTCTGTACCCAGGGTGACAGATTGAGGCTCTGTCTCAAAACCAAAGACAAAACGAACAAAAAACAAGTAGCAGCTTGTAAGTAGCACAGCCAGGATTTAAACCAAGACTGTTGATTTGGTTATGGCCCGCATATTTATGTTCCCCCCAAATTCACATGTTGAAAGCTTTATCCCCAAAGTGATGGTTTTATGAGGTGCGGCCTTTGGGAGTTGATTAGGTCATGAGGGTGGAGCCTTCATGATTCAGAATAGTGCCCTTAGAAAACAGGAGCTGTGTATTAGAGGTGCTGTGTGTTAGCCCCAGAAAGCTAGACAGTCCCTTCCACCATGTGAGGACACAACTAGGACACCAGCTGTAAACCAGGATACAGGCCCTTCCCAGCCTCCAGCAATGTGAGAAATAAATTTCTGTTGTTTATAAGCTACCTGGTTCATTTATGGTCCTTTTGTTTAGTGACCTGGGAGGACTCAGACAAAACTTGAACTTTTTCTGCTGTATCCTGTTCCTCACCTCCTTTAGGGAAAGGAGCCCCACTCATTTTGCCAGAGTGATGCCTGAGAAGGCGGGAGACAAGGGCCTATGAGAAGGCAGGGGACAAAGCGTCTATGCCGCCACCCTCCTGTGGCCTTTTTGTGTCACATGAACTTCTGTACTTCTCACTTCCTCGAATCTGAGGAACCGTTTGGGTCCCTTCTATAGAGGAATTAAAAATCTGTTTTGTCGAAAAGAAGAGGTGAGAAAGACGGGAGAGAGGTCCCGGGAGCTTTTTAGACATTCCCACTCACCTGGGGTTCAGCTGACAGACTTTTAGGAGCAAGACCACTTGAGCCTCCAGGGAGGGGTTATCTAATACAGTGTACTGCCCCAGAAGGCTTCTGTTTAGGCTGCAGGAACATGTGTGCAGAGGGTGGATTCCTGGATCACTTTTCTTGGTAAAGTCCCTAAACTACTCTCTGGCCTCAGAGTTCTTAAAGGGAAAGGCTGAGGGATGTTATCCAAGTGGCAAGTGTCTTGTGACTGGTGACGTGCAGGCAGGACACTGGCCTGACCCTTCCTCTGTACATCATATGCTGGAGCTATTGAATTGGATTGAAGAGGGCTAGGCACAGATCTCTTTTTCCCTTAAATGCATCATAGCAACTGGTCGGGATACAGGGTCTTAGGATTTCCTCCTTTGTAGTATCCTAAAGCCTGGCCTCAATAAATGGTTTGGTCTCCAAGTGTGATTCAACTCAGAGCTGACTTACAAAGAATATAGATAAAGGACTACGAGGAACTGTCCTTACCTGTATGTTGCTTAAGGTTTGTAAAGCAAAGTCTTCCTTAGACTGAGAGAAGGGGAAGAACAGTGGATCAGAACAGAGACCAGTATCTCTGGAAAAGAGGCTGCCTTCTTCTCATAGGCTTGCCTAGCTAGTTGTGTCCAAGATAAAATTGGGGTGAGCATGAGTTTACTCCAGCTGCAGTAACAACGTACCAGACTGGGGTTGGGGCAGGTGGGGCTTACATAATAGAAATTTATTTTCTCATAATTATAGAGGCCAGAAGTGTAAGATCAGAATGTTGGCAGGGTTGGTTGGTCTGAGGACCCTCCCTTGCAGATGGGCTGACTTCTTCGTGTCTTCACATGATCTTCCCTTGGTGGCTAACCTCTTATGAGGACACCTGTGCTGTTGGATTATTGCCTATGTGTGCGATCTCATTTTAATGTCATTATGTCTTTAAAGTCCCTATTTCCACATTTGGCCACATTCTGCAGCCTGGGGAGTTAGAAATTCAACATAGGAACTGGGGTGGGGGGCCCTTAACAAGGTATTTCCAGAATTCTCAGTGAACAAGGCTCAATGTCATGGTCAGGGATGGAGGGGCACTCACTACTGGTTCTTCCAGGCTTAGAAGCAGAACAGGTCCCAGGAAGTTAGACTCACCCTGGCCAGTAGAGAAGCTTATTGGCCTTGTCTGAAGGCCTAGAAGTTTGTCACGTGGCTGCCTGGTAGGAGTGGGTTCTGTATCGTGTCTTCCTCTGGCTCCCATGTTGCCCTCAGCCCTCCAGTGAAGGCAGAGCTTCTAATACCCTACAGCCCAGGTCAGCAGGGGAGCCCCTCCTCCTGACAGAGCAGAAGCCTGGCTGTTGTTGACAACATACAGGCCAGTCTTAAGGAAATATTTTGTCTCCTGCTGGCTTAATTTTTTTAATGCAAAAGGAAAACCATTGCATTGAATCAAAAGTGTTCGTCCAATGTTGAAATGAAAGTTCTGTTGATTAATTCAATTAGTGTCTACTGAGAGCCTGCCAAATTCTGAGGCCTGTTCCCCCACCCCAAGTGTGTAGCGAGGGAGCCTTGTAGGAAGTAGTTGGCTATAGGCTAAAGTTTTGCTGAAGATATAACAGAGAAGACTTGCCAACTTAGACCTATTGTTTTCTTGTTGCTTAGCATTCTAAAATGATGGAATGAGGAGAAACACCCGATTTTATCTTCTGTTAGGGGAAGTTACATCCTTTTCTCTCATTGGTCCTTTGGGAATATAGTTGCATCCATCAATTATGTCTCTTGCTCATGCCAGGCCTAGGTATGGCCAAGTTCACCTATGGAAGAGTTGATATCACCTCTGGATATCAGACTGCAAGACGAGGGGCCTTAGGTAGGGAGAAAGTTAGATGGGATAGGCAATTATAGATGACCCATAACCCTTATTTCAGAATGATAGCCAAGGTCACTTGCTTCTTTTTCCTTCGCTGTCCACTTAGATGCACAAACATTTAACATTTTGTGTGAGCAAATGTTTACTGCGTGTACACATAAGGCTTTTTGCTGGGATGTGGGGGTAGAGAATTGAGTAGGACATACTCCTTGCTCTCAAGCAGCTCAGTTTAGAAGAGGAGATGGACACATTGAGAAATAATACAAATTATTAGCATATAAATTATTATCATCTTTGTAAGTAATGTAAATATCTCTGATGATAAGGTGAGTGGCAGGCATGACAGCAGCAGAGAGGAGGCATCTGCTGCCTTCAGGGTTGGAAGAGTTAATGATGTCAGGAACGACTTCCTGTTAGTGGGCATTTGGGTCAGGCTTTAGCACAGTATGATTTGAAAGTATAGATGGAGAAGCGTATCCCAAGGAGAGGAAACAGAGAAAACAGAGATAAGGTATTTCTGTATTTGGGGGTAAGAAGTGGTCCAGTGTGGTTGGAACTTGGACCATGGTAAGACGTTCAGCTGGGAGGAGGACTATATTAGAGGACTTTGGTTGGGCTTCACAGTGCAGCTTTTTCTGCTAAAAGCAGTGGGGAGTTGTGGCAGGGTTAGGAGCATGGGAGCAGTCATGAGCTTTGTGGAACATGACTGGCCTGCCTTGGGAAAGACAGACTGAAGAGGAGTTGGCTAGAGTTAGAAAGCTCAGAAGAGGCAGCTTTTGCAGTCTGGCTGAGAAATGATGAGGGTCTAATCCCTCATCAGTGAAAGGGTAAAGTGAGAGGTAGGGAGTTTAGCTGAATGTTAAGACCTATTCAGGGAATCTGAATTACTATTACCATAGAACTGTGGGCCTCAACCCCAGGCCGTGGACTGTACCTGTTAGGAACCAGGCTGCAGAGCTTAGCTGTGGGCTAGTGAAGCTTCATTTGTGTTTACAGCTGTTCCCCATCACTTGCATCACCTCCTAAGCTTCACCTCTGTCAGTTTAGAAGTGGACATTAGATTCTTGCAGGAACGCAAACCCTACTGTAAACTGCATGTGTGAGGGATCTAGGATGCCTGCTCCTTATGAGAATCTAATGCCTGATGATCAGAGGAGGAGATGTAATGTGCTTTATCATCCTGAAATCATTTCCCCCACCTCCACTCTGGTCCATGATGCCAAAAAGGTTGGGGACAGCTTCTGTAGAAGAAGCAACAAATGCATCACCAGGAATTTAGGTTCAAATCTCAATTTTGTTGGAAGGGAAGGTGAAATCCTGTACCCCTTACCCTCAAAGCCCAGATCCTTAGGTGGTGTTTTAGCTTTTTGTTTTAACCTTTTATTATAAAAAGAATTAAACATTCATAGACGTAGAAGGAATAGTATAATGAATCCTCTTACCATCACTCAGCTTCAGTAATAACTTTTAGCTTATGTTATTTTTTAGGGAGGTGGTGATTGAGATCAAGATCTTTGGGAATAATTGTGTTGATGTTGCATTTGAAGCATTTCTCTGAGTCTGTGATCAGGTTGAGGCAGTGAAGTGACTTTATTTCCATTTGTTCTTCCCTAGAGGTAAATTGTGTATTCTCTGTTGTAGAAGGAAAATGAGGGTAGCTTTCTTTGAAGGGTTTATTCTGGGCCTTAGGAAGCTCATTCCCAGTAGTATCTTGTAGGGGATAGGGTTGTGTCTGCCATGGGGGCAGGTGGGGGTGTAGATGGGGAAGGAAATGGAGGTAAGGGCTGTTAGGAGGGTGGTTTGTGGGCCAGACACCCTCATTATCCTTCATAGGGTGGCTGCTGCCCACGGCTTGATTCACACTGACCAACCTGACAAGGCCCATCTATAAACCAGACTCCAATTTAATTTACTTTGGCAGGCATTGTTCAGTGGCCACAATACAAATGTCTGCCTTACCAGATAGCCTTCCTGGCATTACCCTACTTAAGAAAGTGAATTATAGCATCATCTGTAGGTTTAGGGAGCCAAGCTCTCAGATAGAGGGCACCATGTGGATTATGGGTACATTACCACAGCCCATGATGGGACCTCTAGGCCAGGGCTGGTCTCCTCCTGGGCAGGCCCCTTCCTTTGTTCAGGTGGCTCTAGGGAGAGGGAAAGAAGGGCTGAGTTGCACATACTTAGTTCCTTCTTTCATTTCCACCAATCAGATACTGACCCCCGCCCCCCACTTCTGGAAAGAAAAGATGTCAGTGTTCTCCCATTGGATATCCCCATGGCAATGTGAAACAGAAACTAAAGGAAGATGTGAGCCCATGTTTCTTCAGAGGTTCATTTGGACAGCTAGGGGTGGGTATGCTATTGTAGAGGACATAGAACTGACTGGGTGTTGAAAAATTAGTTTTGATGGACAGAGACTGGGGAAGGAGCCTTTAGGTTGAGAGGACAGCATGAAAAAGGCACAGTGACATGAGAACACCCTCCTGTGGCTGGAGTATCACAGTTTCTGGAGGCGGTCAGGCGCCATGAGGCAGTACTGTACAGTGGTTAGGAATGTAACCTGGGTATCAGATTGCCTGGATTCAAATCTTATCCTACTGATTCCTGGAAGTATGATTTGGCCAAGTTGCTTAACCTCTCCATACTTCTGTTTTCTTATCTGTAAATAAGATATCTGGATAATAATAATAATTATAAATATTGAGATAGTGAAATACAAACAAGTGTTTAACTCAGTGCTGAGTAAGTGACTGTCATAATCATTAGAACAGTGAGTCTAGGACACTTTGGGGTCAGCTCCAATTTGGATGCCAGCTCATGAGTTTGGACTGCTGTGGGAGAGGCCAGGTAGTGCTCAGGTGAGAGGAGGTCCTCCAGTGCCCAGGTTCTGAATACCTGAATGTAGGAGTGGGAAGGAGGAGATAGAGAAGAGCATCCCTGCACAGGGAGACCCACAGCGACCTGGGGACTGGAAGGGGAGGGCGATAGGGCTGGGGAAGTGTCACAGGTGAATGTAGCCGGTATAGTTCAAGGAGGAACCCAGAGAATGCTTTGTCCCAAATGCCAGAGGAGAGTAGCAGCACTGAGGAGAGGCCGCAAAAGCATCCAGCAGATGCTGACTGATCACTGGTCTCAGTGTGTTACTCTATTAACTCATTTAAAGTCCATAACCATCCTTTGTTTTACAGATAAGGAAACTGAGGCATAGAGGTTAAGCACCTTACCTTAGGACACATAGTGAATGTTGGAATTTGGGCTCTCCCCCAAGGCATTCACACTCCATCTTGGGCTTTCAACTCCACCCCAGACTCGCTCTGGAGGAAATGGGAACAGAAGCAGCTCAATGGACAGTGGGAGTCTCCTGCATCCGAGAGCATGCAGGTGGGCTGTGAGGCCGAGGAGAAACATGGAACAGTGGCTTGAGGTGCAGGGTCAAAGGCAGTGTTTCTCAATAGCAGAGACTTTAATATTTGTGTACATTGAGAAGAAGGAACAGGAGAGGCTGAGAGATGCAAGAGGAGCTCAGAGGGGGAATATCGGAGAGAATGGATCTCAGCAATGATAAGAGATTAGGGGCCAAAGGGAGGAGGGGAAGCTCTTCTACAGGGCAGGGGAGTTGGAGAGAAAGGGAATCTGGGGGTTGCATTTCTCATTAAAGAAAGATGCAGGATAATGTGCTGAGAGGGAGTCAAACAGGAAGGTAACATGAGATTAAAGAGCTTGAGTGTACAGGTGTCTGGTGATGTGTTATATGCTTTGGGTGCCGGTATGCAGAGAGTCCTCTGAGCTCTCCTGAGGAGGATTTGGCCTTCAGGTCTTTGCATCCTTCCCCTTTGCTGCTAGGATGAGTGGGGTGTTCTGGGCAGCTTCATCAGTGGTTCCTATTGCCTGACAAGTTCAGGCAAAGTTCAAGGAATGAGAGGAGGTGAGAGACCTTTTCCCAAGCTGGTCCCAGCTTCATTTGCTGTCACTCTTTTCCAGCTCTCTGGCCATACAGCTACATCTTGGTAACAAGGGGCTAATAACTGCAATGTATCCACAGGACTACCATGAAGATTAAACTAGATAATGAGTCTTTTCACAAGGGCTTCTAAAGGTTCCTGCCTGTTTCCTTCTCTTTGTTGGAGTACCTGCATTGTCTGGCCTTTGACGTGTTTCCAAACTATTCATTGGCAGGCTCAGGGTTAAGGCCCATGGCCTTGGTCACGGGGATTGTTATGGCTTCTTTACCACAATAAGCCCTTGAGTTGGGGAGAAGAACCCAGCTGGGGCAGGGGGAGCAGGCAGGATATCAAGAGGAGAAACAGGAGGTGAGAACAGTCACAGAAGGGTTTGAAAATATTAAGGGGAGACATTGAAGGAACCTTGACATGAGCTTCTCCGTGCTTCTCAGCCAGAAAGGCAGATGTGCAGTTTGGGTGTGAGCTGTCAGAACCTCAGGCTCACCCGTTCCCGGCCAGAGCCTGCGCTCCTCCTTGTGGGCTGAGCCTGTGGTGCCTCACACTCTTGTCTTTGGGGTGGTATTTCTGTTGAGAAGCTTGCCCTTGTCAGAAGGAGGGAAGATGCCACTCCTGACACTGCCACACAGCTAGGCGGGGAGGGCGTCTGGCCTGGGGTTCCTGGCGCCGTTCTTTACCTTTCCTAGAAGAGGGCGTTGGGTTTTGTGACTGGGTGCCCTGCTGTTATTACATGTTGCTGGAAAGCTGTTTGGGATTGTGGATCCCTCTTTAAAAGGCTGCGGTTTGGTGAGAAGGGCTTGAGCTTTTTGGGTAAGTGCTTAAGTGGAAGCATCTGAACGTGGCTGTGCCAAAGGAGGCTGGTTGGTGGTGGAGCAGGGACATGTGATGGGTCTTAAATGGAAGGGCCAGAAAGCAAAAAGAATCCTCCCAGTAGAGGATTCAGTAGAGCTGGGCTGCGGCACACATGTTCTTAGGGATCTCTTGGAACTTGCCCAACAGGGAGTGGTTGGGAATGCCCAGTGTGTGCAACTTTCTAACCTGGTATAGCGGGAAAAAGATGCTAAGCAAGAAATACTGCGTCAGTCCCTGCCGCCACCCAGCACTGCCAGCCTGCATCTAGGTTTAGGGTTGTTTCCACAGTTCTGACAGATCTCAGCCCCCACCAGCTTCAGCTCAAATGACAGACTAATCAGTACAGGCTGATCTGGAATGTCTAGGTGGGAATAAGAAGACTTGAATGTGCAAAACATTTTTGAAGTTGCAAAGCTTTAAACAAATGTTTGCTATTAGGAGTCACTGATACTGTGATTAGACAGGGACTGGTTAAGCATGCCTGTTCAGTGGCATGCTTTTATTTTCTCCTCTTCAGCTTTTCTTAGGCTACTTAAGCTTCTGTTCATCGACAATAGAAGTGAAAGCTCCACCTCTTTCTCTTTTATTGGACTCAGTTCACTGAAGGATTCAGCAAGTCCGATAGCAGCTTTCCTGCTGCCTGGTCCCCCTGTCCTGCTTTGACTTCTCTTTGCTGTCTTGCTGTGTCTGGCCCCTCTGGCCTGGGGAAAACTAATACCTGTGGCACAAGAGAATTATCACTGCTGCACCTGTAAACTCCTACCAGGTCTTGAATTCCTACAATCCCACAATGTGTATATTTTCACCAGGATTTTATAAATAGGCAAAGTGAGGCTTAGTGATGTTAAGAAATTTGTTAGAGGCACAGCTCAGGAAGGTAGAAACTCCGATCCAGATGCAGGTCTGACTATAGAGCTCATCCTCTCTCTACCCCATGGCTCTAACTTCTTCTCCAGGTCCCAGGTATCCCTTTGCTGCCTGGTGATAGGAAACTAGAGAAGTGCTGTGAAAAGCAGGGGGCCTTGGTTAGATTTGTGAAGTAGACCTGTGCTGGCAGCAGTGCGGAGGGTGAGGGGCGTGTGTGTGGATGAGGCTGGAGGCTTCCAGTTAGGAAGCCAGCAAGGTCATTCTGATCAGTGACAACAGCAGGCCAGGTGAGGATGAGGGAATAGATCTGAGAGGGTGAGAAAGGAGATTTTACAGAACCTGGTGATGAAGTGGACGTGTGTGAGAAAAGGGAAGACCCAGAGTGACTCCTGGTTTCTGGCTTGGTGACCATACTGGCATCACTGAGGTGGAATGGGGAGCATTTGGGGCCCTCCAGTGTGGGGATATGGAGAGGGAAGAGGGTGTCAGGTGTGAGAAGCATTGAGCATGCAGGATGTCTGCTGCCACCTCCCCCACACCCTACTATCTTCCTGGGTTTAATTTCCCACTGACCACAAATTGGTTTATTTTTATCAATAAGTCTGTAAACATTTCTTCAGTGTTTACAGAATAGGTGATCAGGGACACAGGGACTCAGATACATGGCAGGGTTGCTGCGGAGTGAGATGGCTGTGCATAGCTACTCTCCTCCCTTTCTTGCAGGATGAAAGAGATGATGGGAAGGTCCCATTTAGGTGGCCAGGATTGAGCATGGTTTCCTAGAAGAGTTGTCGTGGCACAGAGATGGGAGTTGAGCAGGGAGTTTAGTTTTATGCTGCCATGGGCATAGAAGGAAAGCAATAGGTGTAGCCAATTAACAATTAGGCTCAGTCCACTAATGATGAGGTGTTTGGTTGAGATGGGGCAGAGGTCTGCCCAGGGGTGTGTATAATGACAGTTAAAACCAAGTAGGTTGAGTCACATGATTAAAGGCCATGCATTTCACCCGATGGCTGGTGACCAGCCCCTGGGACTTTGAAAACAGTAGCGTTCTTGTATTGGTGTAGGGATGTGTTTGTATTCCATCACTTCAACTTTGGCCAGTATCAGAACTACCTGAATGGCAAGGTCAGCTGTGAGGGTTGGGACCTCTTCTAATTATGCAAGGGGAGGCCTCTGTGCTTCATTTGTTCTCTGGCAATTCTGATTAACACCAGAGTCTGGCGACCACTGAGATAGGTGAATCTCCAGTGCAGAGTGGTAGAGAGGGCTGCTTGGAAGCAGAGCCACCAGTTAGGAGGGGATTGCAGTCATCTAGGGTGAAGTAATCCTGAGACAGGTGAAGCCGTGGGAGCAGGTGAGATCACCACCAGCATGAACTTGGAGAGGTGACGTGCTGTGGTCTGACTCAGCAGCATTTGGCATACCTGACTGCACCCTCTGTTCTGAAACCCTTCATTCGCCTCCTGGGCTCCCCTCCTCACTTTTCCTGGCTGTTTGCTCCCCAGCAGTATCCTTGGTTGGTTCCCCTTCTCCCTGATGGCTGCATCTTAGAGTAGTTCAGAGAGTCTTGGGCCTCCTCTATTTTTATCCACACCATTTCTTAAGTCACTTCATGCAATTGCTTTAAATACTGTCTTTATGCAGACAACTCTGAAATTGATATCCCCAGCCCAGACTTCTCTCTAAACACCAGACTCCTATTTCCAAATGGCTGCTCCATGTATCTCCCTACACGTCTGTGGCCATCTTAAATTCGACATTTACAAAATCAGTCTCCTCACTTCACCCCCAGACACCCCACATTGTTGGTCCTGCACATCTCCCCATCAGAGACTCCAGACGGAATCCTTGTAGGCACACTTGACTCCTCTTTCTCATGTGTATGTCCAATCTATCAGTACATCTTACTGGCTTTGCCCTCAAGGTATAGGACCACTATGGCCAGTGCTGCCTTTAACTCCTGCCTGGTTTTCTTTTGTTCACTGCTGTATCCCCTTACAGTCTATTTTCCAAACAACAGCCAGAGTAATCTTTTAAAAGGTAAGTCAGATCACGTTTACTCTTGTGCTCAAAACCCTATAAGCAGGTTTCCTTCTGGAAAGTAGAAGGATGGGAGGAAGAAGAGTGTGCATCTTCAGGCACATTGCCTAATCTGTTTTCTCACCTGTAACAGGGAGAATAATTCCTAACTGGCGTGTGGGGATTAAGTGAGATATTGTTGGATAATAACCTGTAGCAAGCAGCTAACAATTACCTACCCAACATACGGTACTGTAGAGGAGACAGAAGCCACACTGATTGAATCTTGGCATGCCACACGTTATCTCTTTTAATCTTTTTGATGCTTTTAATTTTAATCACTCTATAGTAACACAATTTAAAGAGTCAAGCATCAAGCAATTGTACATGATTTGTTAAAACAGCCATCTCCCAGACTACCCACTCCATTGTTCTCAGATGTAACTACTTAAAATTCTTTTAGTAGTTAAAAAAAAAAAAAGCTTGTTCTGCTGTGTTTTTCCATTGTCTAGTGGCTTATGAGTCCCACTGTAGAAGATGAGGATTCTGCCCCCTTTCCAGTCCTATTCTCTCACTCACAAGCAATTCCCCATCCCTGTATTCTGCCAGTGGAATTTTGTTGAGACCAGCATGCGGTGTTCCATTGTTAGAATGATGATTACTTTTGCCTTTTGGTTTCTGTGAGTTCTCTTGCCATTTGCTTGGCTTTCCTATTTCCCTATCATTGAATTAAATTCAATTACATAAATCTTTTAAGATGTTCAGATGCATCAGGTGTTCTGTCAATTTCCTATTACTGGAGAAATCTCTCCCAGAGCTTTTAGATCGGCTGTCCTTGAAGGCTTGCTGCATAGCTGTCACCCTACCACCTCCCTAACGCCTCCTATCATGTTCTTTGTGTCCTTGTGCGTTGCTGTCTTTCGAAATAAACCCCTCTGTTATTTTACTGAGAAGTTAAATCAGATGTTTGGTTCAATCTGCTTTATTTAACTGAGGTCTTTCTTGTTTACTTTTGCCCATAATGATAAGATTGGCTTTTGTGCTGATGCTCAGAGGTTAAATAATTTTACCCACAGCCATTGATGTAACAGTCAGTCTGACTATAAAACTTAAGTTCTTTTTCTTCTTTGTCCTTTAAAAAGAAAGTTATCAGTCAATATGGGACAGGACTGAGAATAGAGGCACTTACGTTAACTTCCTTCATCTGTCTTCCTCCTTTTTATTTTTTGATGCTGCAAATGGCTTCTTGCTCTACTAAACTGCGTAGAGCAAGTTTCTTATGTTCTTTTAAGAGCCTATCTCTGAAGTGTAGGGATAGCAAAAGGTATTTCTTAAAATAACCATTGAAGAGCAGCTGTAATTTATGATTGGCAAAAGACTTTGGTTTCCTGTGATGTGGTGACACATCGTCATCTGTTGGCCACTGGGGATGGGAGCGGTAGGAGATGAATCCAAGTTCTGTGGTTGTGTGGGGTTCTTAGCTGAGGACTCCTTCCCTTCCCTTCCCCAGGACTTGCCTTCTATGCAGGGATGGTGGCCCCTGGCCTGAGGCAGTGCTTAAGGATCAGGTGCCAGTTCTGGCTCAGCTATTTCCAAAACTCTGGAGATTCTGGAGGACCAGGGATAATGGAGACTCCCACATCTGTTCCTGATTTCTTCCTCTATACTGGGCTGCATGAACCTGTTCCAAATAGCAATTGCAAACCTAACCATTTCTGTTGAGAGGAAAGTAGTTGATAAAATGGAATGGAAGGTTGCAATTCAATGTGGGTGGGATAAGTTAAGATTTACTTGCCCTGGATTTATCTTAATCTAGAGTTCCTGCCTACTTATGATTTCCTTTTTTTTTTTTTTTTTGAGACAGAGTCTCACTATGTTCCCCTCAGTAGAGTGCCGTGGTCTCACAGCTCATAGCACCCTCAAATTCTTTAGCTTAAGCCATTCTCTTGCTTCAGCCTCCCAAGTAGCTGGGACTACAGGTGTCCACCACAATGCCTGGCTATTTTTTGTTGCAGTTGTCATGGTTGTTTAGCTGGCAGAGGCCAGGCTTGAACCTGCCACCTCTGGTGTATGTGGCTGGTGCCCTAGCCATTGAGTTATAGGGGCCGAGCCCCTACTTATCATTTTATTTTTGCTGAACATGAAAGAAGTTAATATAGTATCTAAATCAATGTTTGCCTCAGAATGTACCAGATGATAGATGGCCAATTATGGCTCACTTCCTAAATTTTATAACATGTACAGATCTTTCTCAGTAGAACAAGGGTCTGACTGTGTCACCAGGTTGGAGTACAGTGGTACAATCATAGCTCACTGTAACCTCAAACTTATGGGCTAAAGTGATCCTCCTGCCTCAGCCTCCCTGACGTGCCCACCACCATATCCAGCTAATTTTTTTCTATTTTTTTTAGAAATGAGGTCTCACTCTTGTTTATGCTGGTCTAGAGCTCCTGGCCTCAAGTGATCTTCCCACCTTGGCCTCCCAAAGTGCTAGCTCCTAATCAACTTTGAGGAGCCAAACTGGCCTTTGTGTGGTATAGTTTATGTGGCTGTCATGGTATATTGTTATTCAAAAACATGGCTGTTTCTTCCTCACTGGCTGTTTTCCACAGCTAAGGGGGTCATTTTCTCTCTAACTAGTAGCAAAGAAGATGGGTAAAGTCCTATATTAGCAGCAGCCCCAGGCTCAGATACTGTCACAGCTGGGACGATGGCAGCATTTGCAGAGGCCTGTGAGTGAAGGGAAGGATGAGTAATGAAAGGACCACCTATTTATTTTTTGTAAACAACCCATCCTGCCTTATCTTTCTGGCCAGAGATGAGAAATTTCTTGGTATCAGAAGCCTGCCTGCTTCAGGGTCAAATGCAGAGCTGTGTTACGTGTCAGAAAGATGGAAAACTGTTTTTTCCATTATACCCCTGTCACTTCAGTGAGCATGCTTGTTCCTTCCTTCCTGGGAAGGCTGGGGGCCTCCTATTAGGATCTCCATGGCATAGTGTTTATTCTGGTTGTCCACGCTGGGTCAGGTACTTGGATGGCTGTAACAGCTTCCTTCTCCTTGGTAGGGAAAGTGATTTAAATTCATTTCTCACCATCTACTGAGATCTCCCTGATTTTCACTTGTCCTGTGGATTATGACCTCGATTCTGGCCCTCTTTCCTAGCCTCTTTGGATTTTTGCCTTTTCCTGATGCTCTCTGGCTTGTTCCCCTTACTTTTCTCCAGGAGGCCTCCTGGCATGTTGCTTCGGGTTTTTGCACTTTAGCCCTGTATCCCTGACGAACCTGGGCTCCCAAGGGAGATACTGTGTCCCTGTGGCAGGAACAGATGTGGAGGACACCGAATACGCTGCATGTTGTCAGGTGGCAGGTTGACCTCTGCGATGGGCGATATTGTGACATACAGTAGGCTCCCTTATCTACAGTTTTGCTTTTCTCAGTTTTACTTACCCGAGGTACAGAATATAAGATATTTTGAAAGATAGATCACATTCACATGCTTTTATTAGAGTATAATTTTGTAATTATTCTATTGTATTCTTAGTTATTGTTAATATCTTACTATGCCCAATTTATAAATTAAGCTTCATCATAGGTATGTATGTCTCCCATAGGTATGGGAGAAAATATAACACAGGGCTCTGTAGTTTCAGGCATCCTCTGGGGGTCTTGGAATGGCCCCCCTAAGGGTAAGGGGGAACTACTGTAATAAGAAATATATATTTGGTCTGGTCTCCTTTCCAGTTTCTAGCATAGAACTGTTAAAACCCTTGGATGGGGTAAGAGGAGCTACCTTCTTTATTCATAATAAGCTGCTGTCAACCTTACCAGTTTAGGCTAATGAGGTGACTCCTGGAACCTGTGCTGGTTATCAGAGGAACCAGCCATGCTATCAGAAGGTTAAGACTTTGAGCCCCACTCCCAGCCTGCTGCCCCACCTCTTAGGAAGGGAGGGGGCCTGAAGGTTGAGTTTAGTCACTACTGATTGAATGACCAGTGACTCAATCATGCCTAGGTAATGGGACCTCCGTAAGAAACCCTAAATGAAGTGCTCAGGAGAACTTCCTTGTTGGTGAATGCATGGAAACACTGGGAGGGCATCAAAGAACCACGTACCCCTTCCACCCCGTACGTCTCCCCATGCCTCTGCCATTTGGCTGTTTCTGAGTTGTAAGAACCTCCATATCAGCTACCAGGATTCTTATGAAAGTGCATGGTATGGTGGAATTAAAGGGTGTTGTGGTCTTGCATGTATAAGGTGAACTCTCTGAAATTTTTCCTTGGTTCTGTATTTGAATTTTCAGTGAGAGAGGAGGAGACTAAGGGGGCAGAGGAAGTCCTGGCCTCTGATGCAAGTCATGTGTTGTGAACAGGATACACACCTTTGACTCATGTTTCATTTCAGGCCAGCTCCCACGGGTCCACCCAGCCTCCTGTTTGCCAAGTACAAACTCATCACTGGGCAGGTAGCCCATGGGTCTTCTTTCATGGTCCTTCTATAGCAGGGGGCCATAGCCTGGGTACTCTGGGCTTGGCACCCTCCCCATTTTCACCCAGGTACTGGGGCCCCCAATGAGGCCAGTCACAGCTCATCAGTGGGCCCATTCTGCTGACAATATGAAATCTTTGAAGTCACTTTATTTGTAATACACTGTATCCAGGCCCCTGGAGTGGTGGGTGTGATTCTCAAGCTACTCGTTAATTGCTCTTGTCCTGCTTATGTGAATTTTGTGAAAGGTTTTGACTCATCTTGAGCAGCTGGATGTTCCTGTATGGTTTCAGCAACCATTTTGTCTTTAGCCAACTACACCCTGCCCTTTCCAGCTTTCTTGCTTTTTATGCGGCATCCTCTCTGCCTGGAATAGTGCTCTCTGCCTCATCTTCCAAGAAAGCTCCTACTCATCCTTCAGGACCCAGGGAAATTGCACACCCTGCACTGTGGCATAATTATTGGTTCATACATCTGGCTTCTCCACCAGACCATGTGGCCCATGGAGCAGAGACTGGTTCTGCCTTATTAATACCCCCAATACCCAGAACGATGCTGCCTGCGTCTATTTATTCACAAGCATTTGTTCATAAACTTCCTTGTGCCAGGCACTCTGCAAAGCACTGGGGACCCAGGCAGACAGGGTCTCCCTGCCTCCATGGAGAAGGTAGGAAAGAAATGCATAGACCAAGACAGGATGGAATTGCTGTGCTTCAGAGGGGCTGCTTTGGATTAGGGGTTTGCGGGGAAGACCACTCTGAGAAGACACTTTGGAGCTGATGCCTGAAGGATGAGAATAAATCAGCTGTGCCATGAGCTGGAACATGAGTTCAAGAGAGCAGGGTGGCAGGTGTAAACCTACAAAGGAGAAAAAGGTCTTAGAGTGTTTGGGGAGCAGACAGGAGACCAAGGCTGCTAAAGCATGAGGAGCCACAGGGAGAGAGAGCAGTGAAGTTTCCCTGATCCTGCAGTGTTTCTTTTGTAAGGCCACAGAAGGAGTTTGGAATTTTACCCCAAGAGCAGTGGGAAGTTTTTGGAGGAAGTATTTCAAACTTTGACTATCTCGTGTACTGAACAAGTGAGAATCTGCTGATTATTGCTGCCTTCCTTTTTCCTGCTTCTTCTTCTTTCATTCTGACCCAAGCTGGCTTTTGCTGAGACCCCAAGATTTCCACATCATGTCTGCTCTGTGGCCGTCTGGGCTGCTGTTCTAACCTCAGAGCAGCTCTATTCCTGCTGCAGCCCTTTCTCTTTCCTGCAAGGGCTTTGAGGTGCCCATAAGATTCCCTGACCCCATCTGTGAGTGCCCCTGGTCATTCCCTCGAAGTTAACTGTGCAGTTGAGTCCCCAGGCTGAGTGCTTGTTTGGCCTTTGCATCTGTGAGTCACTGCCCTCTCCCCCTCCACACAGTAGTTGCTTGTCTTACTCTTTCTTCTGCAAATGAACCAGCCTCTTGATCTTATCTGGGTTCTCCCTCCCTGAACTTACCCTAATTATTTTTTTCCTAAAACAAGGTCTTTTGGTTATACTCCTTGTAGAGGAATTACAGGATCCAATGGCAGGTCAAAAGACAAAAATCACTTTGCAAAAAAGATATTTGTACCAGATTATTCATTGCAGCTCAATTCATAATAGCCAAGTCATGGAAGAAACCCAAGTGCCCATCTATCCATGAATGGATTAATAAATTGTGGTATATTTATACCATGGAATACTATGCAGCCTTAAAAAAGATGGAGCCTTTACCTCTTTTATGTTTACATGGAGGGACCTGGAACATATTCTCTTGAGTAAAGTATTTTAAGAATGGAAGAAAAAGTATCCAATGTACTCAGTACTTCTATGAAACCAGCTTATATTTACTCACGCTTTCTTATGAAAGAGAGATGACTATAGCCCAAGATGAAGGAGAGAAATGGAATGTGAAGGGAGGGAAGAGGGGAGGTTTAATAGAGGGAGAGTAAATGGCAGGACCACACCTATGGAGCATATTGCAAGGGTACAAGTCAAATCTGTCAAGTATAGAACATAAATATCTTAACACAATAATCAAGCAAATGAGGTGAAAGCTATGTTGATTGGTTTGATGTAAGCAGGTCAGATTGTATAAAAAAATCAACACATTTTACCTACCCCACATATGCATAAATGTATTCGTGATCTATGTGTATATGACTTAATTAAAAAAAGAAAAAGAAAAACAAAACAAAACAAGATCTCACTCTGTTGCCTAGGGTGGAGTGTAGTATCATGATCATAGTTCACTGCGCCCTCAAATTTCCAGGCTCAAGATCCTCCTGCCTCAGCCTCAGAGTAGCTGTGACTTGTAGGTACATGCCGATACACTCAGCTGATCATTATTATTTTTGTAGAGACAGAGTCTTGCAGTGTTGCCAGGCTGGCCTCAAGAGATCCTTCTATCTTGACCATCTATAGTACTGAGATTATAGGAATGAGCCACTGCCAGCTGACCCTATTTTTGTTTAAAGTCTCATCGAAGCTGTCCGGGTCCCTCTTCCCCCCCAAAATGTCCAGAGGTTCACTTAAAAAAACCAGAAAGCAAAAATAGTTAATGTATATTGAACACAAGGGAGCGCATTAGGTACTTTTAATGAAATTTTAATGACCTTTTAATTGTGACATCAATCATATGAGTTAGATGCTGTTATTCCCATTTTTCAGATGAGGACACTGAGGCTCAGAAATCACACAGTATATAGCAGAGCTGGGTCTGAACTCAGGCTGTCTGATTCTAGAGACTGTGGATTTAGTTGTTGCTTCCAAAACCATCCAGTGTGGTTCTTTGTGGTCCTGAAATCCTTATCCACATGTCTCCAAAGCCACTCCTTTGTGGTGCCCACTTTCTTCTCTTCAAAGGTCCCACTTCACAAGGAAAGCAGAGACCCTTATAACCATCTATTTGCTGGCCTGTGCCGCGCTTGGGTGTGAGAGCCATGCCCTCATGCCTCACAGCACGTATGCCCTTTAGGTACATGCAGAGGTTTTGCTG
Organism: Otolemur garnettii; assembly: GCF_000181295.1. Classification (NCBI taxonomy): domain Eukaryota; kingdom Metazoa; phylum Chordata; class Mammalia; order Primates; family Galagidae; genus Otolemur; species Otolemur garnettii. The sequence continues at coordinate 36,274,754 of NW_003852396.1, forward strand.
AATAGGCAAACAAACCACTCCCGCTCCAGTTTACAGACATGAGCTAAGTCTCTTTTTTAGGATGATAAGGACTCTTGTTGCTACCCAGAGAAGGGGCAGAAAGCAAGAAAAATAAGAAGAGGTTGCAGGAGGGGTTTAGCCTAAAGATCCTTCTACTGTGTTTCTCCGAAAATAAGACACTGTCTTATATTTATTTTTTCTTAAGAACACACACTAGGGCTTATTTTTAGGGGATGTCTTATTTTTATCAAGTATAATACAACAATCTACATTTACTCAAATATGGTTAAGTCATCTTGTTTTGGAACCTGACAGGGGGAGCTGACCTTGTTGGTGGGGCTGGCACTAATGATGTGTGAACTCCTTTCCCCTAAGCCGTTCACATGTGTGCAATAAGATGCCTGCGACTGCGGTTGCCACACATATACCCGCGCAAGTGCAAAGGGCTCAGAGAAAGGAGCTGTGGCAGATAAAAGGTATTCCAGTCTTCCTACCGCTCTGCTCTGAAATGCATGGTGTGGCTATGAAGTGTATCTGCATAGCCACCCCCATCACTAGGTCTTATTATGGGGTAGGGCTTATATTTAACAAATGCATAGGAATCCTGCTAGGGCTTATTTTTTGGGTAGGTCTTATTGTTGGGGAAACACGGTAGGAGGCAGAGTTATCCAGAGATGGAAGCAGTTGCTCAGGGAATTGCTGGGGGTGGGGGTGGGGGTAGTATATTGGCAGTTCCCTTTGGCTGTAATTAGGATGCTTAGAGGGGAAATTCAGACTTAGGGAAGTGGCTAGACTATGTATCCTTGGAGATCTTCAGCCCTAGAGGATGGGATTCTGTACTTTGAATGATGCTGAGTAGAGTGGGTCTAAGATGGACAGTTATAGGGCTTCTGGCACAGTGCTCTTTTCACATCACTGTGACTGAGAAGACCTTCTTAGGCAGGCCACACTTAGGCAGGTCCATTTGGAGAAGTGGAAGTGGTAGCTGAGCCTTCTCAGCCTGGATCACACTTTCCAAGGAAAGTGGTACAGGTGTGGGGTAAATGCAGACCTGACAGAGTATGTGCTGTGACTGACCCAGTCCTGCTGCTGCAGTGTCATGTATGCCCTGATTGGGTCCCCATTGGTGGGGACTGCTGTGGTGAGGTATAACAATCACTGTCTTGCTCCCGCAGGTGACTCTGGAAAGCCCTGGTAGTTTTTCATTACAGAAATGAATAGGATTACGTACTGTAGATTCATGGAAAAAGAGGACTCATGCCAGGAGGGAGCAGCCACAGAGATGCAACAACTACATGTGGGCTCCGAGGATTCTTATGAAAGTGCTTTGTGTGATGGTGGAATTAAAGGGTTTTGCAGGGGTGGTGCCTGTGGCTCAAAGGAGTAGGGCACTGACCCCATATGCTGGAGGTGGCGGGTTCAAACCCAGCCCCGGCCAAAAACTGCAAGAAAAAAAAGGGGGGGGGGTGGTTTGCAGTCTTGTGTGCCTAATGTGGAACTCTAACTTTTTCTGTGTTCTGTATTTGAATTTTCAGTAAGAGCAGGAAGAGACTAAGCAGTCTGAGGAGTCATGGCCTCTGATGCCAGCCATGCACTGGAAGCTGCCCTGGAGCAAATGGATGGGATCCTTGCAGGTACGCTCTGGGAGCCCCAGCAACTGACCTCTCTTTGTCCACATTGCAAAAACTGTTTGCTCTCATTTTACTACTTCTCCTCCTTCTCCTCCTCTTCCTTATTATTATTATTTTGGCATAAAGAGAAGCCTCTTTTTGTATTTATTTAAAGATAATGTTATTGTGCATGCCATTTCTCTTAAAGTACAAACTTGTGGAAATCCCTGATATCTGGGTTGACACTTTCTGTCTCTGTGGACACAGTGTGGCTGTACCCTATCACATGTATATAACTCTGTCAGTTTAGATCTTGGTTGTGAGGCACCTTGGCTGTAATGAGATTGATTCTATTGCAGATTTTTCAGAGTACAGTATAGCTTATTACAGGTGAGCTGAAACTCAAAATCTAGCAGACTTTGCCATCTAATGCAGGTGTCAGCTCACTTCTCCAGCTGGTCTGAGTGTTTCAGAGAGGGGAGGTTGTATTGATTCACCTAATGATGAGAATGTGCTTTATGCTATATTGTTTTTAATCCATCTTTACCATTTGATTTTAATATATGCATTAGACAGCAGGGAACTTTCTTTAGGAAAGATTTAGCAAAACTGTAGTTAATTTGAATAAAACTGCCACAGGGCTACTCTGGCTGATTATTTTGATGGAAGTGCCTGGAAGCCTATTTTTTTTTTTTTTTTTTTTACAATAAACCTGTTGTTAAAACTCTTTCCAAAATGTCCCAAGTCGTCTTTCTGTTCTGACCTGATACAGTTTAGTGGCCTTATTTGTGGACTGGGTTTGCTTCTTGGGGATTTTTCTTCTTATTGTGGGAGTTCAGCTGTGGCTGAAGGGAATGGGGAGAGAAGGTGTTGAATGGCTGCCTGTGGCTAGATCCCGGTGAGTATTGCAGGCCGCTGCCCCTTCTCAGGCATTTGCTTTTCCTTTTAGTTGCAGAGATACAACTGATTAACAGAGGGTTCTGGGCGTTTCAGCCCAGGGTTTGGAAAGGTTGTGTATGTCTCTTAGCATCTTTGGGTTATCAGTGGCTCTGTAATATGTTCTAGGTATCATCTGCCAGGTTCTTAATTTCCTGGTGAGCAGAACACCCTTGAGAGGCTATGACTAAAGTCCTGCTTTTCAGATACTTCATAGATTGGTATATCTTATTCCAAGTAAGGGTCTCTGATGCCTTACTGAGAACAGTCTGAGAAGAGTGGCTTTCCTAGCAATCCTTTTAAAGAGCCTGATCCAGAAGCTCTCATGGACTCATGTGTATTGAGATAGGAGTCTCAGGGTCAGACTGTCAATATGGCTGAGGTGGTCAGCACATTAGGGACCCCAGCCAAAGAGGCAGGAGAAGACTGTGATTAAACCCCTGGCAGAAAAACTCGTGGATGGTTGTGAGGGGTGACTGAAAACACTCTTTTCTCTGCCACATTGCCTGTGCTCATTTGTCAAAGATCATTGACTATATCTATATGGGTTTCTTTCTTTCTCTTCTTTCTTTCCTTTATTTTTGAGACAGGGTCTTGCTCTGTCACCCAGGCTAGAATACAGTGGCATCATCATAGCTCACAGCAACCCCAAACTTCTAGGCTTAAGTGATCCTCCTCACTTTTACAGCCTGTCTCAGCCTCTGGAATAGCTGGGACTCCAGGCACCTGCCACCATGCCTGACTAACTGTTCTATTTCTTTGTAGAGACTGTGTCTCACTCTTACTCAGGCTAGTCTTAAATGCCTGGCCTCAAGTAATCCTCCTCCTTCGACCTCCCAAAGTGTTAGGATTACAGGCGTGAGCCGCACACCTGGTCTATGTGGTTCTATTTCTGAGCTCTTTATTCTTTTCCATTGGTCTAATTTTCCTATTCTTTCCCCAGCACAACACTGTGTTTGTTGTATTTTATAGTAAGTCTTGAAGTTGGGTAGTATGCCAGTCCTCCAACTTTGTTCTTCTTCAACAGAATTTTGTCTACCTTTGATCTTTTGCCTTTCCATATAAACTTTAGAATCAATTTGTTGATAGTCACAAAATAACTTGCTGGAGTTTTGATTTGGATTGCATTGCATCTATAGATCATGTTGGGAAGCACTGATACCTTGACAATATTGAATCTTTGAGGACTGAATGAAATGTCTTGTAAAGAAGGCAGCCTTGTGTGGGGTCACTGCCTCTTCCTGCCTCTTGACTTCTCCCCATGGGCATTCCTAAAATGATGAGGGCGCTGACAAAATTGCTTCTGCTTCTGAGAGAAGATTATGTGGTTGATCCTTAAGGCCTTGCATTGGCCCAGAATCTGCAGTTGAGAATCTGGGATGGGTGTGGAGGGAGGGGCCCTAACTGTGGGTGGTGTGGACCCCAGGAGACATATTTTGCTAACCTTTCTGTGATCCTCCTGTCTCAGCCTCCAGAGTAGCTGGGACTCCAGGCACCTGGACAGTGTCTCGCTCTTACTCAGGCTAGTCTTAAATGCCTGGCCTCAAGTAATCCTCCTCCTTTAACCTCCCAAAATGTCAGGATTACAAGCGTGAGCCGTGCACACTTGTAATCCAAAGTGCTCCCTCCTTCCATTTCCTTAGTCTTCCATCCTGTAAGGCTTACAAGGGTTCCCTGGGCTACTGTCTGGAACTGAGGTGAGAGTGTTGTAGAAAATCTAAAATGCTCCAAGGCATTCTTTGCAGATCACTATGGAGTAATACCTATAGCCAGACTACTTGGTTCAAATCCTAGCTCAACAAGTTATGTGCATGACCTCTGTCTTAATTTCCTTATATTTATAATGGGAATAATAATGAGAGTGGTCTGTCTTAACACATGTCAGGTGTTTAGAACAATGCCCAGCATGTAGTAAGCACTATGATATGTTCTTGATAAATTGAGGAATGACAAAAGATATTTATCATGTTGAGTCTTTTCTAGAAACATAGTGGAATTCTCATTTATTGATGCTCTTATTTTACCCATTTGAGTTTTGTGGTTTTCATCAGGCATGCATGGATAAGGATTGTACATTCATTCCGAGACTTGCCCAGGGCCTTTGAGGTTGACATGTAGTCTGACTGATCTCTGCTTCTGCTCTTGCCCCCTTATAGATGGTTTTCCATAGAACCAAATAAATTACAATGTAACTTAAATCACATCTTTCCTCTTTCTGAAGCTTTTCAGTGGCTTCCCATCTCAGGGTAAAATCATATGCCTATAATTCTAGCAATCTGAGAGGCCAAGGTGGGTGGATTGCTTGAGCTCAGGAGTTTGAGACCAGCCTGAGCAAGATCAAGACCCTGTCTCTACTAAAAATATAAAAATAAGCCAGGACTTGTGGTGGGCACCTGTAGTCTCAGCTATTCGGAAGGCTAAGTCAGGAAGATTGCTTGAGCCCAAGAGACTGAGAGGTTGCTATGAGCTATGACGCCACAGCACTCTACCCAGGGCAACAGGGTGAGACTTGTCTCAAACAACAACAACAATAACAACAAAAGTCCTCAGGATGGCCAGCAATGTCATAATGTGATTTGGCCTTCACTGCATCTGGCTTATCTTACTTTACCCATGTCTGCTGGCTGACTCAGGGCCTTTTGTTTGCCATCCCTTCCCCTGGAATGCTCTCCTGGATCCAGATATATGCTAAAATGTCACTGTATCAGAAGGCCTTCTCTGGCATTGTCTAGTGTAGCATTCCCATGTCACTCCGGCTTTGTATTCTGTTTATGCTTCTTAATAGCACTAATCACCAACAGACCTATTATGCTCATATTTATCTCTTTGCTTATTGTCTGCCTTCTGTACTAGAATGACAGGTTCTGCCCATGTACCATATTTTGCCGTGTATAGTGCATACTTTTTTGGCCAAATTTTGGAGGAAAAATGAAGATGCACATAAGTTTGGGTCAAAAACGTGGGTGTGCATTATACATGGAAAAATACAGTACCTCCAGTGCCTTGCCTGGTCTGTGGTACATAGTAAGTGTTTAATAAATATTTGTCTCATGTATGTTCTGTTTTTTTTTGTGAATAGGATCTATATTTCTTCAGTTAGGAGGCAGTTATTAGTTTCTGTATGTATCCTCTGTATTGCTGTACTTCAATTTTTATTTTTTCTATTTGTGCCTTTGGCTGATTCTTTTCAAATAAGAAATCACTAATTCTTTTCTTATGAAGACTCAGTAGTTGGCATATCCTATGAACCATCTCTTAAGCAGTAATTGGCTCACGAGACACTTGACAGGAGCTATTTGACAGATCATTCAACATGGAAGTTATTAATGTCTGGGTGGCACATATTCTATGCTATTCTTGATGAAAGGAATGATAATTATTGAATGTCTTTATTCAGGACTTTTTCCTTCAGATGTGAGCCAAACTGGGCCAAAGTGGTTCGTTAGGAGCTTTTGTGGTTATTAATGCGCAGTACAGAGTTAGTTAGATTGTAGTGATTTGAATCCCAGCTCAGCCACTTACTACTGGCCATGAGATCTTTGCGCAAATTCCTTAATACTTCAGAGCCTCAGTTTATTTTTTTTTAAATAAATCAAAGCTGTGTACATTAATGCAATCATGGGGTACAATGTGCTGGTTTTACATACAATTTGAAATGCTTTCATTAAACTGGTCAACATAGCCTTCACAACATTTTCTTAGTTATTGTGTTAAGACATTTATATTCTACAACTAGTAAATTTCACATGTACCCTTGTAAGATGCACTGTAGGTGTGGTCCCACCAATTACTCTCCCTCCACCCATCCTCCTGCCTCTCCTGTCCTCTCTCTCCCCTTTCCCCTTCTTTTTGGGCCATAATTGGGTTATAGCTTTCATAAGAAAGCTATAAATTAGTTTCATAGTAAGACAGAGTACATTGGATACATTTTCTTCCATTCTTGAGATACTTTGCTAATATGTTCCATCTCCATCCATGTAAACATGAAAGAGGTAAAGTCTCCATCTTTCTATAAGGCTGCATAATATTTCATGGTGTACATATACCATAGTTTATTGATCCATTCATGGGTTGATGGGCAGTTGGGCTTCTTGCATGACTTAGCAATTATGAATTGGCCTGCGGTAATGGTACACTACTAGGTGTAACAAAGATATATGAGCCTCAGTTTCTTTATGGATAAAATAATGGTAATAATATTACCTATCTCAAATTACTGAGTAGAGTGAACTAATGCAGGTAAGGACTTAGAGTAGTGCCTGACAGTGTTCAATTGGTGTAACATTATTTGTTTTATTGATTTTAGTATTAATATTATTATTTTTACCACCCAAGGTCATAGTGTTGGTAAGCAGTAGAACCAGATTTGAGTCTAGGGCCACCTGAGTCTTTTCTAAACTCCTTTCATTTCTGGGTTGGTTTTGTGGTACTGTGTGGGGAAGTCTATAGGAGAAAAGGGTTATTAACCATGAAGAAGATATTGTTCTGCTCTTGCTCACAGTCTTTTAATTGGAGAGGCTTTGTTCTTATCTCATACTCATTATTCCTTCCAGGCAAGGGTTCCTTTACTTGAAGGGTGACACAACTAAAAGAAAGTTTGAAAGCTAGCACTGTATCGGGATGCCACAGATCCTGCAGATATGACATTTTTGTGTGAACATTTAAATCTTCTTCTATAGCAGCGGTTCTCAACCTGTCGTGACCCACAGGAACTGTATTAAAGGGCTGTGGCATTAGGAAGGTTGAGAACCACTGCCATATAGTCTCTTATTAACCTGAGATTGAATGATGTCAAGTAGTACCACCACCACCCACAAGACACGACTGCTTTTGCATCTGTTAAAATAATCCAACAAGCACCCAAAGACTGTATTATTATCTCATTTTTTGAAAACATAATTACCATTTATTTCAATAGAAGACATTTTTATGGGCTTCCTATCCTATTCCAAATCGTAGCCTATTATACAAAAACAACACAGATTCCTACTAAAATGGATGCGTTCTTTTCAAAAATGATTTCTAATAATCATACCATTACATAACAAGGAATTTCCTTTTATTAATTACTCTATAGCAGAGATCCCCAACCTTTCTACCACCAAGGGCTGGTTTTATGGAAGACAATTTTTCCATGAACACTGTGTGGAGGGTGTTTTTGGTATGTGTCTGCAAGCAATTGATTTATTATGGTCTCTGCAGTCAAACCTCTCTGCTAATGATAATCTGTATTTAAAGCTGCTTCCCAGGGCTAGCATAACTGCCTCAGCTCCACCTCAGATCATTAGGCGTTAGATTCTCATAAGAAAAATGCAACCTAGATCCCTCCCATGTGCAGTTTACAGTAGGGTTGGCGCTCCTATGAGAATCTAATGCTGCCCCCATCTGACAGAGGGAGAGCTCAGGCTGTGATGAAGTGATAGGGAATGGCTATAAATATAGGTGAAACTTCACTTGCTTGCCCTCCACTTACTCACGGCTATGTGGCCTGGTTCCTAATAGACCATGGACTGGTACCAGTACGTTCCCCAGGGGTTGGGGACTGCAGCTCTATAGCAGAACAGGTTACCATTTATCTTCTAAAACTCTTTCTCAAAAGAGTGCACTCTGTGTATGTAATATAAATATTTATATAATTAAGACTTTAATGCAAAGAAAGTGTCCTCCCCCACCATCAGTGAAACAGTGCACTGAAGATGGTTATCATTCCTGTGAACAGACCGGGAGTACTCTGAGAACACATCCTGATGCACAGGTAGCAGCAGCATCTCAAGGTGGTCCGCATCTTGAGAGATATGAGAGATAGAAATCGATTATTGTAAACTCAAAAAGAAATGCCTTGTAAGTAAGTAGGACTATTAAATGAAATGCCGCGTAAAGTTGAATTCTTGAAATCTGTCTGGGCATGTGGCAGGTATGACTGCACTTTTACCAAGACCCTAGAATTTTATGAAGAGGTAACTGTTAGAGACTCCAGGACCTATGTCAATGATTTGTTTCTAATACAAAAGACCATTGTTTTAGTTTCCAGTCTCATGTTAACCTTTGATCTAGTCTTCTTCTTGATCAGTCCCTGTGATTCTGCCTGAAAATAACTTAATTGAATTACACTCTGGACAGTTGAAATTGAACTAGATGTTGCTTGATTACATCTCTCTGGATGGCTTAGAGCAACTTCATAAAAGCTACTAATTTTGCATATTAGCTTCATTTATGAACTAACAGATTCAGTGTCTACTCTGTCAGTCCACTTCTGGCTTAGAACCAGAGAACCATGTGGTCAGAACACAGGGCCACTTATTCCTCCCTCTGTGAGGGAGATTACTCATGCAATTATCTACAAGCTGTACTCATTGATGAGGAATAGTTAAAAGGAGTCTGTTTTTATGACAGTTACAAAAGAGGTTGGCTGGATGAGATAGATGGCTCATACCTCTGGGAGGCTGAGTTAAAACTATTGAGCTCAGGAGTTTAAGACCAGACTAAGCAAGACCCCATCTCTACTAAAAATAGAAAAAAAATTAGCTGGGCACTGTGATTGGTTCCAGCTGTTGGGAGGCTGAGGCAGGAGGATCACTTGAGCCCAGGAGTTTGAGGTTGCTGTGAGGTAGGCTGAAGCACTCTAGCCTGGGCAACAGAGTGAGAACTGGTCTCAAAAAAAAAAAAAAAAAAAAGAAAAAGAGAGAGATTTCCCTGTCTGTTAGGTCTTTCTGCCAACTGTGATTAGTGGCTCAAAAAAGAAAAAAGCAAAGATTGTGTAGGGACAGAGAAAATTCTGATCAAAGCTGACCTTCTACATGATGGCCTGTGAGTGACATAAGTCTGAGATATTAAAAGGCTGCTGATGAGTCTGTGCTCTAAAGTTTAATTTTTTAAATTTTTTTTCTTTTTCTTTATTACTTATTTTTTTGATACAGAGTCTCACTCTGTTACGCTGGGTAGAGTGCTGTGGCATCATCATAGCTCACAGAAACCTCAAACTCCTGGGCTCAAGAGATCCAACTTACCTCTGCCTCCTGAGTAGCTGGGACTACAGGTGCTCTGAAGTTTTATTTGATTCTGTCTGCTTCTCTGAGGTGGATTAGTGCGTAGCATCATCCGTAACAGAATAGGGGAACCTAAACTTTCCTGTTTCCCGTAGCAGGTATGACTTTGTTCAGAAGGGAGTCTGAGTGGAGGTTTAGAGGTATGTTAGGGGCTGAGCTGGCCCTTGTGTAAAGAGGTCAAAATGCCCATTGCGCCATCACTGGTCAACAGCCATCATTCTGTTTTTTCCTTGCTGGTCAATCCCACCTCCTGCTCCTTTGTGGAAGGGAAGTATGCCTTACTTTCTATTCTGTGGAAGAGTTTGGAGAAGACTGGAATAATATGTTCCTTAAATACTTGGGACAGAGGTGTAGGAACTGACCTGCAAAACTGTGTGGACTTGGTGTTTCTTGTTGGAGGATTTTCTTTTTTAATAATAGTGGACAGTTAGGTTTTAATTTCTTCTTAATTGAGTCTTAGAAAATTATATTTTTCTAGAAAGCTGTCCATTTCACTGAAGCTTTCAACTTTGTTAGCTGTATAGCTGGCCATTTTATATTTTCTAAAATAGTTTGTTACATTAGAATTATTCACTTCTTGACGATTTGGTAGAAGTGACTTGTAAAAGTATTTGACTTGGTGTTTTGTCTGTGGAAACAATTTTAAGCTGTGATTCACTTTCCTTGGAAGACTATTTGCATGCTTTTTCTGTGTTATTTTATCCAGTGGTTTCTTTTTGTGGCAGATTTTAGTGGTTTGATCAAAACATTTACTCCAATATATGGAATTCTGGGCTTTATATTCTTGAAGACTTTATATTTGTCGTTCACAAGTCATAGTTCACTGTATGCTTTTTATAATCTCTTTTGGTAGCATCAAAGAACTGGATTTCTGAATTCCATTCAAATTTTTGAGTTTAATCTAGTGAATTTAATGCATTTATAATTACTGTAATTACTGGTATACAGGTATGTGCACTTATTTCTCAGATTTTGTGTTGTTTTTTCTTTTTAACATTTGTTCGTTTGTTTTTGCCTTTGCTGGCTTCTGTCGTGTTATCAAGTTGTTCTTTAAATCTCTGTTAGGAAGTATCTATTTGTATTCTTTTAATGCCCATCTTTATATTTTTTAACATGCATCCTTAAAAATGAAAGCCAAAGGTAAATGTGTCTTTAAAGAATATTTCTGTCTTTCTTTTAAGAATACTCGACTCTTTTTTTTTTTTGAGACAGAGCCTCAAGCTATCCCCCTGGGTAGAGTGCCATGGCATCACACTCACAGCAACCTCCAACTCCTGGGCTCAAGCGAGTCTCCTGTCTCAGCCTCCCAAGTAGCTGGGACTACAGGCGCCCGTCACAACGCCTGGCCATTTTTTGGTTGCAGCCATCATTGTTTGGCGGCCCGGGCTGGGGATTTGAACCCGCCACCTTAGGTGTATGTGGCTGGCGCCTTAGCCACTTGAGCCACAGGCACCGAGCCAAGAATACTCGATTCTTAAAATGTTGTACTTCCCATCACTGCCCATTCTTCCACATTATTTTTGTTTAGTATTCTACTATTATCTTACTTTATATCCCCCCCAATTTTTTGTTGTTGTTGACAATAACCAACAATTTTAACTTCTCCAATCATCGTTGGTTCTTTTACCCCACTTTTTCTTTGGAGGGTGGGCTTAGTGTAGTTTCTTCTTTTGAAAGGAATAGGTTTGTCAGTAATAAATCACATTAATCATCTTCTGGAAAATTACTTAAATGTTCTTAATCTTGAGTGACTGTTTATCTCGTATAGGCTTATAGATTGGGAGCTATTCCTACGTATTATTCTGGGGACTAATTGCCAATGAGAAGTCTCTTAACAGTCTATTTTCTCTCTGGTTGCTTTTAAGTTTCCTCTTTATCTTTGGTTTTCTACACAGCTTCACTGTGTTGTTTCTAGGGTGGGTTTGTTTTGATGTGTCCTTGGGACTCCGTGTATCTGGAAGAGGACTCAAGTTTTCCATATGTAAGATTCATAGCCATTTACTCTTTCACTGTTGTCTTGGCTACATTGTCTATATTTTCTGGAATTCCTGAAGAATTGTGTTGGCCCTTGTCATTGTACCTTTCTTGGTCTCCTAACTCCTCTTTCACATGTTCTGTTTGTATCTCCCTACAAATAGGTCATTCTTTAGGTCCATATTCCTTTTGTCTTCTGTTTAATCTGTCCATGTAATTTTTAATTTTATTGGCTGTATTCTTTATTTTGGCTTGTATTTGGTTCTTTTCAAATCTTCCCATTCTGTTTCGTATTTTTTTTTCATTATGGTTTCTATTTCTTTCCTTTCCCTTTTCATTATGGAAAACATATTATATGTGCCTAAATACACATATATTCTCCAATAGACAAATATTTGCTAATAATGTATTGATTTAGTTATACAAATATATGTAAGCACTTATGTAAAATAATAATTTATGCGTTTTTTATCTCAATGGCACACTTTATGAAATAATTTTATTGAAGCTTTTTACATTTATTTCTGTTTTTATCATACGAGCTACTTTTTGAGTAATCAGGACATGCTAGAGCAGTTGTAGAGCATTTGGGGATATTGAAAAAAATGGAAATTGATAGTTTTAGGTTTGAGTTCTGTTTTTCTAACAAGTTCTCAGGTATTACTAACACTGCTTATGTAAACCCCACTTTGTAAGTGGCAAGGTTTTAGAGCACATCATTCTCACTTGTAAGTTGTTTTAAATGCAATTAAAAAAATCTACATATGATATTGTCATCAGATATTTTATCCCATGCCAAAGAGCCCCATTTATGTTTATCTTGTATGTCTATTTATTTATTTATTTTTTTGAGACATAATTTTATTCTGTTGTCCTGGGTACAGCTGTGGCGTCATAGCTCACAGTAACCTCAAACTCTTGGACTCAAGTGATCTGCTTGCCTCATCCTCCCCAGAGGCTGAAACTACAGGTATGCACCACCACGCCCATTTAATATTTTATTTTTAGTCTTGCTTTTTTTTTTTTTTTGAGACAGAGTCTCACTTGGTCACCATTGATAGAGTACTATGGCATTTACAGCAACCTCAAACTCATGGGTTCAAGCGATTCTCTTGCCTCAGTCTCTAGGTAGCTCAGACACAGGTGCCTGCCACAGTGCCCAACTATTTTTTTTTAAGAGATGGGGGGGGTCTCGCTCTTGCTCAGGTTGGTCTCAAACTTAGGAGCTCAGGCAATCCACCCATTTTTTAACCTCCCAAGTGCTTGGATTAGTCTTGCTTAGTCTGGTCTCGAACTCATGAGCTCAAACAATCCATTTGCCTTGGCCTCCCAGAGTGCAAGGATTACAGGTACGAGCTACTACACCTGGCTGTGTCTATATTTCTGAATTGTATAACATATATACCTTGTATAAATGAAAATAGATTGCTGAGTTATAGTGAAGTAATAAACAGTCCTGAAATGTCAGTAGTTTGAGACACAAAGGTTTATGTCTGGCACACACTACATGTTCCCCCCAGATCTGCCAAGAGCTCTGGTCCTTGTCATCTTCACCCTGGAGCATGGGCTATATCTGTCTCTATTATTGCCAGAGACCAGGACAGGTGGAAAACATACGGGGAATTGTGTACGGGCTCTTGGACTTTTTCCCACAGTGACTCATGTCATTTTTACATTTATTGGCCAGAGGAAGTCATGTGATTATAAGTAACTTCAAGGGGCAGAACTGTATGCCTACTATGAGTTCAAGTGGAAAACCAAAATATTTGGGGGGTGGCACCTGTGGCTCAAGGAGTAGGGCGCTGGCTCCATATATTGGAGGTAGCAGGTTCAAACCCAACCCTGGCCAAAAAAAAAAAAAAACTGCAAAAAAAAAAAACCGAAATATTTTTGAATAATCCTAATGACTACCACATACATACTACTGTGCTTTTGAAAGTGAACTTTAAAAGGTTTCAATAAATCTTTTACTTGCCTTTTATGTGGTCTTATCCTCAAAAATAATAATTAAACCTATATTAAATGTTGGTTTCACTCTTTAAAATAGGTGATCTCTGTAAGCATCAAAAGCTAACATTGATTGAGGTGATCTTAGTGCAATGGTTTTAATTTAGATTTCATTTTAGAGTCAAATGGAAAACTTTATTACCTAAGGTCACACCTCAGACCAATTAAATTGAAATGCTTAGAGGTGGGACCAGGCATCAGTAGTTTGTAAAATTCCTCAGGTGATTACAGCTTGCATCCAAAGTTGGAAACCTTTGTGCTAATCTGTCTTCCCTGAAGAGTGCTTCATTGTTCAAAATAAAATAATAGAATGTCCCTCAAGAGAAATTTATTGTCTCTCTATTTTTCTGTTAATCCTCGGTATTAGGGCACATATTTTCTTATTTGTTGCATCTGTTTGTTCTATTTTGATTTCTCTCCCTTGTAATTTTGTTGATAGGAGCTAATCATTTGCAGGAAATGTGTGTGGAGTATGGAATTGACCCTTCAGGGAGATTTTGCCTTTGCTAGTTGCTGGGTGTTAGTGTTGCACCAGCCTGGACTGTTCATTTTGTGTGCATGTGTGTCGACTTTGGTTTGGGATTTTAGTAATAAGCGCATAGAAGAAATTTGGCGCTTTATGCAGAGGTTTGTAGTTTCATTTCTCACAGGGTGTGTATGTGCATATATGTGGTTTTATAAACATATAGAGGGCTCCCTAGCACACTGCAGGTTTTCCTGTCATTGGGTGAAATTTCTCAGACCCCTTCATCATGAGTGCAGTATTTCTGCAGGGGTCTCACTCTCAGTTTACAGCTTCTGCTGGGGTGGGGGTGGGGCATTAAAACCCCAAGCTCCAGCCCCAACACCACCTCTTTGCTTTTATTTGGATCTTTGCCCCTGTGCTACCATAGCATCAACTGAACTTATTTCACTGTTGGGTTTGCTCTTTGTTTCTGGCACCCCAGGTTTTCATTTTCTTTCAGGCTTGGCTCCACATTAAAAAAAAAAAGGTATTATCTTTTTCAATTTTTCTATTTGTTCATTGTGTATAAAGGGGACTCTGGGCAGTTGGATTTGTTCTGTTGCCAGAAGTTTCCTCCTTAAGCAGTGCGTAAGTGCGTAAGTGTATAAATTTGTCTGATATTTCTTGAAATGTTTGTTTTGTGAAACTACTACCAGCTTCCCCCCAACCTGTTTTACTTATGCAATTATTGGGAGAAGGAAAGCTAGTCAACAGCATGAAGAGGAAACCTGTCTGTGTTCAACCACTTAGTTCCTATGCAGAGAAGAGCCTGAATTCTCCCATGTTGTCTAGCATCCTGTGGGGATGGACTTTCAAAGCACACAAACTAAGGTCAAATTTGAATCTCCCACTTTCATTCACCACATTTATAGTTTAAGAAAAATTATTATAAAAGTAATGAAAATTGGGCTGGGTGCAGTGGCTCATGCCTAGAGTTCCAGCACTCTGGGAGGTCAAGGTAGGTGGATTCCTTGAGCTCAGAAGTTCAAGACCAGCCTGAGTAAGAGCAAGACCCCATCTCTAAAAATAGGTAGGGATTGTGGTGGGCACCTGTAGTCCCAGCTACTTGGGAAGCTGAGGTAAGAGGATTGCATGAGCTCAGGAGTTGGAGTTTTCTGTGACCTATGAGGCCATATCACTCTACAAAGGGCAAAAATGAGACTTTGTCTCAAAACAAAAAAAGTAATGAAAATTATTTCAACATTTGTGTATTTTCTCTTTTTAGGGGGCAGGGGGAAGGTCAGTCTCTCTCTGTCTCCCAGACAGGAGTGCAGTGGCATGATTGTTACAGCCACCTCATATCCTGGGCTCAAGTGATTCTCTTGCCTCAGTTTCCTGAGTAGTTGGGACTGCAGCCACAAACCCCTATGCCTGGCTAATTTTACCAATTTTTTTGTAGAGTTGAGATCTCTCTATGTTACCCAGGTTGGTCTCAAGTTCCTGGTCTCAAGTGATCCTCTTGCCTCAGCCTCTCAGTATGCTAGGATTATAAGCATGCCTGGCCTGTGTGTTCTCAATATATATGTTTTATTTTTTTTACTAAATAGTGTAAGGCAAGTATTTTCTGATGTTATTGAATCTTTGGACAATTGCTGTTTATAGACGTGTATGAATCATATTCTTAGAATGCTGCAGAAGTTATTCACCTATTTGGTGGCACTTCCCTTCTACTTTTTCATAATTAAGACACTGTTGAAGGAAGACCCAGATGGGTGGATTGCTTGAACCCAGCAGTTTAAGACCAATCTGAGAAGAGTGAGACCAAGACCTCATCTCTACTAAAAATAGAAAAACTAGCCAGGTGTAGTGGTGCATGCCTGTAGTCCTAGCTTCTTGGGAGGCTGAGGCAAGAGGATGGCTTGAACCCAAGAGTTTGAAGTTGTGTGATCTATGATGATGCCACAGCACTCTACCCAGTGTGACAGAGTGAGACTCTGTCTCAAAAAATAAAATAAAACCACTGCTGAGATCATATTTATATATTTTGGCTCCATCTCAGATTATCTAGTATTGGAGATGCTAAGTCAAAAGGTAGGGATATTTTCACTGCATCTTGCCGAATTACTTTTCAAAAGGCTGAGTCAGTCTTTGTATTTGTAAACCCCATATAAGGGTACCCTTATTAAGAAGCAGCATATGAGCTTACTTATGTTGAGTATCATTCCATTTTCTTTTCTTTCTTTTTTCTTTTAGAGACAGAGTCTCACTTTGTTGCCCTCGGTAGAGTGCTATGGTGTCACAGCTCATAGCAACCTCCAGCTCTTAGGCTTAGGTGATTCTCTTGCCTCAGCCTCCTGAGTAGCTGGGACTACAGGCGCCCACCACAATGCCCGGCTATTTTTGTTGTTGTTGTTGTTGCAGTTTGGCTGGGGCCAGGTTCGAACCCAACACCCTCAGTATATGGGGCCGGTGCCCTGTTCACTGAACCATAGGTGCTGCCCTATTCCGTTTTCATCTTCAGTAATTTCACAGGTAAAAAACTGAATATTTTTAATGTTCTATTTATTAGTTAGAAAACATTTTACTGCCATATTTTTGTTTTATATTTTTCCTTTGTTGGTGTTATTCTGGAATTGCCCATATGAAAATCTTCTGCCTATTTTGTGTGTAAAAGGTAGATTGGGAAATTTTTCTTCTTGATATGTCAGGTCTCTTTTTGTATGAAAGACATGCTCATCTTTTGTTACAAGTAGGTTTTTGTTATCATTGTTAACAAGTAGGTTTTTTAGGCTATAATTTGTCTTCTAATTTTTATTTTGTTTTTAGTGTTCCCGAAGTTAATTTCTTGTGGTCATATTTATTATTCTCATGTCTTGCTCAATGGCTCATGCCTTCAAAATCTTCCTTTACCCAATTTTGATCTATCGTCTCTTTTTTGTTTTTATGGTTTAATTTTTTACAAGTAATCCTTATCTGTCTAATTTTTTTTTATGTATAGTGTAAAATAAAGGCCTTCTTTTTTCCTGTACAGTTTCAGCAACATATTTTAGTAATGCATAGCCAAGTTCCCCTTGATTATGTTTCCCTGAAAGTTCTTATTTGCATTGATTATCATTATCATTGATATATATGTATGTTGTTGTCTTCCTCCTTCCCTCATCTATCATTTATTGGCTGTTGATTTAAATAATTTTTTTTATTTTACTATGCAGTAAATTACCTGAAAATATAGCATGTTAAAATAACAAACATTTGTTATCTCTTATTTTCTGTGGGCCAGGAATTCAGGAGTGGTTTAGCTAGGTGATTCTGGCTCAAGGTCATTCAGGAGGTTACAGCTGAGTTAGTGGATGGGGCTGCAGCCATCTGAAGGCCTACTTGAGGCTCAAGGATCTGCTTCCAGGACAGTTCACTCGTGTGCTCTTGATAGAAGGGCTTAGTTCCTTGGTGGCTCTTAAACAGGTGGCCATATTTTCTCACCATATGGACTTTTACATAGGGATGATTATCTTTTTACTTTCCTCATCTAGCATTTATTGGCTATTGATTTTTTTAAATGCATAACTTCCAGTGGAATGATATTGATATGATGAAGTAACAAAAGAAATATAAGTTGCAAAAGTAAAAATTAGGGTTTTGATGCATAGACACACACATGCCTGTAAAAACTGGCACAAATACACATGTGCTGTTATAAATGTTCTCTCTTTCTCCCCCTTTCTTTCTCTCTTCCCTTCTCTCTGAATAGCAGGGAAGAATCTCAAACCTTTAAATCAGGGAGGGCCCAGAAAAAGGAAGAGACTTATCCAAAGCTACATGGTGAAATATAGTTAATGAAAAGCTCCCAGCCTGACTTACCAATCCTACATTTGCAAAATGACACTAGATGGCTACGTGTTTGACATTCAAGCGTGTCCAGAAGGGAGAGGAAGTACTCAGTATTTCTTGGAGACTGGAGGTCTTGCTCTGCTTCTGCCATTTGCTTCTGGGCAGTTTGGCTGTGACTCTTCCCAGTCAACTCTAAATTGGATTGTTAGGAGCCAGAAAGTGCTGAGCACACATCAGAGTGTGGTTAATTGGGCAGTTTCCTGGCTCCCAAGAGCCACTGACTTGTTTGTGGATTGTGATCCATGATTCCCCTCTACCATGCATTTTCCAAAAGCAAACTGGCAATCAAGAAGTAATTGTTTCCTTCTGTGCTTCTGTGTGGATTTCTCATTCCCAAGACTGCCTGGCAAGGAGGAAGCTGGCTCTTAGAAGAGTGAAGGGACCTGAAATTAGATGTCAGGCCTGTAGTGTGGTACACGTGGTGGCCCTACAGCTCACGTTTTCCAATATTTTATCCTAGTGGCCTTATAAATCATCCAGATGCCCTAGAAATTTGACCATCTTAAGCTTATTTCCTGAAGTGCTTTTTGCTGCTGAAAAAAAGCACAGAAATCCTTTGTTAGACTGTATCGCCCTAGTTTTGATTTGAAAAATATATCACTAAGAGAAAGAGTTTTTTGTTAAATGATGGGGTTTAGAAAGATGAAAACAGTCTTATTTGGGGCAGATCAAATTAGAAATAGCTGACCCAATATCCCAGATCTCTGAGGAAATGTAAGCACTCTTTCTCTTTAGATGTTTATTCAAATACATATTCAGACATTCCTCTTCAACATCTACTGGGTAGAGGTATAAAACTGGGAACTCAGCTAAACATGATTTGAGTTCTCTTGTCAGAGATTTTTCATCCCATAATGGGAGTTGAAGTATGGATATGCAAATACGTGAAATAATGCGAGTTTAAAAGCATAGGTATGTTGAGGGGGATATACAGATCTCAACTGGGAAGAATCCAGAAAGATTTTAGTTCACTAAACCCTCACCAAAGTAACTGTTGCCTATTGATGTGTTTTAAATTAACCCAAATGTAGTGTCTTAAAACAACCACCACCATTTTTATTGCTTTATAATTATATGATTTGGGTAATGTTCTGCAGAGATGGCTCATCTCTGTCCTATGTGGTGTCAGCTGGGGCCATCCATTGGGGCTGGAGGATCCAAGATGGCTTCCTTCATAGCTGGGATGACTGGGGCAAATGGGACTGTCTTTCTAACAGGGTAACTGGGCTTTGCTATATGGTCATTAGGGTTTAAGAGAGAAGAATGGAAACTGTCCGACCTCATAGGTCCCAGGCCCAGAACTGGCACAGAGTCATTTCCACAGCATTCTGTTGATCAGAGCAAGTCACTAGACAAGCCCTGAGTCAAGATCCACCTTTCGGATCTTGGTGGTGCATGTCGTGGCCCTATACCTTATGTTTTCCTGTAGAGTCTTGATTTCAAATATTTTGTCCTGGTGGCCTTATAAATAATCCAGGTGCCCTAGAAATTCCACCATCTAAAGCTTATTTCCTAAAGTGATTCTTACTGCTGAAAAAGTACAGAAATCTTATGTTGAGAGGAGCGGGATGCACACACACAAATAGGAGGAATCTTTGGTGGCCATCCATGCAATCCATTTCGTTAACTGAAAATAAATGTATTAATCTGAAAGCTGAAGAATGGAATCTCATTGTCTTAACTAGGGTGTTTTTGGTTACTGGTACAGGTTGGCTATATTTTCCTAGTTGTCTAAAGTTTGTGACCTTCATGTGTCAGTTTCAGTGAGCACAGTCACCCACCTCTGATAAGCTTCTTTCTACCTCCCCAAGACCAGGATTAGATAAAGAGGATTTCTGTGAAGTTTATATCGTGAGTGATTCTGCTGAGGCCTAGCTAGCCTTCTGGCCTCTTATTTAAAGACAGGGTCTCACAGTGTTGTCCAACTCGGAGTGTAGTGGTTATTCACAAGAATGGTCATTGTGTACTACAGCCTCAACTACAGGTGCATGCCACGATGCCCAGTCCTTTCCAGGCTACTTATCTGTCCCTTTCACCTCTCTTTTTCACTACCTTTACTGTTTACCAGTACCTTGCTCATGGGATCTACCATTCTCACTGAGGTTCCTTACCCCCTCTCTTGTTCCAGGCACTAAAACAGGTGCAGATATCAGTGATGGCACTTGTGAACCTGGACTGGCTTCCCCAGCCTCCTATATGAACCCCTTCCCAGTGCTTCATCTCGTCGAGGACTTGAGGCTGGCCCTGGAGATGCTGGAGCTTCCTCAGGAAAGGGCAACCCTCCTGAGCCAGATACCCGGCCCAACAGCTGCTTACATAAAGGAGTGGTTTGAGGAGAGCTTGGTGAGTAGGCTCATGACTTGACTGGGGAACTTCAGCCCATGGGATGCCACCACTAACTGGGGCTGTTGACTCATCTGTGACCTTTCAGCCTTTTTTGCTTCCCAGCCGGCTTTGACCAACCCCCTGGTGGGTGGTCCATCTCAGCAGGGATATAGAGACCAGTGAAGCAACCTAAGTTTTACACGCTGCCTCCTCATTCATAGTCACTCTTTCCTGAGATGAGGAAATCCAGGCAGACACTGAAGATTTCACATACTGCCCCAACCTCCAGGATTACATTACTGAGTATACTCTCTGGCTGGGGTCTGTGCCCTTGGCTGAATCCTACTACCTCTTGTTTCTTACCACCAACTAAAGCCTGGTTACCTCATCCATTTCTTTACTTCTGCTCCTGGTCTTGGTCCTAGAACTGCTTTCTGAGCCTAGGGCAGAATGCAGATTTGCTAACTCTTCTCCTGCTCTCTTGAGATTAGGCCCACAGACCTTGATCCACTTGTCCCACTGGAAGCATTTGGGTAACCAAAGCTATAAACATATTATAGTTTTGGTTACCCATCTGCTTCCCAGTAGAGACCAACAGATCAACTTTAAGAGATATGTAATATGTAGGAATAGCCCACTGGGGAGGTGATCTGGAATGCAGCCATTCCAGGGATGGAGGAGAGGACACTGGGACCAGAGGAAGCGTATGATTACCGAGGCCACGTTTGAGAGTGAAGACTGGGAAGCAGTCTCCTAAAACCTAGAGTCCTTCAGACTTGATTCAAAATTGAAAGTAGGAACAGACATGGGAGGACAGGAACAGGAGCATTAAATTGGGACAGAAGGCTTAAAGTTAGAGACCAAAGACAATGGAGATTGGGATACCCTTGCTCAAAGGCCAAATCACTTGTGATGAGATGGGCTATGTATCAGATATCCTAGCTTGTTTTCTGTTCAGAAGCTCTCTGTCAATGCAGTCTCACCCCCAGGCCTTCTTATGAACACGGAACAATTCTTCATTATACTCATTATATGTATTATTCAACATTGTCATTGTATAGGCTGTCTGCCTGGGGTTCTGTGTAATATACTGGTGTGGGCAGAATGATCCTCCAAAGATGTCTATATACTACTCACTAGAATTTGTGAATATGTTACCTTACACAGTAAAGGGCAAGATTGCCGATGACATCAAGGGTACCAGTCAACTGACCATAAAGTAGGGACAGTTGTCTGGATTATCCAAGTGGGCTCAATGTAATCACAAGAGTTCTTATAAGAGCCTTCTCTATTGTTCCTTGAATGCTTTCATTAGATAGTAGAGCCTTATTTGCTGCCTATTGCTCTGTTCAGGGACTTACTATTACATATCCATGAGATTCATTGTCGTGTCTTCCCAAACAAAACCACAATCTGCTTATAGTATTTTTTTATTACTCACTGTACAGCTTATAATGCCTACAGATGCTGTGTGATAAACTCATCTTATACCCGACTCCATATAAATGGGTAAAATCTTTCTGAAAAGTGATTTGGGAAAGTTTGTCAAAAGGCTTAAAGACATTAATACATTTGGATTAGAGCAGCCAGGTTTAGTAAACTGCATGGACATAATTATTTAAAAATCATTCATTCCTTATCTTTTGTATAGTCTCCAAACTTTAGATTTCATACTGCATCTAGAAAAAAAATTATCCATGTATACATAATCACACGTGGAATTTTTTCTTATATATTTAGATTATAAAAATTTGAATTTTTTTTTTTTTTTGAGTCAGAGTCTCAAGTTGTTGCCCTTGGTAGAGTGCTGTGGCGTCACACCTCACAGCAACCTCAAACTCTTGGGCTTAAGTGATTCTCTTGTCTCAGCCTCCCAAGTAGCTGCCACTACAGGCGCCCGCCACAACGCCTGGCTATTTTTTGTTGTTGTTGCAGTTGTCGTTGTTTTAGCTGGCTCAGGCTGGGTTTAAACCTGCCAGCTTTTGGTGTATGTGGCCAGCACCCTACCCACTGAGCTGTGGGTGCCACCCCAGTTTGAATATTTTTAAAGGATAGGTTAAGGAAAAAGTTTCCAATATTTTTTTCCTACACATTCCAGAGATCACCTTAAACCCTTTGGGTGAGTATATCCCCAAGATATTCCGTGCTCTTCTATTAGGATTTTAGTGCTTTTCTTATCTATTTTAATGACTTTTTTTTAGCCTTTTCCTTTATTTAAAGCACATATTTTCCTCACTTTGTTATTTACTGGTTATAGTGCTTTTTGAGGCATACATTTTAAAAGATTATAATTAACTCTGTCAGTCTTTCCTGTTTTGGTTTCTTGTTTTCCTTTTGGCTCTAGAATGGCTTTTCCCAATCTTAGATCAAGTAACTATTCACCTGTGTCCTCTTCCAGCAGGTGTATGGTTTGACTTTTAACTTAGAATTAACTCTAATTCACCAACAGAGTTTTCTAGTGTGTGGTA
Source organism: Otolemur garnettii (assembly GCF_000181295.1). Taxonomy (NCBI): domain Eukaryota; kingdom Metazoa; phylum Chordata; class Mammalia; order Primates; family Galagidae; genus Otolemur; species Otolemur garnettii. Next base: position 36,297,453 of record NW_003852396.1, read on the forward strand.
TTAAAAAAATGGATTTAACTTTTAACAATATTTTTTGGAAACTTATTAAAAAATATTTTTGATTCAAAGGCATTTGACATGGTTGTTGGTTTTTATAAAATGCATTGCAGAAAACTGCTTGCATTCAGATTTGCAGATATGTTTGAGCGTTATTTATAATGGTTTGGGGAAGGCCTGCCTTTGGAGAGAAGATTCCCTAAAAGTTATTGCATTCATAAATCTTTTAGAGTAATTATGGCCATTAACAACCTATGAATGATGTACTTTTAGGGGGTCAGAAGTTCATATAAACATTCCAAGATACAGGGCTGGATGTTAAGGTTTTGATTCTGGGCAGAGATAGCTTATCTGTATTTTACAATCTGTCTATACACACATTCCACACTAGGTCTTAATCTGGATGAAAATAGAATCCAGAGCAGTGAACAAACTCACCAGGTGTTTTAGATTGGTGCTTTTAATTAGAAGCTGCTACTTAAATTTTGGTATATAGCCCAGCAACTTTGGCATCCCCTAGGAGCTTATGAAAAATAGGTCCCTGCCCCACACCTGCGGAACCTTCTCAGGGTGGCTCAGGGTCAAGGGAAGGGCAGAACTTTAGCCCACCTTTTTTTTTTTTTTTTTTTTTTGGAGACAGAGTCTCACTGTGTCGCCCTGGTTTGAGTACCATGGTGTCATAGATCATAGCAACCTCAAACTCTTGGGCTCTTGCCTCAGCCTCCTGACTAATTTAGAACTATAGGTACCTGCTGCAATACCTGGGTAGTTTTTCTATTTTTAGTAGAAATGGGGTTTTGCTCTTGTTTATGCTGCTCTCAAACTCCTGAGCTTAAGCAGTCTACTTGCCTTGGCCTCACAGAATGCTGGGATTATAGGTGTGAGCCACAACGAACAGTTGCACAATCAAGTTTAAAACATTGCTTTAAACCATTAAGACTCACTTGTGGCTCGGCGCCTATAGCTCAACCGGCTAAGGCGCCAGCCACGTACACCTAAGGTGGTGGGTTCGAATCCCCAGCTCGGACCCGCCAAACAACAATGATGGCTGCAATCAAAAAATAGCTGGGCGTTGTGGCGGGCGCCTGTGGTCCCAGCTACTTGGGAGGCGGAGGCAGGAGATTCGCTTGAGCCCAGGAGTTGGAGGTTGCTGTGAGCTGTAATGCCACTGCACTCTGCCCAGGGGGACAGCTTGAGGCTCTGTCTCAAAAAAAAAAAAAAAAAGACTCACTTGTATTATTTTCAAAAAATCACACGTAGGTTCAGATTGGAATTGGAGCTAGTAAGGCAGTTTTTGAGGGATAGGCAGGACTGACGAGTGCGTCCTTACTCATGATGGCTGTGCATCCCTTTCATGCTTGCCCCGTTCTCTTCTGCAGATAGATACGCTGACATTGTCCTATACCTCTGAGTTACTGCGTTATCATAACACTGGGCTGACACAGGCCAGCTTTGCCTCATGACATCAATATCAGTTGGGATACTTTCTGCTGTAAAAATAGCATAAACAATAAGGTTTATATGCCACTAATAAAATCTCCAGAGGATGAGCAGTCCCTGGGGTAAATTAGTGGCTCTGAGTGACCTCAGCTCTCTGGATTTTGTCATCTTTCTGCCCCACCATTTTCATAGGGTTGTTTTATTTCTCAGGCATGTTCCCTAATACTTGCAAGATGACTGCTGGAGCTCTAGGCAATGTCCACACATACAACTATACAACCATGTCCAGGGGTAGAGAATGGTTTTGGTGTGTCCATTTTTTTCTTTTTTTAATTTGATGGGAAAATCTTTCTTTGGAACCCTCCAGTAGACTTCCCATTTCCTCCCAAGGGAAAGGGTTTGTTCATATGTGCAAACCCCAGCTGTAGAGGGGACTGGGAAAGCAAGTATTGGTACTTCCATTCACCACAGTGGGAGGTGGCATCTGCCAGAAAGGAAAGGTGATGAAGTCAGGGTAAAAGAACAGCCCTCCAGAGGGTAGTTTAGAGTGACTGCCACAAAAATTCATTATTTTGAGTTTATTCTTCTTATTGATTGACAGTTTTTCCCCATGTCCTCTCCAGTTTTGAAAAAAAAATTCTAATTCCTACAGGAAAGGTTGTGATTAGGTAGCTCGTAATTTTTGAGCTATGTTCTCCATGCAAATCAAGAAATGTTAATTGCAAAAGAAATAATGATTGAAGACTTTTAATTTAAGCACAGTTATGGATTAGCTGCCCTTGGATCAGATGTCCACCCAAGGGCCAGTTAGCTGTGGCCAGAGGGGAAGGATCGGGTGGTAGGAACACGTGGTAGGAAATGTGGGCTTGTGCTGTTTCCGTTCACTGGCGCTTAAGGACTTCCTGGGACCATAGCATCTGTAGGCCACAAGAAAAAAGAAAAGTGGGCTGCTGAAGACACAGGTGAGAATGTGGAGGAGTGGTTGGTTGTTAGAATAGGACAGACTAGTCCTGGGCCCTCCCTCATGTCTTAAAGAGGGGGAGCTCATGGTGGGGGAGCATCACAGAAGGCAGCTGGGTTTCTTTGCAGTGGAGCTAGTTCCCCCTCTGCTGGGTCTTCACAGGGCTGAGACACAGTTGGACAGCATGGTCAGCAGTAGTAGGAGGGCTCCTGGCCAGGACTAGTCTGGAGATGGGTATAAACTGGCCGGACTTATCCTAAAGACCAAGTGGCACAGACCTGCTCAGGATTCAGTGGTGCAGGGCTGTGAGTTTCCAGGGCTCTGGGGCCTAAACCAGGGTCCTGCCCCTTGGCAGTAAATACAAAGAGGAGAAGTGGAATCTTGACCACAAAGGGTGCAAGAGCTGGGGTTCCCAGTGAGGCCTTAATGAGGCAAGGAATAATGGGTCTGGATGCTGTTGTCTGGGGGCAGTAGCTGCATGTGAATTCATAGCCCAGCCCTGGGAGATGCTGGATGAGCATCTCATGTATAGGCTTCTCAAGTGTGAGGTGAGTCAGGCCCAGCTGCAGAGGAAGCATCAGGGAGGCTGTCCTGCCCTGTGGGGGCAGTGGAGCAGTGTTATACTCAGGGTCAAGAAGGTGGCTTTTCATGGCAGATAGGGCCGAACTCAGGGTCATTGTTCACAGAATATGAAGCTAAGGCCTAGTCTGGGAGGCTGAGGCATCTCTGCTACTATGGGAACAGAGCTGAGGTCCAGAAAGGGGCAGCTGCTGCCTCTTCTATTTATTGCAATAAAGTGCAGAATGACACTCTTAGTTTTGGGACAAGAGCCCCAGAACCTTACCAAGTAGTGCAGAAGGCCAGAGAGGAGAGAGCCTCACCAGTGGCCCTGACATGTACCACACTCAAGAAGGAGCTGGTGGTGCTATGACCGTGTCTACGATTTTAGCTGTACTTTAAGTGGGGTTTTTTCATGGTCTGAAATGGGCATCTCCGCTCTTCCACACCTTGGCCTGGATGGGTGGAAGTTGATAGGGTAGATCCAGGGCTAGGGTGGTTGTTGAAGCCCCAGAGGGATTAGCCAGTCAGATTCCAACGGGCTCTTCAGGGTTTGGGACAGCCAACTAGGGGAGAGTAGACCCAGTCTCATGCACAGTATTGATTAGTGGCCCAGGTCTTTGATGATTCCCACAATATACCAGAGCCAGTAGAGTTGCATCCTCATCTCTTGCCAGACTGTGTGTTCTACTGCTTAATACATTGTATAAGGGAGATTATTGGTGAAGTTTCAAGATGAAGTTGGAGAAACAACAGGCAGACCCATCAGCTTCAGGGTGAAGGCATGGCTGGGCAAAGATCAGGTTCCCAAGTGGGGACAGAGGGCAGAGAACCTATAGATGGGCTGTACTGTGGACATGTCTTTGGAATGGGGGCACATGGAGTATGCTTGGCCACCCTGTGGGAGCCCAGGCATTCCTTTGCAAGGTGTGCTTGGGCAAGTGGAGACAGACTGAACCAGGGTTGGGCAGTATGGGAGGTAGGCTGGACTTAAAATGCCAGGGTTCTTCTACCCTGGCACTGCCACTTACTCATAAATGCCTTTGGGTGAACCTCTTCTTTGCTCCTCTGGGACCCAGTTTCTTGACTGGAAATGTAGCTGAGTTTGACAGTATCTGTACATGGGACACTGCAGTTTGTCCTAAGGACCTCTTTGAGTGGCCTCTTTGTAGGCAGCAGCCTTTGCTTCCCTCAATCTAGATCTCTTGGTTTCCAAAATGCAGACAGCTTACAAACCTCTGTATATACAGCTGCCCCGAGGTTGGAGCTCCACTGAGGCCTGTACCTCAAGAGCAGGGAAGAGGCAAAGCTGTTGACCGTATTGAACAGCCAGAGGAGTTGTCCTCCTGAAGGGGCGTCCTCTGCTGGGCCCAGGTGGGCTGGGGTGGGGCCGTTTCCAGGGTGTATGCTCAGTTCAGGTGCCCTCAGTTACCTTTTAAACTAGTCTCTCAAGAAACAAAGAGACCCAGCCCCAGGTGGTGGTAGTGGGAGCTAAGCCTCCCCCCTCATCAGTTCCTAACTACCTTGCTACAGATGGTGGCTTCTCAGCTCAGAGTGTCTCAAACAAAGCTCATGTGTTCCTGCCAGATTCCACTTGCAGTCTTTCCTTCTGGCCAAGTGGCAAATCTGTTTACCATATTGAAAAGCCAAAGGAGTTGCAAAAAAAGGTGGGGAGAAAAGCTGTTTTATGAATTATAAAATGTGAGCTTGAGATTCTCTTGCTATGTGATTCATTTCTATATCTCCATTCTCCACCCAGGGAATGGAACAAAAAACAAGTCTGGATATATGTATTTTGAACATTTGAATTCTGAAAAGTTACAAACAGGAGTTTTGTAGGAAAATTTTTTTCTCTGGATTTGAAAATAGGGAAGGAAAAATTGGCTTGCTGTTTTAAAAAAGCCTACATGAGCTGATTCTCAGCGTACATTTCTTACATTTCCCTGTGACAGGTGTGAACTTGGGAGCTGAGAAGGGAGGTGGTGTCGGGGCTTTCTTTCCTGTGCTCAGCTCCCAAGGGACTCTTGTCTTGCATAGGGATAGGGGCGGGGCCAGCAGTGGTTCTTTGTCCCTCTGCAGTGCTGGAAGAAGCCACTAGGTGGGAGTCAGGGACAAATGCTAGGAAGTCTAAATCCTAAGGAATAAGGTACATTGTGGGCTTTATATGAGAAAATAGCTTTTTTTTCTTTTTTAGATTAGAAAGATGACATAAGCACTTCTTATTAGTGAAACTGCTAGACGGTGCACCTGGGTCAGCTGGCAAAGAGTTCTTTCCCATTTTCCTTGGAAACCAGTGGACAAATGGCAGGCAGGGGAAGGCTCTACTGTTTGGGGTTGGGGAGAAGAGACAGGGACGGCTGGTCCTGGGAGTGTACACTTGACCTTCCATTGTGACTGGTGAGATCCCCCCTCCTAACTCCTTGTAGTGCCTCTCGCTGGGTTGATGGTGGGATGACCTTCTCCATTCTAGGCGGCATTTCCTACCCTACATTGTCTGTCAGGCCCTGCCCCACAGAGACTTCCAATCATTGGATGGATTTCGAATGCATTTTTTCCTGACACTGCACCCCAGATTAGAAGCCTTTAGATCCTATAAATTTAGAAGTTTTAGTTTTCCTGTATTTTGATTTTCCCTCTGCAAAGTAAATTTACCCTATTAAATTCTAGTGATCTGGTTCCTTTCAGACCCGACCTAAAGAGACTATTTCAGTCCCTAAGAACCAATGTTTATAAATGACCAAGAATGTGCAAACACTGGTGAAAGAGCAAATAAATCCTTCCCTGCTAAATTTCTTGCTTCAGCCCCAGGGGAAATGGTGGGTGATGTTGCCAGGTTAGCATAACTTGAGGTCTGAGTATGTAGACACCACTTACCCTCCACCCACAAAGACCTGCTAGAGCTACACCACCAAGAGCTCTCTCCCCTTTTAGACACTCACTTATGGGCAGGCTCCAGGGAATTCATATTCCCAGGCCTCTTGTTCAGTATCCTCTGCTTCAAGGAACTTCTGAAAATGGTTTTCTGAACTTTTACTACTGCAGGTGTGGTCCTGGGACCAGTAGTATGAGCATCACCTGGGAGCTTGTTAGCAGTGCTACACCTACATTTGGCCCACTGCCTCTTTCTTACACCCCATCAGCTAAAAACGGTTTGTTACATTTTTCAGTGATTTGAGGGGGGAAAAAAGTCACAAGACTATTTTATGATGTGAAAATGATATAAAATAGAAATTTCAGCGTTCATAAATGAAGTTTCACTAGAACACAGCTATGCATTGGTTTAGGGGTTAGTAATAGCCCCTTTCACTTTAATCATAGCAGAGCTGAGTATGACAGAGACCGTGTGGTCCACCAAACCTAAAGTGCTTATCATCTGGGCCTTCACAGGAAAAGTCTGTGGACCCTTATCTGAATCTACTGTGGTGGTGGGTTCTCCATGCTTAGGCACTATGGGGACTTGGGGTGTGGTAGCCAGGAGGATGCTTAGTGATCAGGACTCTCTTCCTGGGTTCTACCTTCTCCTCCTGCCCTTCTCTTTGGTGGCAGGCCCATTGTGCTGTACCTCTGTTGATGACACAAGCTTGCATCTGACTTATAGGGAGGGCGTCTTAGCAGCTGCCACCTATGGCCCAGAGGCCAAGGCTCAGGGCTGAGCAGAGCCCAGGATGTAGATGATAGGTCAGCAGGACAGCACATGACCCACAGGACTCCCATCAGTCCAGTTCTGACCAGTGATAAGTTGCTGCTGACCCTTTCAAGGAAACAGGAGCAAAACCTCAGGGCACTCTTCCTCCCTCTTCAGCCAGTCTCACAAGTACCTGGAATTCCTGCCAGGTAGGTGAAAATCTTGGGGTTCTTTCCTAAACAGGGACACACTACAGTGAGGTCCTCTGTCCAAACATGGCCAGCCTGGCCTCTTAGCTGTGTTTTTATTCCAGAATGCCTAGGCTTTATCTCCTGCCCCTTGCCCTCAGCTGACTACCTCATGTTCTAGGCAGAAATGGTTGCAGGTGACTAAAGAGCTTCTGAGAAGGCCCTGGGGCCTGTCGGGGTCACTGTAATGTCCCCTATTTGTGTACCCTTTGTGGTTCCTGAGGCCACCTGTCTTCAGAGATGGGTCCTGTGGGCCCCTGGGACTCCACCTCACAAGAACAATATGCTGCCCAGGCTCCCTACCCCCAGTAATAGGGCAGCCTAAGCCTTTGGAAGAACTGCTTAGCCTTCTAATCTTTGGGGAGTCATGGACCATTTTGATCATCTGAGAAATTGTTTTAGAGAAGCAGAGATTTATGCATACAAATAGTACTTTGTATATTTTTTATGAACATATTTGAGGGCTTACCTAATTCCCTGAAGTCCATCTGTAGGCCACTGTGAGACACTCATGACCAGAACAGTCTTTTAGGTGTGTGTGCCTCATGAGGGGGCTGGCACTGGGCCTTGGGGGACAAGGAGTAAGGAGAGTGGCCTAGGCTTCCGAACCCGTGGCATCTCATATCTACCTCCCTTTTCACTCCCAACAGCCACACATAGATGCCTTGCTCCTAGATTTTTGGAGTGTTAATTTATGGATTTTTTTAGTTAAATTGCAATGTAAGTAAAATGTATTTTGGTGGGTATTTTTTCCTTTTAAAGGCTGAGGTAAGAATTGCTACTTGAGGATGCCATGAAAATATGTTAAGAATTTAGCTGCAGCTTGTCCGAATTCTTCCCTTCCTCTTTTCCTCCCTCCCTCTTTTCCTGTCTCTTTCTCTCCCTGCACCCTCCTTCACAAGTGAGCTAATAAATGAAGTTGGCCCTGTCTTTTCCTCTTTACTCTGGGGAAACAGTCCTTTAAGTGTCTCTTTAAGTAGAATTTTAGTCTTACTTTGCTGGTCTTAATATTAAAGCCTCATTCTTTCATCCAGAGGATGTTTAAGTTCCTGCTATATACCAAGAGTTGTGCTAGGCATGTAAGTTAGAGAAGTGAGCCAGAACTCAAAAGTACTCCTGGCAGTTGGGTGCAGAGGACAGACATGTGGACAGTTAGCCTGGTTCAGCAGAGAGGAGCGGGTGCTCTGCAGGGTTGGGACAAGTGCCTGGGCCACACTTCATGGCAACTGGGCTTTAGAATGGAGGATGAGAGGCCGTGTCCCCTTTTTCCTCCTCTCTTATTCCAGAGCCTAAAGAAGGGAATGAGTTCCTCTAAGGAGAGCAGGGGCTCCTGTCCTGCTGGGACTGGGGCTCTGTTTCCCTCTCCCCACCAGCCCCCAAGTCAGCTCCCCTGCCTCTTCCTGTCTGAGACCCAGATACACCTTTATTACAGACCATGTGGTAATTCTTTATTTACTCAGGGCAGGAAGTCGGTTTCATTTGCCTTGGATGCTGGGCAAGCGTATATTGACTAAATGAATTTTTTCATTTGAGTTTCCCCAGCTTTTAGACAGAAAAGAAAACAACCTACCCACCCCATTGCAGCCTTAGAGATACTCTTCACTGGTGCATCCTGTGACAGTCTGGGTGGGTGCCGGGCCATGCTCTGGAGCAGGGCCAGAGGTGAGGAGGAAGGGGCTAAGCTCAGGGCAGGGGCATCAGAGCAGCTTTTCCTTTATGGCCTCTGCATGGGTGTGTCTCCAGGAATTTACTCCTCCCCTCATGCCAGCTGCTGGCCAGAGCTATCCTCCCCACCGCCTCTGTGGTCTCCATGGGCTGGGCCAGCCTGCTGGGGATGGTGCTGCCAGGCATTGTTTCTGCCCTGACTTTCGTGCCTTGCTTCTGGCTGTGGGGACTGTGCTGCCATGCTGAGGGACATGCTGACACCCAGCAGAGCCTAGCTAGGTGTTCCAGGAAAGCCCTGAGGGGACGCCTGAGAGCATCAGGAAGCCCCAGGCACTGAACAATGGGCGTCTGCAAGTCCCTTGCCAAAGCAGAGCTCAGAGACCTTGCATGTAACCACAGCTCCCGCCGCACCCACATCAAAGGTCATTTTCATGATCAGTCATAGCCAAAGGCCCCACATTAAAGGCTGGGTGAGGGAGAAAAGTTGCTTTTAGGATGGGAGTAGGAGATTGGAGGTGGCATCTGGGGAGGGCAAAGCCAGCATGTGACCAGCCCTCAGTAGGATATAGCTCCTTCCCAGTCTCCAGCTTTCTAAGGCTCCTGCCTACCCAGGGCTGTTCCCTAAGTCTCATGGAAACACACATGAAGCAGCCTCACCCTTCCCACCGCCTTGGTTGGTAAAGCCAGGTAGTCTAGAGCCAGAGCTGGGGCAGGTGGCAGGGAGGCAGGCCTGGGACTCGACAGGCAGCACCTCCCAGGCCCCTGGTACAGAATGTGGCCCTGGGGAGCCCTGGGTGGGGGCTGCCCACAGCATAGGCAGGGCTAGATTCCCCCGAGGCTGAAGTATTTGGTTTCTGGTGGAGAGTGCCACCAGTGCCAAGGACAGAAGACACCCCACGCAGAGCCCGGCACACAGCAGGGACAAGGACTCTTAGACTGGGGCCAGTTATGAATCTGTTCTTTTTTGGAAACAACAAGCTTTCTTCAGGGCACAGCCTGTTGCTCGTCTGGAAAAGGGGTAGGCGTGGGCTGCGGGGCGGGGGTCAGGCTGTGTGTGGGAACCAGCAAGCTCCTCCAAGAGCAGCACTTATTTTTAGTCCTCTCCCCAGTCCCAAATAAACTGAGAGCAGCTGGGAGCCCTGGGTAAACGCAGAGTAAAGGAGAGACAGGAAATCGGGGCTCTCGGTAATGAGTTCCAGCCACTCCAGAAGGGGGAAGCCAGACAAGGAATTTTCTTCGGGATTGGCTCCCTCTGGCAGGCTCTGGTATTATCACTGAGAAGAACGTTCCCGTGTGCATGCCTGTGTGTTGTGTTTACAACCCCTGTCCAAGTCTCTCTTTCCCCCTATGTTTTTGTTAGGTTTGAGTGCTCCGCAGGGCTCTGCATCCCAGTCCCCCCAGGGTGTGTGTGTGTGTGTGCGCACACACACACACACACACACACACACACACACACACACACGCGCGCGCGCGCGCGCCTGTGGGGGTGGTGGAGGAGGACCCTGGCGCAGCACAGTCTGGGCTGAGTCCTTGTGTATCTGAAACTGTCTAGGGAAAGACTGAAGGACACAGGCCAGGGAAGTGGGGAAATTTGAACACAGCTTGGTGTTCCTGAGGGGGGAGGGGGCAGAGGCAAGGAAGAGGAGAGAACTTGGTCTCCAGCCAGAAAAAGGGCTTTTTCAACCAAGGAATCTAACTGCTGACATGGGTGCCCAGCATGGATGGGGACATTGATGTTTACAAGCATTTCTCGTGGCTGAAGAGGGTAAGTGGCTGGCTGCTTTGTCTGTGTCTCCATGGAGATGAGTGAAGGGGAGACCCTTTGGGGTGTTTGTGGGAGGTGTGTTGGGGGGTGGGTATTGTCCAGCAAAAGCCCTGTTGTGGCCAAGTTCTACATGAGAATCTAATTATAGACACCAGGGGAGAAAACAGTCAGCTGTCTTTGTTTCTCTGCTGACATTCTGGTGAATGAGCCTCTGTACAGAAAGGCAAGAATGGAGTGAGGAAAGTGAGTTATTTTAACTTTGGCACTTAAACAGTCAGAGGCTCCGAACACCGTGACCAAAAAAATGTGTCCGTCGGTTTGAGGACACAGAGAGGAAGTTGCTGCCTTTTTAAATGTGCTGAATTCGGAAGTTGTTTAACTCATTCTCAACCCTAATGTTAGCCAGAGTGAAGGGTACATCTGCTGCCAGCCAAATGAGCTTCTGCGTTTCTGAGGACGGCTCTCAGAGTCCTCCCTTGAATACTGTGAGGCTCAAGGTTTAGGCTGCAAGTTGTGCATGTCCTTTCTTTAGGGGATAAATGTGAACAAGGGATGAATGAGTGTTGGGGGCTGGGGTGGCATCATACTCATACCACTCAGGTCTGTTCTTTTGTGGTTGCCTTTAAATTGGCTAAGATAAGTATGCGTTAATTTTCACACTGAGGGATTTTAGGCTGAATGTTTTTGTAGAGGCGGGAAGGACAAAAACAGCTGACAGATAAGAGATTTGACATTGTAACTACAGAAGGACAGGAAAGGCATAAAGTATCCAGCTCGAAAGGAGCTTGCAGATCCCTGGACCCCAACTCCCAAGCCCTAGCCGATTGGCCTTTGTGTGTGCCCTCTGCAGCGCTCAGTCAGAAACTATTTACTGAGTTTCATGTATAGAGTGTACAGTGGTGAGCAAAGTAGAACCACCCTCCATGGACCTTCCACCTGCTGCTGGAGCTGGAGGTTAAACTGTGCCAGGAAGTAAACCTCAGATTGCAAACTGATAAGTGCAGTGAGCAGGAACAGCAGGAGGTGCAGGCCGACTGTTCTGACTGAGAAGGAGGGGTCAGGGAGCCCTCTGGGAGAAAATTACATTTCATGAAACCTGAAAGAACAGTGGGAGTGAGTCAGGTGGAAAACAGGGTGAAGAACATTCCACGCAAAGGGGATGGTGTATGTAGTTTCGAAAGCAACGGGGAATCTGGGCAAGTGGCAAGACAGAGAAGGGTGGTGTGGCTGAGCTCCACGGGGGTGGGCAGAGGCAGGCAGGTGCCAGGTCATGCAGGACAGCTGAGGGCACGGAGAAGGGTTGTGGGTGATGTGGTCTATATGCTGGGGGAGAGGGGCTTACAGCTGGGAAGTGACATGGGATTTACGGGGGGTCCAGTATGTATTTTAAGAAAATTACTCGAGCTGTGATGTGGTCTATGGAAGGCCATGCTGGGAAAAGTGAGGCAGCTGAACACAATTACAGGGCTGGAGGGCTTGGAGGGATCAGCCATTATAAACCTCTCATTTAGCAAGGCCCAAGAGAGGCTCAGAGCCTCATGGTTCTGAGTGTCATGGCTCTTTGTGGTGCAGCCTGGTCATGCTCCCAGTCTAGTCCTGTTTCTTCATCTCCTCTGCCAAATATGTAGAAAATTACTGGTTTAGAACCCAGCAGAAATCTTGTCTGTGCTCAGCTCCTGGGGCATCGCAGCTACCAGAGAGCCTGCTGGCAAAGGTTTGAATCATCTTAAGTAAAAAGCTTTACTGGGGAGATGCTGCAGGGGAGCAGGTAAGAAGCACACCTCCCATCACTTAGTCTTTATTTCCCCCTATCCAAAACAAAGCTTTTAACCGAGTGGTCCTTCCAGCCAACACGTGCTTGGAATTATCAGAGCTGTGTTCCAGCCCCTGGGCAGATGTTGTAACTCTGTACCTCGTGCAAGACAAGCTCTGTGTGTGGAAGAACTAATTCTGCATGTGACGCAATGTAGGAAGGCCCTTTCCATCCTGAGACTCATGGGTGTGAGCTCCGGCCACTGGGGACAGTTGGAAGTTTGCTGAGGGAAGCTTTAAGCAAGGAACCTTCAGAATCTTGCAGGATGACTTATAGCTAGACAAATATTTTTCTTCTACTTTTTGAAGAACATTTTTTAAAAAGTAAAACATAAAGGGTTGGATATGTCATAGGCACTGTGATCAGACTACTTGCCCTATTCTTTACCCTAAACACTATTGCCATTTTAAAAAAATCTTCTTTTAAAAAAATCCCTTTCATCCTGTGACCCTGGTCGTGAGCCCTAGTCTCTTATGTCTACCATGTCGAGCTCCCAAGCATACTACTATCTCCCTTTTTGAACCTTTCTTCCCATATGTGCTCCTTCTCATTCCTACTTACTTTGTGTGAGGCCATGATGCCTCCCCACCCATGCCCCACATCCTTTGCTGATCCCAGCCTGAGGCTCTAGCACATCTTATCTGCACGGCTCACCTACCCTTTCTCACGTGCTGGGCCGAAGGGGCTTGGAAAGCAGGTTTCTCTGAACCCATAGTTTTGAAGGTGAAAACACTGTCTCCTTCATTCTGAATAGAAGAGTGGAGGGGGTGGACCCTAGAGGAAGAGGACCTGCACAAGGTGTGACCTGGTACATAGAGTAAGAGACCTTGCCTTTTGTACCAGCCAAGAGGATAATGTCTCAAGGTGAGGGGATGATACCTGTGTTCAAGGAGGCAAAGAACTGGAGGAGAAATATTTGCTCAGAAGAAAAGCAGTGATCTAGGGCCTTTGAGAGATGGAATGGTGTTTACTCTTATGCAGGCATCCTTAAACTACGGCCTGCGGGCCACATGTAGCCTGCTGGGTGTTTTTGCCGCTGCTGCCTGTCTTGCTTAGCAGCCAACTCATCCCGGGGCCGCAACCCGGCCCTCCAGTGGTCTGAGGGACAGTGAACTGGCCCCCTGTTTAAAAAGTTTCAGGACCCCTGGTTAAGAGCATGGAGTTTAGTGAGACTTGGATTAGAATCCTGGCTGTGCCATGTTCACTAGCTATATGATCCTTGGTAGATTATCTCAAAACCTGGATTCTCCATATATAAAATAAGGAAGATAATAGTACCTGCCGCATATAGGTTTTTTGAAGATCAAGTAAGCTAATGCATATAAAATGCTTAGCATAGTGCTATGCATGTAGCAGCATTCAATAACATGTTTGCTGTTAACTATTACTGGTTATTACCAGGCAGGGGAAAAGTGAAAGAAGTGAAAGAGGATTGGGTGAGACCAGGTTCTCTCTGAGCAGTGCAGCTCAGCCCCCTCAGTCCTTCAGCTGTAGGCTCCTTCCTACATTCCAGATCAAGATCTCCCCGCCCCCCACCCCCACCCCCGCCTCCCAGCTAACCAGAGGTCCCATGGTCTGTTGACTACACCCAGCCTGGCTGTGGTTGCTGAGTAAAGGCTGATCAGGGCCGATGCTCCAGTTCCTTTTCCTAACAGTTGAAGCCTAGGGATAAGGTAATCTCCTGTCACATGTATCCAGAGGACCTAAGCCCCCTCAGCTATTTGGTTCCTGGCTGACAAACAGCTCACACCTGTCCTTCATTGAGATCCGTGGCTCCAACCCACACATCCATGAAAGACCTCTAAAAATAGCTCTAAGTGGTGGTCTGTGGGACCCACACACTGCCCTGTAAGCAGTAGTTCATTTTCCAAGGAACAGAAACCCCAGCACTGTCAGCATCTTCACACCATTCCCTGGCTTTTCAGCACTCTCAGTGTTTAAGCCAAATTCCAACTCAAAGTCACAAAGAAAATGGAATCACCATGAATCCCCCATGCAACTGGCTTGGGTTCTGCAGTAGATGTGGAGTGAACTCAGGCTGCTAATGTGAGTCTTTGTTCTGTGTCATCTGGTACTCAAATGAGTGATCTGGTAGCCTGGCCACTGGGCCAGAAGAGCTGCGAAGGCCGACACACCCAGGCATCCTAGCTTCACATGCCGACTAACCTTGCACTTTTGGTGAGCTGGACTGAATGCTGGAGAATTAGCCAGCAGCCTCTGTGGAAGCTGTTCCTATAGAGTAAGAGCATGGATCTGGACTCCTGAGGTTCATGTCTCATCTCTGTGTAACCTCGAATAATTTATTCCTAAGATTCAGTTTCTTTAACTATAGAATATGGATAAATGGATCAGTGTATATAGAGTGCTTAGAACGTACCCCCCAAGTGTTAGTTAGGGGATGATGACATTGATTACAACTGACGTCTGGTTATTCAAGAGCCATGCATCTAACCTTGGGTCCAAGGAGGGGGTTTTTTCAAGTCCACTGGAAATGCAACAGTGTGCTTGCTTATAGACACTAGCTGTCTACATTTTCCTACAGGTGCTAGGTGCCTCCTATATCCAGCCAATGCACCTAAAGTGACTACTAATCCCATTCCTTCCCCAGTATAATTTAAGAGCTAAAATTCTGCCATCCCTGACCCCTAGCACCTGTGAGTCCTGTCTGTCTGCTCCTTGAAAAGAGGCCCTTAGGCCTCTATTACCCAGTGGGATTTAATAAAGTGGCATCATACCAGGGTCATTTGCTGAATAGCTTGCAGGTACTTGAGAGCACCACAACCAGTGGTAGTTTCACAGGCTGGCAACAGTGCTTGGGGATCCTTTGATTCATACCTGCATTCCTCTCCTGTCTCCTATAGAAGCTCTCTGGGCACTCTTCTATTTGTGTCCAACCTTATACTCCCTTCTTAACTTACTATCTACTTCATTGATAATAAGAAAAACAGTGAAACTTGGATGAATCTCACATTTTCTTTCCTTTTCACCACTAAATTTAACCATTTGCTGCTATCATTTTTCAGCTTCCTTCTGTTTCACTGGCTACCTACAGTTCCTTCTCTTGACCTAGGTATCACAGTATCCTGCCCTATTGATCCCATCTTGTCCCAACTCCTCTTGTTCTTCTGATTGCTTCTTCCCTTAACTCCTCCCTGCCTAGCTGCACTTTGCCCTTGGTGGAAAATGCTTCTCCTTGATTCTTGGGAAAAAACAAATCAAAACTATCCTTGAACCTTGAACCTGTGCTTGTCTGTCCATGCTGCCTTACAACTTACCTTTCTTTACCACTGGGATTTTTTTTTTTTTTTGGTAGCCCTGGGTAGAGTGCCGTGGTGTCACACAGCTCACAGCAACCTCCAACTCCTGGGCTTAGGTGATTCTCTTCCCTCAGCCTCCCGAGCAGATGGGACTACAGGTGCCTGCCACAACACCCAGCTATTTTTGTTGTTGTTGTTGTTTGTTGTTGCAGTTCGGCTGGCACCCTACTGAGCCACAGGCACCGCTCTACCACTGTGATTTTAGAAAGAGTAGTCTAAAAACTTACCATTTCTGCTTTTCCTGGCCATTCCCAGACCCACTGCACACTTGCTTTGTTCCTATGGTCAGCTTTAAAACTCCTTCTCTGATGTTATTCTTACTACTTCTGGTTCCCAGTCAACCTTTCCTATCCATTTCCCCCTGAGTTTATTCCTATTTGTGAATTGTGTAGGGTTAATGGCCTTTTTGTGACCAGAGGAGCAACTCACTTTGGCCCTCATCTTATTCTGTATTCTCTGGCTATGGCTCTTTTATTCCTAGTTCATTGATGGCTCATTGTACAGAATGTCTAGGCAGTACTGGAGGCACCGGGTAGTTAGCTTTCATGCCTCCAGGCAAGCTAAAGCAACCACAGCGCCCACTCCACCCTAGTGCAGCACCCAATGTTGCCATGCTGTCTCTGAAGGTGTCTTCAGTTATAATGAGTCAGTGTGTCTATTAGAGTTGGCAGGATGAGGAAGCTCTTCAAAGAGTCTTTGCTTTTCATTCTCGTCCTAGTTTTAATATCATCCCTTCCCAGGGTACCAGCGCACATGCAAATACAACTTCTATAGCCCAGTGCCAAGAGCTTCTTACGTATCCAGCCACCTGATAGAGAATTTAACAGTGACCAACTTTAGCCAAGGCTATCATTTTGGGAAAAGATCTTGGTAAATGAAATGTATTTCTCTCTAAATCTAGCTCTCCAAGAGAATCAGTTAGAAGTCTCACACCAACTCCTGGAGTTGGATACCTATCTTTAAGGTATGTTTTGTTTGCTGTGTTTGTGCTGGAAGGCCAGAATGTGTGAAAGGTGGTAATGTCATGCCTTTGTGAATAGCAGAGCTGTATTGGGAAGTCTGTTTTTTGGTTTTGGGAGTTTTCTTTTCCTGTTTTTGGCTGGGGCTGTGTTTGAACCAGCCACCCCTGGCGTATGGGTCTGGTGTCCTACTCCTTTGAGCCACAGGCGCCACCCCCTAATAAAAGAGAAGTCTGTTTTTAAAGGCATTATTTTGTTCTCTAGGGGAATTTCTTCTTTTTTAATATGTTTGTTTGTTTATTGAAACTGAGTATACTCTTGTTGCCTTTGGTAGAGTGCTATGGCATCATAGCTCACAGCAGCCTCAAACTCTTGGGCACAAGTGATACTCTTGCCTTAGTCTTCCAAGTAGCTGGGATTACAGGTACCCACCACAATGCCCAGCTATATTTTAGAGATGGGGTCTCGCTGTTGCTCAGGCTGGTCTCATCCCCCTTAGCTCAGGCAATCCACCTGCCTCAGCCTCCCAGGGTGCTACGATTACAGGCATGAACCACTGCCTTGGCCCCTTAGGGGAATTTCTTTAACCTTCAGATTTGGTCATTCAAGTGGTACCCCTTCTATAAAGCCTTTTTCCTGTTTTGAAGGTAAAATTTATTCATTCCTCCCCAATGCCCTTGGTATATTTACTGTATCCTAATGTAAAGGTCAATTTTTCCCCCTTTTCTATCCTCTTTCCTTATACAACTGTAGAGCCTTTTGAAGGCAAGGACTAAATCATTGCTTAGAACAGAGAGTGGCACCCAGTAGGTGCTCAGGAATATTCAAGTCATTGAATAAACTCATGAATGGAGTATGATGACATGAGCATTGGTTAATCAAGAAGTTTTTTAATTACTATTTGTGAACTCTGCTTTGTTCTTCCTTAAAGGTGGACATTTAGATCATTGAATGGTCTCTCAAAAAATAGCCTCCCTTTATATATAATTGAAACCAAGAGAAAGCTGGGCATAAGGGCCAAAGTAAGGATAGGATATCTCCTATTTGAATCCTGGTAGCTGAGGACCTAACTGCAGTTTGTTCACAGTATCCAAAAGAAAGCTCTTTAACTCTGTGCCAGAGATGGCAGATTGGCTTGACTATTCTTCACCTAGAAAAAGCAGAACTGGTCCTAGAAACAGTTGAATTTATATTAACTGCCAGAAAACCCAACCCCCCCCCTTTTTTTTCCTGAGATAGAATCTCACTTTATCACCTTTAGTAGAGTGCTGTAGTGTCACAGCTCACAGCAACCTCAAATGCCTGGGCTCAAGAAATTCTCTTACCTTAGCCTACTGAGTATTTGGGGCTACAGGCCCCCGCCACCGTGTCCAGTTATTTTTAGAGATGGGGTCTCACTCTTGCTCAGGCTGGTCTCAAAACTCCTGAGCACAAGTAATCCACCCATCTTGGCTTCCCAGAGTGCTAGGATTACAGATGTGAGCCACTACACCCAGTTCCCCAAAAACTTAATCAAAAGAATCTAGAGGAAGCTTACCTATTTGACTATAACCTTTATGATGCATGCATTTTTTTGAATTTTAAATCCTTTATTTTTAAGGTCTGTACTCTCCAGGTTTCTAAAAGGCTAATATAGGAATAGTGTTTCTGAGCTTGCAATATAGCCTTAGTGATTATGACATCTTGCCTAAGGTCTCTGCCTTTTGTTTTCTTATTGAGCTAAAAATGCATTATCTAAGTGGTAAAGAAGGAAGGACCATTCTAAGACTTACCCAGGGCCAAGGCTTACCCAGTGTATTGTGTTCAAAATCTCAGCATATTTATAGGCAAAGAGCCATCTACAGTTTAACCTGCTCTGAACAGCTGGGACAGTGTATATGCTGTGCCAGGATCCTGAAGAAAATAGAATTTTGTAGCTTATTAGAAGCCCTGAAGGAAATGTGATTCTACTTGGTCAAGATAACATACCTTGATATGTGGTATCAAAAAGGAAAGCAGGTCGGTTTTGAGGACCCCAAGGCAGGACTCTGAGAAGCAACTGTTGCCTCTGAAAACCAATGTGATGGCTTAAATTGTCACACTGGGGAGCTGAGTGTCTCAGGACTTTCCATACTCCTTACTTGCATATCAAGTGACCTCCCTAGTGGCCTCCCAAGTGACTTCCCTTGCCCCATTTGATTGCTCTGGAATCATCTTTGTCCCCATACTCAGTGAAGTGTAGTGCTAGCAGGAGGTCTCCTGGGACATGCCCATTGGGAAATACTACAGAATTGCCCTCACTCAGCATCCCTGAGAGTATGCCAGAGAATGTGTGAAGTGGTGCACTCCTGGCAGATGCCAGCCAGGCCATAAAGGAGTTGCACTCCTGGGGACTCTATATGACTCTAGCCTTGTCATCAAGCACTCGCCCCCTCCATCTAGAAATCTGTGAGGGCCCAGCATGGCTATCCATTGGCCATGCTGCAGTGGCAGGGCCAGGTCAGGAGTGAGCAAGCCCCACAGGTCTGACTAGCCACTGCAGGAAGAGGGTATTATTCTTAGGAGGCCACCAAGGGTTGATTTGGATAGTAAAGTTCACTTTTAACCTAAACTCCATCTGACTTCTAGATTAGAACAAATAAAAATTCAAGTGATTATGATTGGTCATTACTAGCTATAGAAATTCTCAAGGTACTTATTACTAAACATGTATGTAGCATGTGGTACTTATAATAATTAGTAAAGCACTTATAAAGAGGAAAAAATTAGGGCTAGGAGTGTGGCTCACACCTATAATCCCAACACTCTGGGACACTGAGGTGGGTGGATGTCTTGAGCTCACAAGTTCGAGACCAGACTGAGCAAGAGTGAGATCCTGTCTCTAAAAAATAGCTGGGCATTGTGGTGGGTGCCTGTAGTCCCAGCTAGTTGGTAGACTAAGACAAAAGAATTGCTTGAGTCCAAGAGTTTAAGGTTGCTGTGAGCTCTGATGCCATTCACTCTACTGTAGGCAAGAAAGTGAAACTCTGTCTCAAAAAAAAAAAAGAAGAAGAAAACATTGTAGTCGGAAAGATATGTCTCAAAATGTGAGCATCTTTTAAGGGACAGTGGAAAAGTGAACATATCTTTAGTTATATGAGTCAAAGTCACAGTCCCAGGGCTGACAGTGGTTCTGTGTTGTCCCATAGGCTTTCTTCCCCCTTTCCAACCTGAAAGTATTTTGGCTATTTCCTTGGTTGTTTGCACAAGTTTTTATAGATATTTCTTAGGTGTCCTGATCAGAAATATTGCTTCTCTTGTTTAGCAAAAGGGATGAACTGTTCTAAATGAACTTTGGTCTCTGCTCTTAAAAAAAAAAAAGTATTCAGTGATTTCCATATTACTATGATCATTCAAAAACTGTTTATATTACACAGAGGAGTAATTAGCGCTTCTTGCTATAAAGATTTGCATTCTTATTCCCATGAGTTTACAGCTACATTGACCTAACTGACTGTCTCTGTTGCTGTGTGAGGTGTAATTTTTTTCTACTGAAAGGATAGGAAGCCTAAGATGAGGTGATCTGCCTGAGTTTGTTTTTTCTTCAGAGAATGCTGTGCCTTGGGAAGGACGATGCTGTAGAAATTCTATAAATGAATATGGAAGCTTCCCAACAAAGTCCTCAGGGTCGCTTGCCTTTTTATTCTACCTGGGCAAAATGGGGAATAGGGAACCTGGAACTCTCAGCTTCCCAGCTCCCAGACCTGTCATGAGTACAGCTGTGTGTGATATCTGCTTCTTCCAATGTAATTTCTTAAACAGTTGTTAGATATATTTATGTTCATATTTACCCTTCCTTCATTTTCCCTTTACTCTTAAATCTTCCAGACATTAGTGCCTATTTGTTTCTTATTTTGTTTGAACTTACTTCTCCTTATCCTGCACCTCCAGCCGTAGATGATGCCTTTGGCATCTTGTGTTCATTCCCTGTCTTAACATTCTTGCTGTAGGTAGGAAATAAGAATGGAGGCAAACAGAAGAAAGCCATCCATTCCACACACAAAGGAGACTGGGTGCCTTTTTGATCCTGGCACATGGCACACAGACATGCCTCATGTCACAAAGTGGATTCCCCAATAGCTCTCAGTAATAATCCTGGTTTTAACTCTAGTTGGCTTAGAACTGACAACCCTGTCTTAAAAATTGCTGGTTTAAGCAAATCAAGGAACGGTAGACAGAATTCCTTTGTAATCCAGTGCAGTATTCAAATAGCAGGAATTCTTTCCTACAAGTCTGTTTGCAAAGGAATAAACTTCAGTAATTTGATAACCCTTTGAGACAAATGCATTAGCCAGGACTTTTGGTTGTAAGTAACAGAAACTCAATTTGAACTAGGCCATGAGGGGACCAACAGGAAGGGTCTGGATATATCTTTCTCTGTAGACATCATGAACCAGGAACAAGAATGCTGCCAGTTTCTTTCTTGGCTTTTTTTTTTTTTTTTTTTTTGCTGTTTCATGCCTGTTGGTTTCATAGCTGACTCCTGCTGCAAAGTAGCTTTCTCTAGGTAGAGGAAGACATGGTCACTGACCACCTCGGAACCTTCTAGCACTATCACTAACAAGTTTAAAATTTCAGAGGAAGGATTCCAAGTCAAGGAGCTGGATTAGGTGGCTGGGATATGAGGATATCTCTAAGAAGATGGAGGCTCTTACTTGTGCTATGTGGTTGAGATAAAAGTGATAATTCCAGTCTAATCTGGGCAACACACAAGCAGGATTCTAAAGAATTTTGTGCCAGAACTCACATATGTTGTCTTAATTCCTTTCCCTTAGCAAGGGAATAAGGAGGAAATCAACAAATCTCGGGTTTTCTGTAATTCATGATAAGACTTTTCTTTTGGGGCCCTTAAATATCCCCTGATTATCTCATCCCTAATTAAAATGCAGTGTTCCTCAAGAAGTGGAACCTTTATTTCTTGAGTTTGCCAGCATCTAGCTCTCTATTCATGAGACACTTATAAAGAATAAGCTTCTTTCTTACTGACCCAGGGGAATGATAGGAGAGGAGGGGACAGAACTTAGTTTAGGCTACTGTCCTTGTATGGCCCACACTATCTTTTCTGTACAGACTGTTCTGGCTGGGATCTTGCTGGTCAGTCCAATTACTGCTACATGAAATCTCCTTTCCATTTTCTCACTGCTGAGGCTGACTGCCTGTCAAGATCACCGCCCAGGATCCCCAACCACAGAATACTCTGCCTGGCTGCTTTATCTCCCTGAGCCTCTCTCCCTTAGGGAATGGCCCAGCAAATGGCCTCACCTTAGGCTGTTGATTACTTAAGCTCAGACCTGCCCAGCCCTACAAGTGATAGCATTTAGGGTCTTACAGAAATAGACCCATAAGATAACCTGTAAGAGTCAAGGAGTGTGTTGTCACTGGTCTTGAAGATACTCTGGAGTAGTCTTCCCTCTCAAAGCCCAGGGAAGACATTGATGTGACAATTCCCGGCTGTGTTTTATGTTTGGCTTCTAAGAGATCTAGATTTTAGAGGATGGATTCTTTGTATCTAAGACCTTACCCAGCCTCCTGAGAGCAAAGCTTTCTTCAAGGCAAAGGTGGTTTGACTTCAGTAACCTTGTTTACAGCTTCTGAGTTCTTGGCAATACATACATTCAGGAGTAAGTTCTTGTCCTGTTTTAGTTCTGTGACAGAGGAGAGGTAGTGCATTTCACCGTGGTATTCTTCAGTCATCACCTCCGTAGGGTACGTAGATCACATGCCCTTCACAATATGTTTAGGTAACTAACATGAATTTTATTTTATTCTAAGAATTTATTTATTTGTTTGTTTGTTTGAAATGAAGTCTCACTTTGTTGCCCAGGCTGGAATGCAGTGCCAGGATTAATAGCTCACTGTAGCCTTTTAACTCCCCAAATCAATCGTCCTGCCTCAGCCTCCCAGGTAGCTAGGACCACAGGTGCTTACCACCACACCCAGCTAATTTTTAATTTTTTAGTAGAGATGAGGTCTCTCCAGGTTTCCCAGGCTGCTTTTGAACTTCTGGCCTCAAGAAATCCTCCCACCTCAGCCTCCCAAAGTTCTGAGGTTACAAGCTTAAGGCACTTTGCCCAGCCAGAATTTTAGCATTGTAAATGGCTCTGATCATGGAAAGTTTGGATGAGAGGATTGGTTTTCCCTTTATCACATTTGTTTGCAAAAAATGTCAAAGCAGAAGAGGAAAAAAATCTGATGAAGATATATGTAACAGAGGTTAGTGTGTTAGTAGTCCATTGAACAGATCTAGCCTAGGGGCTAATATCATTGGTTGGGTAAAATTAGCTCTTTCTTACTTATACTCATCTGTGGAGGGTAGAACAGCGGTGGTACTTTCCTGTACATTCATTTGTTGGCCCACAGTGGGGAGAAATAGAAGGTTAGCACGTGGCATCCTTCAGGAATTCTATTTGACTTTCTTCTCAGTGGAGTGTGGGTGTGGTTCTTTCAGCCTGACTTCACGTATTACTGATTTAG
The DNA here is from genome assembly GCF_000181295.1 of Otolemur garnettii. Classification (NCBI taxonomy): domain Eukaryota; kingdom Metazoa; phylum Chordata; class Mammalia; order Primates; family Galagidae; genus Otolemur; species Otolemur garnettii. The sequence continues at coordinate 36,320,293 of NW_003852396.1, forward strand.
CTAATTAAGAATATGGACAAGACTTTTCAAAGATGTCACAAGCCTGGAGTCATGCAGGGACCCAGATGTATCATTTGAGTATTGATCCAAGCAGGTGTTACCTTGGACAAAGCAAGCTCTTTTTAAAGTAGAACAAAATAGAGGTGTGTCCTAACACTGTCATTTAAAATATGTTTCTCAATAAGTTGGAATCATACTGGATAAACACGTGAGTTTTAATCTCCTGATGATGCAGCCATTTTACAATGTAAGAGTGACATCTCAAAGCAATTAAACCTTTTGCAAAATTACTAGAATAAAGAGTATACATATTCCCTCAAACTCTAATCCTCAATCTTTGGCTGTTGAATATTAGCATTAACAAGATAATCCTCTTCTTGGCCCTGTTCTCAGGTGCTTTCCAGGTTCTTCTCCACATGGAGGTGGCATTTCATCCTGGCCTGTGCTCTTTAGAGGAGCTACAGTTTTCTTAACATGCAGGCTTATCTAGATCGTGAAAGCATGTGGCTCTGCACTTCACCAGAAGCAAAGGATGGCAGTACTGCAGCCTTCTTTCTAAAACATTATCTCTATTTCACTGCTGTTTAGTACCTTTGAAAAATTTGCTAGGGAACAGGAGTCATCTTGGGAGGATCTGCAGAAGAGGAAGGCACTCTTTTCCCCTAGAACAGGGATTTGAGCAGGGAAGGGATCTTTCTGCTATGTGCACCGCTGATATATGGGCCAGTGTGAGCCCTGGGAGAAGACTGTCCCCTCAAATCCTGGAAAAAATACTAGGAACTAGGTATTTTTTGTCTAGGTCCTCAAACACTGCTTCTAGATTTTAAAATATATTTAATGGCTCAATAAAAAATTTGTTTTGTAAGAAATTCAAGCATTATGGTAAAGTTCTCTGCACAGTGTTAATGCTGCCTAAGTATACACAGCATTGTTCTTGGGCCGTATTGTACAGGTCTCCATAGAAGTGTTTTTGCTTTGGCCCATATTATCCACTGGCCTCTGAACTATTTTGAAGGCATCACACAACAGCAACAAGTTCTGCTGGGCTCTGTTTCCTGTAAGAATATTGTCATGGATGTTGTTTATGCCATTACACAAAGTCTCTCCATGAAAACCAGAGAAGTTTCTCCCTTGTCCGGGAATAGTTATGCTTCTCCAAGGCAGTTTCATTTTACCGTACCGATCTGTGCATTTTCTAATTGATTGTGCTTCTCTTTTTTTCAATGACTGCTAGAGTGGATCCAGATTTTCTATTTGTTTCTAGCATGTATTGTGGATTCTATGGCATGAATTTTGCTTATTAATTGAGCTGCAACTGACTTTATTACCCTTGATTTTTTTTGTTGATGTTTGTCAGCTGGTAAAAATAGCTGTCCATCTGGGTGATTGTATGAATAGCCTGTTTATTATAATTAGAAACATACTATATGCCATTTAAATAAGGCATAGTTGATGGTTTGCAGGAATTTTTTTTTTTTTGAGACAGAGTCTTATGATGTTGCCCTCAGTAGAGCACTGTGACATCACAGCTCACAGCAACCTCCAACTCTTGGGCTTAAGCAATCTTCTTGCCTCAGCCTTACAAGTAGCTGGGACTACAGGCTCTCACCATAATGCCTGGCTTTTTAAAATTTTTTTTATTTTTTTGAGACAGAGTCTCACGATGTTGCCCTCAGTAGAGTGCTGTGGCATCACAGCTCACAACAACCTTAACCTCTTGGGCTCAAGTGATCCTCTTGCCTCAGCCTTCCTAGTATTTGGGACTATAGGTGCTCGTCACAACGCCTGGCTATTTTTTTTGTTGTTGTTGTTGCAGTTGTCATTGTTTAGCAGGCTCAGGCTGGGTTTGAACCCACCAGCCTAGGTATATGCGGCCAGCACCCTAACCACTGAGCATGGGTGCCAAGCCGGCTTGCAGGAATCTTGTGGAAGGAGTCTCCTCTTTGGTCTCTTTCCTTTACTTACTGCTGGAGAAGTGGCAGCCATGAGTGCTAGACAGCTCCCTATATATGCTGGCTTTGGCACTGGGGTTCCACATGCCAAGTTTCACATGGATGCCTGTATCCTTTCGATTCTCTGTCCGCTAAAAATCACCATTATGTGAGCTCTTTGACAGAGAAGAATTTGATTTTTTTTTTTTTTTTTTTTTTTGAGACAGAGCCTCAAGTTGTTCCCCTGGGTAGAGTGCTGTGGCGTCACAGCTCATAGCAACCTCCAACTCCTGGGCTCAAGCGAGTCTCCTGCCTTCACTGCCCAAGTAGCTGGGGCCATAGGCACCCACCACAGCGCCTGGCTGTTTTTTGGTTGCAGCCATCATTGTTGTTTGGCAGGCCCGGGCTGGATTCAAACCCACCACCTTGGGTGTGTGTGGCTGGCGTCTTAGCTGCTTGAGCTATAGGCGCCGAGCTGAAGAATTTGATATTATTAAGAATTCTTTTCCTTTCTTTTCTTCCCAGGTTCTGAGAATATGTAGATTAGAGTATATCCTTGGATGCTAGTCAGAGTTTGACCATGTGAAAACTGGAATATTAATTAATGTAACAATAATAAACTGCTGGCAACAAAGAAGTCCTTTGTTATTTTAAGGCCCTTTGTCTGTGGCATGAAAGAGCTTCCATAACAATGGAAAAGATGCAGGCTCCAGAGAGGCTGGGGCAGCAAGCCATGAGTAGTGGGGTGGAAGGTGGTGTGTGCCATCTAAATGTGCCTGGCACAGGTGCCCCCAGGTCTGTCTTCCCACTGTACCTTCGACACTGACTCACTAGCAAGACACTAGAATTTGCATATAGAATGTGTGGTCCCCATTTTTGTACTAGACTGAGCATGCCTCTGTTACCTGCTCTCACTAGGCAGTTCATTGGGAAGGAGTGGAATGCGGGGAGGAGGAAGGAGGTATCCTTTCTCATGGAGGGAAGTGGGAGAGCCCAATGTAAAAGTTGAAATGTGGGCAAATGGGCTGGGGATGAGGTAGGCTGATGCTGAGCCTCTCTGACTTGCCCCTTTGCGCAATCATGACTTTACTCTGGGGTGGTGGACATCTGCCTCATAAATATTGGAGTGTTGGTTTCACTAGGCCAGCTCAGATCATCATGATAGCCACTTCTCCATTTAGCAATAAGATTTTTTTCAGACTGCCAAGCGTCTGGATGGCTTATCACAGGCCAGCCTGGTTTCAGCCTTCCATTTGGCGTGGAGGAAGAAGCATTGATGATCTTGGGACTAACTCAGCGCCCCATTAGGGAGTGACTCCTTCCCTCTGCTTTGCCCAGAACCAGGTCAGATGCACCCTAGGAAGTGACAGTTCCTTATCAGGGCATTTGATAAGATTCTGCCTTTGTTCTGGCATTTCTCACCTGCCCCCTTTCCTTTGTTTTCTGAAATTTCGGGCTACTTTCTGTGTCCTATGTTTTCTTCTGAGATCCTTCTGGCATTGTTTAGGTGCTTTTCAATTTTTTTCATCTTAGCTTGCTTCTCTCAGCTCTAGCACTATGGAAACATGGCTTGCCTGCCTGGCTGCCAGAGCCCTTGTTGTGGGACAGGGGTGTTGTGGTGGGAAAAGACATATATCATTTGATGAAGGACCTTGCAGTTGGCATCCTCCATCTTCCATTCTCACTGTGATGTTCAGGTTGAGCCTCTTTGCAACAGGTTGTGCCTTTGCCTGGGAGAACCCTGGTGTGAAAGTTAGGGGGTGCCAAGGTCCATGCATGAGCTGTTCATACATATCCAGCTTTCTGGTCTCTTCAAAGAGCTGCTGTGTCTCTGGAGGCTATGCCTCCAGCTAAACCAGACCCAGCAAGTGCAAGTCAAGTCAAGCACTGCTGGGTCTGGAGCTCCATTGAGGCCCTCCCAGCCAGTGGTGAGGTCATTCGAGGGTGGTTGTGCCAACTTCCAGGGCACGCCTTTCTCTGGCATGTGGTTTGGTCCTCCCTTGTGGTGGTTTTGAAATCTTGTGGTTTCCTGTTTTGGTGGGTAGTTTTGCACCTATAATCAGAGAAACTGTCCTCAAAAATTGCATACATTGCCTATTCCATTTGAATGTTGGTAAGAGGTTTTTCTAACCTTTAAGCATATTTTTCCTCTTCCCTTTAGTCCCAGGTAAATCACCACAGTGCTGCTAATAATGAAACCTACCAGGAACGCTTGGCACGTCTAGAAGGAGATAAGGAGTCCCTCATATTACAGGTGGGTCTTTTGTTGGTGGGAACCAACTTCTGTTACCTTTACTTCTGCAACTCTGTAGCTTCCCTTAAGTGGAAGGAAGCACATGAGCTTTTTCTCTGCTGGGATTTTTCTGTTTCCCAAGTGTATGTTTTTTTTTTCTTTTTCAGTTTTCTTTTCTTTTTAAATGCTGTTTCTCCAGAATCACCAAAGTATGTGGTTTTAAAAAAGCCTTTCTAGCACTCTGGGAAGCTGAAACAGGTGCATTGCTTGAGCTCAGGAGTTTGTGACCAGCCTGAGCAAGAGCGAGACCCTGTCTCTACTAAAAATCAAACTAGCTGGGTGTTGTGGCAGGCACCTAAGTCCCAACTATTTGAGAGGCAGATGCAAAAGGATCTCTTGAGCTCAAGAGTTTGAGGTTGCTGTGAGGTATGCCATGGGTGACAGAGTTAAACTCTGTCTCAAAAATAAATAAATAAATAAAACTTTTCCTGAAACAAAAAAGAAAGTAACTGGAGGCACAATTTAACTCTGGACTTGACTTTTAGGGTCTGTGAATTCATTTACATACCATGCCTTAGCAAGCACTTGCCTCTACACACTGGAAGCCCTGTAGCCAGGCTGATTACCAGGTGCTAGGAATGAACAAAATGGTCTTTGTTCTCTGGGAGCCCCTGAATCTTGTATGGGAGGTAAGGTGCAGCCTTCTGTCACTAATGAAATGAAACCAATCAAGTCCAAATTGCCTGAAGCTGGATCTGGACTGATAGCTTTCACCACACAGCTCCTAGAGCTGGTAACATGGGTTAAGCCTTTGATGACTCTATTGATTTGAAGAGAGAACTCTGAAACTTTTCCTGGAGAAAGATATCCAAAGGGTCGTTTTCACTTTTGGAAGCTTGTGTTCCCTGATAGAACATAAATTTAGGCCTTCTTTTGGGAAGCCTATGGCTGAGGCAATTAGCTTTCTGCTTCGTTAGCTCTCAGAGACTAGCGAACAATACAGTCAAGGTGGCTAAAGTTGACCCCAAGAAACCAAAGGGCGAGATGCCTGCCTATGCCTTCTTTGTGCAGACATGCAGAGAAGAACAAGAAGAAAAACCCAGAGGTCCCTGTCAATTTTGCAGAATTTTCCAAGAAGTGTTCTGAAAGGTGGAAGGCAATGTCTGGGAAAGAGAAGTCTGAATTTGATGAAATGCCAAAGGTTAAAGTCCGCTATGATCAGGAAATGAAGGATTATGGACCCACTAAAGGAGGAAAGAAGAAGAAAGACCCTAATGCCCCCAAGAGGCCACCGTCTGGATTTTTCCTGTTCTGTTCAGAATTCCTCCCCAAGATCAAGTCTACAAATCCTGGTATCTCTATTGGAGATGTGGCAAAAAAGCTGGGTAAGATGTGGAATAACAAGTAACAGCGAAAAGCATCAGCAAGGCAGCCAAGCTGAAGGAGAAGAGTGAGAAGGATGCTGACTGTAAGTCTAAAGGGAAGTTTGATGGTGCAAAGGGTCCTGCTAAAGTGGTCAGGAAAAAGGTGGAAGAGGAACATCAAGGAGACCAAGAGAAAGATGAATACAAAAACTGTTTATCTGTCTCCTTGTGAATACCTTAGACTAGGGGAGAGCCGTAAATGACACATCTCTTATTTGAGAAATGTCTATTGCCCTTCTTAGGTTTAATCACAAAATTTGATCACGATCACATTGTGGTCCCAAAGTGCTCTAGAAATTGTCAGTGGTTTACATGAAGTGGCCGTGGGTGGGTGCCTGGAGCACCCTGAAACTGTATCATAGTTGTACATATTTCCAAACTTTTTTTTTAGAGACAGGGTCTCACTTTATCCCTCTCAGTAGAGTGCTGTGGTGTCACAGCTCACAGCAACCTCCAACTCCTGGGTTTAGGTGATTCTCTTGCCTTGGCCTCCCGAGTAGCTGGGACTACAGGTGCCCACCACAAAGCCCAGCTATTTTTTGTTGCAGTTTGGCGGGGTTCGGGTTTGAACCCACCACCCTCAGTATATGGGGCCGGCACCCTACCCTCTGAGCAACCCTTTCTTTTTTTTTCTTTTTAGTTTCCAAACATTTTTAAATGAAAAAATGTTCAGGTTCTCCTCACTCTGCACTTTGCTGTTGGTGTGACTAGGCATTTAAAGATGTTTCTGGCATTTTATTTTTTACTTGTAACGTAGTGTTAACTATATGGTTATTGGCTAGAAATCCTGAGTTACAACTGTACATATCATAATTTATAAAAAGAACAAAACAACTGAGGCCAACTCTTGCTGCTCCCTGCTTGCTGTTAAAGCCGTGGGGAAAGATGCCCTTTGGAGGGGCCGTAGCTCAGGGCATGCACTGTGAGCTGGACCTGTTGACACTGCAGTGGGCATCCTTTTAGCTGCAGGTTGTCTTGTTTTTGTATATAGGGACATAGCATTCTTCTACCATTTTTTAACACATCTGGCATGAGAAGTGTTTGGATTTTTTCTTTCTTTTTTTTTTTTTTTTAGTTAACTGCGATAATTTTTAAAATGTTTTAAAACAAACCGTAGAACTGTTCATTGTTGGCAAAGTGGAAGAGCCACTGCATCAATGAAAGTTCAAGAACCTTCTGTACTTACACACATTTGCAATATTCTGTTATTTTTTGTATATTTAGAATGCTGAAATGGTTTTGAAGTTAAATATACAGTATTACTTTTCTTTTTTTAAAAAAGTATCAATCGACTTAGCAAATGTTTAGTGTCCTAGTTCCAGATTCTTAAAAGCTTAGAAGGTAATTCGCACTATGACTGGTGGTGGAATGAAAGTGGGCGTGGGAGGTTTGTTTGGCCCCCAGGCTATGGGCTTTAGATTGGAACACTAAGCTTGTCAGGCAGAAGTAGGTTTTTTTTTCCTTTTTCCCTTATTTATTTTATGAACATAATAAATAATAATAAATCACTCTAGATACTTTCAGAATTATAAAAAAAATTTAAAGAACTAGGTTAACATTTTGTTTTTTTTCCCTCTGCCCTGTCTCTATTTTAAATGATTGTGCTCCTCCCAAATATACAATTGAGCATTCTAGTTTTTTTTTCTTTACTTCATTTGTTTATTATAAAATAATTGAGTGATGCTGCTTGCAGGATACTGGTTTTAGATGCTGGCTATGCAGTAGTGAACAAAACAGATCAAGTCCCTGTTCTTGTGGATCTTCTGGGAGAGGGGGTGGGGGGGAGAGAGAATGAGAACAATAAACAATACATAAGATATTTCAGGCAATGAAGGAGCCATGGGAAAAAAAAATAAAGCAGGGATGAGGATTGTGCAGTGAGGGAAGATCTGCCTGAAGAAGCTAGGGAGGGAGCCTGCAGATACCTGAAGAAGTGCATTCCAGGCGGAGGAGGTGGTCAGTCCAGCCCACACGCTGAGGCAAGAGTGTGCTTACTGTGTGGGCAGAATAGCAAGGGGCTATTGTGGCTGGAGTTGGTGCCTGTAAGGAAGGGTGGTGGGAACCACCTTCAGAGAAGTAGCAGGGGCCAGATTGTATGGCACATTGTAGAGCAGATGTTTTGAGGGATGTGTAATTTGAGACTCCATCCCAGTGACATGACTAATGAAAGAGTATCCAATTTAGAATTTTGCAGAAAACAGTATGAAATTGCAAACGTATAAACTAGGACCCTCATGGTTGAAATAGCACATGCTTATTTAGAGAAGATTACAATTTAATAAAGAAGTCCTGTGTAATAATACTCTTTTACATTCATGGTGTTTTTAAAATTCCAAATTCTTGAATAATCCCTATTTAAAGAATCCTAATGCAATTGGGAAGTTAAGTAAAGTCAGAGGTCCACCCCAGAGGTTTCTATTCTGCCAGGAGCTTAAGGGCAGATGCTAGGAGTGGCTTTCACATGATCACTCCTGTTCCGTGGTGGCCTCCTGGATCTGGTTAGATAGATTTTCAGCCAGATAAGGTCTCTTGCTTCATTCACGAGGCTGTTCAGCCAGACTGAATTAATTGGAGATCTTGGCCCAGAATGTTTTCCTGGGTCAACTTGTAGAAGAACAATGCAAATCGCATACAGCAAAATACTGTTTCCAGGATTAGTTAAAAACAAAACCATATCTTTTATAACTTCATTATAACATAATTCCTTATTAAGGCAAGGATTCTCATCCCTTTTTTTCACTTCTGTATCTCCCAGTGCCTGAAATTATGCTTAGCATGTATTAATAGTAAGGCCTCAAAAATATTTTTTTTAATTAAATAAAGGCCACATTCTAGGTTTTTTTTACAGTTTGTCCCAGTTTTCTGTACTCCTCCATTCATAATATAATAGAATCAGGATTGAGGTTCTTAAGGCCCCTGCAGCAGACCTGTATGTCTTAAGTGTTATGTGTACCTGATGAGCTGTAGAACACTGCAAGATCCCATGTTATTCCTCTGGGCACCACCAGCCTATGGCCCCAGAACTTGATGTAGACCGTGTAAGTGTTAATCTTCCTAATAAGATTAACCGGAAAGCATCCTTCCCAAACAGAAACTCTGGGCCCAAGGGAACAAAGCCCACTTCTGAGAATCTTATGCTTTTCAAAGTGGAGTTAGTAGTTGAAAAGGCCAGTGCTGGCTGAGCGCCTGTACCTCAAGCGGCTGGTGAAGGCTGCAGCCACATACACCAGAGCTGGCAGGTTCGAATCCAGCCCAGGCCAGCCAAACAACAATGACAACTACAACTGAAATATAACCCGGTGTGTGGTGGGTGCCTGTATTCCCAGCTACTTGGGAGGCTGAGGCAAGATAATCACTTAAGCCCAGGAGTTGGAGGTTGCTGTGAGCTGTGATGCCATGGCGTTCTTACCCAGGGCGACAGCTTGAGGCTCTGTCTCAAAAAAAAAAAAAAAAAAAAGTCAGTGCTGATTGTGTTGGGCCACAAGGATTAAAAAACAAAACCCTACAAAGGTTTGTGTTTAGGATGGACAGGAGTCCACTTTTGGATTAAAAATGAAATGTTAGCATACTATCGATCAGCTCTAGGAATATGTTTCAATAATTCATCATTTGAGATTATAAAAATGGAAACCTTAAAGTAGCCATATTAATTTCGATTAGTTCTTTTTTAAACAGCTTTATAATTCATAAGGTTTATTTAAATACTTGTAAATGAATTCACTTTAACTCTTTCATATATCATCTATTATTCCATTACAGGCTGAGAAATAATTTGGAGATTTATATGTAAATGGCAATGACTCTATCTAAAAGGGTCCAAGCATCTCAATTTACTACTGATTACTTTTGGGAGGCCATTCATTCTCTTTATCCTCCTGCTTTGAGGTTTTTCTTCATAAAAGAAAAGGATCCTAGGGCAATTTACTAATATAAAAGGCTATGAAAAACCTACTTAGTATGCATGTAGAGGCCTAATTAAAATGATTTATTATAAATGAGGTTTTATTAGTCAATATTTTTGATAGAGATTCTCAGGGTTCCTTAGAAAGATGAGTTTGGTTTTTTTCCCTGCCACTGTATATACAATGTGACTTCTCTATATTTATGATTTAGAGTCATGTTTTGGCCTGTGAAGCACAAAAACTTTCTGGAGCCAAGTTTTGTCAGTGCTAATACATGCCCTTTACGTCCCACATTCCTTAATTGCTTCAAAACCTTCACCTGATAGGTGAGCAGGCTTCACACCCTTATGAGAGAGGTATGGTCATTGGCTAGTTTCCATGGCAGTCTGGATTGCTCTTCCCCATGAGGTGGCAAAAGCCTGGGCAAGCCAGCTGAGTTGTGCCTTAAGGTTGGGGCTGTTCCACAAGAGAAATAAGGAGTGGGAGTCCCGCCCAAAGGTAGCTCTGTGGCTCCTGGGTGTTTTTCTCCTGATTCTGTCAAGAACAGGAACCTTGAGGCACGTCATTCAGGCAGTGGCTGAGACTCCCTGGTAAGGAAAGACTCTAACTAGAGTTGACTTTGTTCAGGATACCTCCCCTTCTCATTGCACAGCAGAAAGCAAAACTGTTCTTCCCATGGAAGAGTTAGTGGGAGGTCTCACAGCTCACTGACAGGGGGGAAGACTTTCCTGCCCCTCCACCACAGCTTTATTTTTTTTTTTTTGAAACAGGTGAGTGTGCTCACAGATCAAGTGGAAGCCCAAGGAGAGAAGATCCGGGACCTGGAAGTGTGTCTGGAAGGACACCAGGTGAAACTCAATGCTGCTGAGGAGATGCTCCAGCAGGTAAATGTGGGTGGGACTAAAGGCTCTTGGGTGCTGAAGCAGCTCAAGTGCTGAGGTCCCCTGTGTGCCCAGGCTACAGCCCTCACTGCTCACCATCCCATCCTGCCTAGACCTGGCTGCTCAGTGTGTAGTGTTTATACAGCAGGTGAAACCAGCCTGAATGGTGGGGGGGTGGGGGGGTGGGGGGGTGGGTAGGGCTGAGAAAGGCTGTCCCAAGCAGAAGAACCTGTTGAGCTGGTTAGACAGATTCCCAGGTAGTACTTTCTCCAGGCAGGGGCAGCCAGGAAGCACTCACCTTGTCACAGGAACCACAGTGTGACTGCCGTGGCATCTGGGGTTTTAGAAAGTCAGTTCTCAGTTTATTCTGTGTTCCCTCCCACTCCATGTGGTTTTCTTTCATAAAAATTATTACATAAATAATATTTCCATTAAGAAACATTAAAATGAGAAAAAAAAATTATTTAGCTGCCTTCCCCTACCATTTAGATAATGTCTTCTCTATGTTTCCTTTTGATCCTTGTTATGTTTACATATAATTTACAAAGCAATTGTCATGCCAGAGGTGTAGTTTAGTTCTCAGCGTATGCTTGATATCACAGAGCGACTTTTTTTTTTTCATTTTTAAGTTTTGCTCTGTGGTCATGTTTACTATCACTTATAGCAGATTATTTGTCAAATGTCGTAATTGCTTTAATCATTCTACTCCTGAATAGTTTTATTATACTACAAATAATGACCTACAATGTTTAGGGAGGGGTCTTTTCAGAATTTCTTGAGAAGCTAATTAGATTTTTAAATAAAATCTATTAATATAATTTTTAAATAAAATCTATTAATATCTAATTAGTAGATTTTCTTAAATTGTCTTTGCATTTTAAGGTATTTTGAAAATTAAACTATGACTAAAATTTGTGTGTGTGCGCCTTGTAGTTTCTGCTATAATGCCCGGCACATAAAAGATGCTCATCAGTTCTTAAAGAATGAAAGTTAGTCTCTTAAAATAAATAGATTCAATTAGATGATTGCTTATAATCTTTCTCCCAGAGTACCAACTTCTTTTTCTTTTTTATTGTTATGATCAGCATAAGCTTCAGATTGTTTCTTGACAGCACAGTAATGAACACAGGCTTTGCATTTTACTTTTAGTTGTAGGGTAAACATCTTGTTTGCTTTGAGTGCATTTGAAAAACTTTTTTACAAAGTATTTTTATACATATGTCTTCATAAAAACTTGTTCCCACAGCTCAGGAGCTGTTGTTAGTTTGTTATCTTTTCACTGCTGATTAATAAGTTACTACAACCTTAGATTCATTTGATTTCCTATTTAGATTGTATGCTGTTTCTCTTACTCAGAATACTCCCTGAAAACTTAAGTAGCAATAGTAGCTGAATTTTTTTTTTCTTTTAAATTGAATCTTCCTTCTGAAGACCCAGGAAAGAAAACAGCCAAATAGAAAAAAATCTCAAATGACAGAGAAGCATTTTCATCAAGGGCATATAACACAATCCACTAGATTGTATTTTCAGGTCTGCACAAGGTGTGGTTTTGAGGCAGGAAGGATAAAGGAAGAGGGCAATGGAGTGTTGTAAACAATCCAGAGAGAGACCAAGAAAATTTGAATGTGGAAGGAAACTTGTCAGAACGTTGACGGTTTGGGAAGGTAGCACCTAGCAAGTAACCGTATAATGAGAGGTCAGAGAATGTCTACATTGTAGTGCCTGAGTGAATGGAAGCTTGTCCTGGCCCCTGCTCTGGGACTGCTCCACACATCTCTCCATAGGAGGGTTTCTGCTCCATTGTCAGGATATGTGTCAAGGATTTTGATGTTGGTGTCCAGCACCACCTGTGGAGAGGCTGTCTTGTCCCTGTAAGCATTATCCCATGGATGGCACGTTAGACTTTTTAAAAAGTCCTGAGCTCAATTACCTGTTATATCCTGTTTGTTCTAAATCCTCTTTCTTGTATGCTACTGGTTGTACAATGTAACAGGGAGGTGGATGTCTTGACATGGTACATTTCAGAGTATAATAGTTTTCATTCACCACTTCTGGGTTTCAAAGATCTCCTGAACTTGATCAGATTATTTGTATGCCCATGAGCTTTCTCTGTGTTCTCTTAATCTTTCAAGGGTAAAATGATAAAAGTATGGGATACTCCTTTCTTGAAACACTGTAAGTTCAAGTCATAGGGTGCATTTGAGCCTCATCTCCCACGCATGTGTTCGCTGGGGTCGGTAGTACCAGAGCTTGAAGTCTTTTGAGTTCCTAGCAACACATCTCAAGTTGAGCGTTCAGCCGCACATGGTGTAGCTTTTTTGAAATCTACTTGATGCTGTTTGTAAAGACACTTGATTTCTTGCACCATGGCGCTGATGCAATGCCATCTACATCTTGGTGTGTGTGTGTCCTGTGAACTGGAGGCAGGCAAACACTTGTCCCATTTGACTGAGATTTTCTGGGCTGCAGGGCTCTTGGCTTCTGCTGATTGGAGCTAGAATGGCTCATGGCCTAGAGGCAGAGAATGGAGGCAAACAATTGCCTCTTTCTGCCAGCCTTAAGAGACTGTTCCTGGCCTAAGCCAAGCCTGGTCTATTGCTCAAAGGCCTTAGGAGTGCTGAATGAGATCCTTTCACTGTCTCGGTGTGGCGCCTTCTGACAGTGGATATGGTGCTGCTCCTGATCACCCTACACACTGAATCCATCTCAGTGGAAGGTGGCAGCTGCTACTCATCTCCACTTGACTGCCCCTGTAGGTAGAGCTGGTAATGTCAGATATTCCTAATTCCACAAGAAGCTAGAAATCCAAATTTGAAGATTTAAATATATCTATTTTAAAAATATTGGGAGCTAATTAAATTTTAATTCATTTTTAAAAGTGCTGCATGAATGACACAGTATATAAAGATCAACCTCCAGTCTGTAGCTTCTGCTCTAGACTTTGCCCCCTCACTGGTTACAATTGCACTAGGACTTAAGAAAACCCAAATCTAATAAGCATAGCCTAAACCCTGCACTTAACGGTCTCTGAGAACCCCACTGAGCTGTCTGTCCCATAGCCATACTCCTGACTAATGTCACCTTCCTGCAGGAACCGAAGCGGGGAGGAGTTAGTTCCTCACCCGACTTATGAGGCACGGACTCCCCAGCCTGGCCTGGCCCTATCCCTGCTCAGTGCTGCTCTCCCAGCTCCCATCTGTTTTTCTCCACACGTAACCTCATCCAGCTTCCAGAAAGAGAGAGCATGAAGACTGCTCTTAGGGCAGACAGGCAAACCAGGACCCAACAGGAGGATCCACACAAGTAGAACCTAGATTGTGAACACATCTGAGGGCAGCATCATTGTTCTATCTATAGCCCTGGCAGAATGTGGGGTGGGCAGAGGACACCAGCAAGCATCTCTCAGGACTTCCTGTGGAAGCGCCTACTCAGATGTGGCCTCGGACTCACTGAGCATGCCTGGATTGCCCAGGAAACCTCCATTAAGAAGAGATGTTTCTCAAATGATCTTTAAAGGGGGAACATTCTGAGTCAGTTTTCAGTAGTCTAAGCCTGGATATAGAGCTCAAGCACTGGGCCCTGCCCTTCTGGTACTTACGTAGGTCAAGGTGTTACCCAGCTGCACTGTGAGGCTATCATAACCCAGGGCCCAGCTTGCACCCTAGGAGTTCAGGCATGGACCAGTGACCTCCCTGTGACAGGCTCAGAAATCTCTGTATCACAGGAAGCTTCCCCCAGTCTGTCAGTATATTTGAGGTCTCTGGTGGCTTTTTCTAATGTGGCCTCTGTGGGCTCTCTGGGGTCCAGTAGTTTCCAGCCCGATAAGCTCCTCTATCTCTGATCACAGTCCTTTCTCCGGAGGGTGATGATCTCAGGGAAGCTGGTGCTTCTTAGTGAATAAGAGGTTTTAACTGAGGTGGCAGCCAAATGGAGCATTTTCCGGAGACTGACCATGTGCAGGTGTAATAAATATCAGGAACAGAAATGATGTTCAGTGTTGAAAGGAACGCAGGGCAAGGGAGCACGGTGGGGAGGAAGAAAGGGTTCAGACTCCCTTGTGAGGACTGGCGACACCAGCCGCTACTTCCATCCCCCCTTCTGACCCAGAGCCTCGGGTCTTTGCTGCTTTGGCTCCTCTTTTAGGGGAGGCTGGAGAGGAACAGATGTCAGGGTGTAGAATCTGTGGAGATGAGTGTCTATAGAGTTAACATTTGCTGTTGATCTGAGAAAGTCAGTGAGCCTGTTTCCTTGTAGAGGATGGGGATGACAATATACTGTGTATGTTGCCCACCTCTTACCTCTTAGAGTTTTTGTAAAGCTAATCCAATTTTGTCAAACATGAAAAATCATGCAAATGGCCAATGTGAGTCAAGACCCTGAGCAGGAGATTACAGGGTCCAGGACATAGGTCTAGTACCTGACTGATAAATTTTCCAGAACAACCTTTGAGGAGATATTTCTGTCTCAAAGAGACTATTAAATAGAACTTGTGTACATGATCCTGTGGGAGCTCAAATCTCTCTGGGGAAGTGAAACACTGAGTCATGAGTAAAGAAAATGGGAATTTCCCAAATATCCCCTACAAGTCTCCCTGGGGGACTTTATGAGGCAGAAATAATCAGTCTCTTCAAGTTTATCTCTTTTGATGTTGGATCTCCAGACCTGAGCGGAGCAGATACTTTAACTCCTTTTCACAAATAAGGGTGAGGTTCAGAGAGATGATTGAGTTAGTGGGGACTGAGTCTGGACTCCAACTCAAGTTGACTACCAGTATCTCTTCTCTGCACAGGGTTACTCATGAAAGAGGCTTCGCTGCACGGCTTGGGCCTTTTACTTCAAAGGGCAAAGAGACTTATTTTTCCTTTCATGCCTTTCCATGGCCCAGTCTTTCCTTCTGGTTTCAGATTGCCAGTCTGGCTGCAGTCCTCCGTCATTGGTCAGTAACTCCCTGGGTCATATTCCACACATAAAGATGGAGGTAATTGCTTCAAGATGTGGCCCTTTAAGGACAGAATAAGTTGAAAGGCAAATTCCTTTCTATCAGCTCCAGTCAGAACCTGAGTTTTAGAAAAAGGAAATGACCAGTTGCTCTGAGATAGAGACTTTCTTTCATCTCTGAGACAGGAGAAACATTTTGTCCTTCTGGAAGAGGTTAGAGGTAGTGGTGAAGTAAGAGGAGTGAGTGATAATTTCGTCCATTGGTTTTTTCCCTAAAGCTTCATTACCCACTTTCATGGTCCCTCACAGTAAGTAAAACAAACCACCCTCCTCTTATACCCGCCCCCACCCCCACCCCACACACAAGCACTCTTGACACAATTAGGAGCAGAATCCAAGCATGCTGCCTAGGAAACCTTTGACCCTCATCCTCAACCCCCTCCCAGCACAGCACTTGTGGCCTCTAGGAGATGCCCAGCAGGGTCCCACCCTGAAGGTCAGGAAGCCTCCACCAGGGGGTGAGCCTTGCTAGCCAGACAAGTAATCTGGATTCAGAGCTGACTTCAGTCTTAGGGATGAGAACTGGGGATCCCAGAATGTTTTCCTTACAAGATAGACAGAATAAAAGCAGCCAGCAAAGGAGATGAGAAGAGGAAAGAAAGACAGTGAAAAGCTGCAACAAGGAAGATAAGGTGGCAAGGAGTAGCTTGCACTGAATGGATATGGGGTGACTTGGTTAACAGCTGAGAAGTATAAGTTGTATCTCAAAATTGGGGCACTGGTCCTCGGAACCAGAACTGTTTCTGTACCCTACTTGGTGAAGGCAGGAGCTGGGTTGCAGTCGAGCAGAAGTCTTAACTGAATAATGGGAAGATGAGGCAGCAGGGGTAGGTTATTCTCTCGAGAGCTGGGCTGTGAAGGAGGACAAAAGGGACAGAGACAGCACTTACACCCACACACACACTCTTACCCAGCAAGGGAACATGGGAGTTGATGATCATAGACCCAGGGAAGGCAGGGTCAAGAAGTAACTTTCTTGGGCTGTGCCTGTGGCTGTGGCTCAGCAGGTAGGGTGCCAGCTCCATATACCGAGGGTGGTGGGTTCAAACCCAGCCCCGGCCAGCTAAAACAGCAGTGGCAACTGCAACAAAAAATAGCAGGGTGTTGTGGCAGGCACCTGCAGTCCCAGCTACTCGGGAGGCTGAGGCAAGAGCATTGCTTAAGCTCAAAAGAGTTGAAGGCTGCTGTGGGCTGTGATGCCATCGCACTCTACCAAGGGTGATAAACTGAGACTCACTCTCTCTCTCAAAAAAAAAAAGAAGTACGTTTCTGTAGAATGTCAGAAATGTGATCATGATTATAGCCTGAGGAATGGGAGCTGATGGTGAGGGAGAGATTAAATGCCTGTCAGAGTGGGCGATTAATGGCCCTCCCCTGGAGTCCCACAGAGCTTGGTGGGAACTTCCTCAAAGACAGTACAGAGGTGAGGGAGAGTCTAGGTCCTAGACTTTAGGACCATGTGAGTGGGAGAAGAGTCAGAGTCATTCTGCATTACCAGCTAGAGGAAGACATAGGACCAGCACTTAGAGAACAAAGCCAAAGGCTGCTGGCTAACCAGGAAGCTAACCTGAAGGTTCATCAAGTTGGGTGAGGATGTGTGAAGAGTCTGGAGACTGAGAAATGAAGAAGGTCAGTGAAATGGGGCAGTTCAGAAACAAATTCTGAAAGCATCATACCCCTTGAAGTGTATTTTATGTGTAACCTAGAAACTTACCAGGAAAGGGAGCAGTTTGTAAAGGTAAATGATGCTGACAGAGGAGATGGCAGTGTACAATTGTGGCAGATCAGCCCTGGAAAGGAGCTGTGGGCTTGCTTTCCCCGAGACAGGGATTTACGAGATAAAAATGACATGATTCTAAGAAACGTTGAAATAGAAAGAACTTAAGTTTATTGAATGATCTGATGATTTTGTATCTCTGTAGTAGATATGAAGAGAGGTTATTTGAGGAGAAGGGGGGACAGGGTGGGAGTTTAGGGCATGAGGAGAATAAAAAAGATTTGAAACAATCCCTAGATGCAGTCAGCCAGAGATGAATACAAGTTTGGCCATGCACTGTTGGAAGATCAGCTGTAACTAGATAACATAAATTTGTGTTGCAAACAGCTGGCATCATTAAGTGATTTTTTTTTTCCACTTGCAATTCTCAGGCTGTGGAGAATGGAAACACAGACAAAAGACTAAGCTTTGGCATGGGCGGGGGCTCTGATTAACAAATGTATGTTGGATCTGAGGGCAGGGATGAGTTTGGATGAAGGGATGAAGGATTTTCTGGTGTAGATATGAGTACAAATGAAATGATTAACCTCAGGGTATAGAGTGGATAAGGAGACAAATACTACTTAAAGGAAGCTGATAAACCTGGAAAATAGGGAGTTATTAAGTAACTAGTAGTCACAGAAAAAGAAATTAGAGGTTGAGTGAGCAAGTGAGACAGATGAAAGGTCAGAAGATTGTGGCCAAAGGAATTTCAGAGCTGAAGGTTTGGGAAGCAAAGCAAACACATTCTGGATAAAGGTGAGGGCTAAGCTGTGGCCACACTGCTGAGAACCTGAAACGAAGCTGAAGCAAACAAAACTTAGTGGGGCTGAGGTCACGGAATATGAAGTCAGGCTGCATACCGCGTGAAGAGTCATTACATTAACAAGGATGTGGAAGCTACTGAGGAGACGGAATGCACCTAAGGTAGGTAGCAAAGCTGTGGATGGAAAGATGAAAGCCTCAGGGAAATGGGAAGCTGCCTTGGTTCTGATTATTTGGGGAGAATGTGATATCACTGCGGAGTGCTGTCTTAGAATAGGAGGGGAGAGGGAGCCGACAATTGATGAGGACAGATCGTGGTCTGGAAGCAGTCCTGAACCAGGGAGAAAGGTGTTCTATAAATTGCGTTGGTGGAAGCTGAGTGGTCTCCACTTAAGGTGACTGTGAAAAATGTGTCATATTTTATGAAAGCCTGGATTCGGTTTATGTTGGCAGTATTAACAAAAGGAGCAATTGAGGATTCAGGGTAGTTAACTCCTACTAAGAAACGCATTTTAGAGGTCAGAGTACACAATAGTGGCCGGGGCCTTGTTGGGTCTGAAGATGGAGAAGTAGAGGTGGATTAGGATAAGTTTGTTGACAGCTGATTTTGAATTCAGGTCCTAGAACAGTAATTATTAACAAAGACGAGGGGGAGGTGATCGTGAAACTTATAAGCATATGCTAATAGATATAAGCTAGAAGTTTTATTATTGGTGAAAAATATGAAATTAAGCGACCTTATGAAATTAAGCAGAATCTTCAGTGCTGATCAATAGACAAAACTGTGTATATCATCTTCAGATAATCAAGTCCTCAGCAAGGGCTGTGTTTTTAACTGTCCCATCCCTAGGCTTTGGCATCTGTTAAATATTTAAAAGCTTATTTGTTGAATAAATGAAGTCTCACAGAGGAATTATTTTTCTCAGATCTCATTACTCCAAAGAAATTGTTACCTTATGGACCTTGACTATGTGCTTGTTTCTTTGTGCTTTCGCATTGGCAGCTGGGGAGCTCAGACTTGCGTTGTCGTCCCTCTGGCTGTTTATAGGACTTTATGATATGGGTCTTCTACCGACTGTAACTGGTTACAACTTCTTTTCATACTTGGTTTAGTAATTTTTTACTTGAAATATCTATCTTGCAACCTTCCTGAAATCATTTTTGGAACAAGGCAAGTAGATGAAAGGATAGAGAAAGAAAGAGGGTATGAGGCAGTGGAAGAGGAGAGAGAGTCTATGGTGTGGGAGAGGATTGCATCTTAAGATAGTCACTTCTGTGTGCCCACACACCCCGGGAAGAGCGCTTAAGGCCCTTTATGGCCTGCACAGGACCAGGCCCAAGCAGATAGTGTGTGCTATATGAAATCCTGTCAATTTGAGAAGACATTTCCTGGGCTCTCTGAATATTTATTGGTTGCTGTTTTTCTTTTTAGCACTTTTAAAAAAAAATCTCTTAAAATTTATGAACTTACTTTGTTTGTAAGGTTGCATTATAAACAATGTGCCACCTTAGACAGAAAGGGATTCTAGAGTCATACACACCTTGGTTTGAAAACTAATTTTGCTGATTAGATATATCTTTGGCCAAATTTGCCTTCTCTGGGCCTGTTTACTCTTCTGTAAAGTCAGGGTAATGATATTTATTGCCAAGTCACTGGGAGGGTTTATCAAGAGGCTGTCTGTAAAAACACCAGCAGTGTCTGGCACAGAGGAGACACTCAGCAAATTCAAGTTCCCCCCATTGTATTAGACACACTCATTGGCTGACTCCTTGTGGCAGAGTGGCTTGCAGTCCTGGCGCTGCAGCGCTGCTGCTCTGCCCTGGGAGCCAGCTTCTAGTCTGCCTGGAAGACTGGCCTCCGAGCCTCATTGTGCTTAACTGTGGGGCTTCTCAATACTCATTTCTTGAGGTTAGCAGATGGACAGTTTGCCCCAAGGAAATCACGTATTGTAAGTCAAAAATCTCTGTCCTGTGTAGTTTTGTTTATCATCTGAGGACAGTTTCAAATCTGTGAACTCAGAGCTTTTGGGTCAGGATGTTGAGATTGCCACTCTTATGCTGGGCTTGGGTTGCCCAAGATGATACAGAATGTTCAGACTATGGCAGGATATTGTATCATTTTCCTCTGCTCATTTGGCCTGTTGTTCTCCTGCTTGCTCTGTATATTCTTCTTGCTAGGACCTGTGTAGCCAGTGTCTACCATGTACTAGGTTTTGGGGCCTCACAGGACATTGTTATGTATTTGCTAATGGAAAAATATGTTGCCGTGGACTTTGGGAAATACTCCTGGTTTTTGAGGTTCTTTATAATTCCCAGTTGTCCTAAGTGGATGTCTTGCCCCATCACCTTTACTTTTTTACCTTGTTTATGCTTGTCTGGTGTATTTATTAATGACAGGTTTGCTGTTGAAGACCTGAAGTATCTGGTTATAGTCTGCCACTGTTCTAGTGATGGTACGAATAGTCATAATAGCCTCCCTGGTCTGTCTTCACATAATCAAGAAAGAATGGTCTTTTTTTGGACCCCACAGTAGCCAAATTGCAATTTTGGTACAGCCCAGGCAAGATCCATCTCATATAATGAAAGTCTTATATATTCATAATCACCCAACAAATACTCTTTGAGTATCTACTTTGTGTTCTAACTCCCTTCTAGGTTTATTGCAGTGAGTCTCACATGAGATGTGTTGAAGACTGGGCTGAGCATTGACTGAGCCCAGGAGGTAAACTAAAAATTTTGATTAAAAAAAAAAAATATTGTTAACCTAAGAGTTTTTATCTGTTTTTGTCAAAAGGACCTGTTACTTTGCCTTTAAAAAAAAATGGAGAAATTTGGTTCTTTGAGAGTACCTGTTCATTTTTCTCTGTTTGGAAATAATGAATAATGATTTCTGAGGTCAAACATCTGTTTTGAGAAATGTAGGTCACGTGGTCTTTTCAGAGCATGTTGGATGGTAGCAGGGGCTATGCTATCCCTGAGAAGCTCTGTGTCAGCCCCTAGGCCCGTCCCCAGTGGCCTGTGGCTCACACGCAGTGGTCTCAGTTCTGTGTTATCCAACATACAATTTAAAATATTGCCTTATGTGCTATAGATGAAGCTAGAGCTGTCCTCATTGCCATGGTGGTTTCTGGTTTTGAGATCTGTTTTTGCTTGCAGGAGCTGCTAAGTCGCACCTCTCTTGAGACTCAGAAGCTCGATCTAATGACCGAAGTATCTGAGCTGAAGCTCAAGCTGGTTGGCATGGAGAAGGAGCAGAGAGAGCAGGAGGAGAAGCAGAAAAAAGCAGAGGTGGGTGTGATGTCTGCAATTCCAGGGAGACCTGTGCTATCACATACTCAGACCTCTGCTAATGTGGACTTAGGCCATCTGGTCAACCCCAAGCCTGCCAGCTACTGGGGGCTAGAACTATCCATACACTAGAGACACAATGATCTGTTAATACCAAGTTATCGGGTTTTGCTGTGACTGCACATTGCAGCCGTGCCCAAACCACCTAGTTTTGGCTCTAAGGCTTTATCCTCCCTCCGACTGCTGACAAGGGTAGAAAGGGAGGCGGTCATGGAGAAGGATCAGACAAAATGTAGAAGGACACAAGATGTCTTTAGTGAGAACCAAGGTAATGATGGTGGGATGGGGCGAACTCGGCGTTCCGGCAGGCTGTTATCACTATATCACTAAAAGGAGTCTGGAGATACTTTTGATGTGTGTTTCACTGACCCAGATAGATCCCTCAGATTACGTGTTTCTCTTCTCTTGATGGGTCATGTGGCCGAGCTCATATGCAGACCTTCTCTTAGAGAATGTTTTCCTAATTTTGTTCTTTGTTTCTCAGGCTTCATATGCTGATGGCTAGAACATACCAGACTCCTTTTGAATAAACATTCAGAGAATTTTAGGCTCAGAGCTCCTTTGAGAGAGGGCAGCCTGTTTTAACGGCAGATAGCCATCTTCCTGTGCCCTTGCCTTCAGGTCCTTGGAGCTGCCTGGCACTGTAAGCTATGCAGGAAGAAGACAGGGGTTAGGTTTAGAACCACCTTGTTCATTTACTGACCTAACTGCTTAACAGCTTTATGAGCTTCAACAAATTAGCTATTTAGTCTCTCTGAAGTTTCATTTCTTTATCTGTAGAATAGATACCTGTTCAGTAAAGTCCAAATAAAGTCTTGAAAATTGAGTGCCTATCCTAGTTACCTGGCATTTCATAAGTACTTGGTTTATCTTCATCTCTTTTCCTCATTTAGGCATCTCCAATATGTAAATATGGGTATTGTTCCTTTCCTTTACTATATACTGTATTGTATTCTGACACCTGCCATAGAGTAGACACCGGTGATATTCTAATGTGTAGGATGTAAGCTTCACATTGCTTCATTAGTAAGAAGTAGAGTTGCCAGAGGAAGATGACTCCAGCAAGCTGAGGACAGTGGCCCATGGTGATTAAGAGAACAGGCTGTTGTATCAGATCTCCTGGCATTAATCCAAGCTCAACTATTCAGTCTTGTGATCTTGGGCAAGTAATTTAACCTCCCAAACCTCTGTTTCTTCTTTTTTAAGATGGAGATAGTAATACTTCCTGTTTCTTTGGTTATTATGAGGAGTGAGATAATGTATGTTCAGCCCTTAGTATAGTGCTGAACACATACTCATAGCTAGCTTTTTTGGATCACTAATGATAGGATTGTTAAGCCTGCTGGAAACGGAAATGTAGACTTAGATCCATTATTTACATACTCCAGAGGTCTTACTGACTGAAATATGATCTGTGTGAAGTGTTAGTTGGATTCTCTTTTTCAAATGTTCCGAGAGAAGTAACTGAATTTTCTCCTGGTCTAAAGTTATTTTATCAGTGTTTCAAGATGCGTGAACATACATTAGGGCTTTGGGACAGAATTCAGTAAACTCTGAGAAGGCTAAAAAGGGGTAGAGACTCATCTCAAAACCACTTAAGAGAAATAGGGAGGAGAAAGAGTTATTACATCACGCAACTTGAAAAGCATAGGGTTTGAAAAGTCTGATATGACGTTTGGTGCCTGTGGCTCAAAGGAATAGGGCTCCGGCTAGAGGTGGCAGGTTCAAACCCAGCCCCGGCCAAAAACTGCAAAAAAAAAAAAAAAGTCTGATATGACTAAATCAAAGTTATTCTTATGGTATCACTAGAAATCAGTCTTAACTGTGTCACTTGGTTCTTTTTTAGCCTTATTCTCAAGAAGGCTCTCCCCAAGTGGTGACAAAGATGGCCATCAGTAGCTTCAGGCTGATCTGCAGCCTGGCAACTCCTGCAAAGAAAGAGATTATTACTCCAGCAAAAGCCCTGGAATTGCTTCTCATTGGGCCAGTTTGTTTGGGTCACATGCCTGGTTCTGCACCATAGGGATCCACATATGAGGGTGTGTGAGTGTGAGAGTCAGTTGCCCAGTAGAAGCCTGCAGAGATTGTAACCAGCTGGGACAATGCAGTCCCTTCATAGGGAAATCAGGAGGGAGGGAGAACGCCCGCTTCTGGGACAAGTATCACTAACACAGTCATTTTACTCTTTGCTTCCTTCTGAAGTATTGTTTTACTCTTTGCTTCTTTTCTGAAGTATTGTTTTAAATCTGAGGAGTTTTTGTTTTTGTTTTTTGTGTTTATTTGTTTTCCATCAAGCTGTTCATGCACAAGGCAATATAGACCCTGAGCTTCTGGCCTTAGTCCTACCAGATAATAGCCCTGCCCAGTTGCTAATACAAATATTAGGTTTCCATGTGGAGGATTTTCTCAGGCTGTTCAAACCTGTGATAACCAGTGAGCAGCCACATGACCTGAAACAAATTCCTCGTTCTTATAATTGAACATAATCTTTGCTGGTATGCCCAGAACTTCTGCCTCTATTTGTGACTGTCTAGAATACTAGGGCCTTAAAACCATGGAGTGCTGTGTAAGCTCCCCTGATGTCATGTGCATGGAAATGTTTGCTCTAAGTGAGACATTTTGCTCAGGTCATCAGGAGGTTGTAATTGCATGAGTAAAGGGAATGCTACTTCCCGATACTGCTGCTGTTTTCTTCCAGTGAATGTGCTTAGCCTAAGGACTGATTGTTTGTGGTTTGAAAAGGGCAGGGCTTTTCAGCCAGATCTGAAATAAACTTCCTCAGTGTATACAGCTCAGGCTTTATCCTCAAATTCCATTTTATGTTTTAATGAAAAAGAGAGGATGCTATTGACAAGAGCATTGCAGCCTCTGTCTGTCCTGGTTTTGATCACAGCCTAAGCCTCCTTCCATCCTGTTTCTGATTATAACCTAAGCCTCCTTCTGTTCTGGTTCTGATCATAAATAAGCTAAGCCTCCTTCTGTCCTGGTTCTGATCACAAGCTAAGCCTCCTTCTGTCCTGGTTCTGATCATAGCCTAAACTAGTGTCCTGTTGCCTGTCCTAGTTGTGGAAATGATGACTGGATGTTGTTCTGTAAGACTTAAGGACTTGGAGGCACAAACTTCCTGATGCCCCTAGCTTTGCTCAGGAGTTATTTAGTAGCGGCCCAAAAGAGATGTGGGTGAATACTGGGTTTCCTGTTTACCTTTTCTCCTCAGCCTTTTTGCAGTAGTTTTGGGTCATTTCAGGACACCCAAGATTGAATGAACTAAATTTCCTCCTGAAGAGCAGGACTGTGGAAGAGTGACTGACATGGAAAGTAAATGCCAGAACTAGGAGGATGGCACATGAAAGAAAGGGATCCAGATGCAAAGGAAAAGCTCTGTGTGGCATACCAGATCAAAGTTATTTCAAGGACATGTTGCTTGGATGGCTCTTTCTTGGAGAAGGTCTGGCTTCCCTTTGCTTTGGGGATACAAGGAGCTTCTGCTGGATCCCACTGTGGCACTAGAGGGTTCTGTACATAGTTACCAGAACAGCCTGTTAAGAGGGGAGCAGGGGTCTAAGATGTGCTAGGAAGTGGAGTCAGCATGCAAGAAGAGAACCATAAAGACTCTTTAGCATTTCCTGGCAGAGAATGGAATGTCTTTACAGCAGAAGTGGTATTGATACCGGATTTTTGACTTTAGATTTCCAGGCTCTTGGTCTTGACGATTCGATGAATGAGTCGATGGACCATAGAATGAACAGTGAGGTTTTATTTACAGCTCAAAGAACCAAACTGTCTTGCAGGGCAGGATCCAAGTGTTACAACTCTTATGAAAACAACTCTTACAAAGAGCCAAGCCTCTTTGTAAGGTGGGATCAGCAGTAGAAGTGTTACAGCTCCTACAAAGGACCAAGCCTCTTTGCAGGACAGGATCAGCAATAGAAGTGTTACAGCTCCTACAAAGGAGCAAGCAAGCCTCTTTGCAGAGGAGGGTCAGCAGTATTAGTGTTACAGCTCCTACAAAGAGCCAAGCCTCTTTGTAGAGCAGGATCAGAAGTGTTACAGCTCTTGCTCTTTCTTCCTTGAAGTTCTGCAACAGCTCACTGAAGTCTTGTTCTTTTGCTCTATCTTCCTCGAAGGTCTGCGACGATCTGCTATGGTCTTGCTCTTCTACTCTCTTCCTCTCTGGAAGGTCAGCGATGATCTGCGATGGTCTGCCCCTAGGCTCTCTGCTCAGGGGTTTATATAGGGGCAGTTGTCCAATGAGCTGAGAGCTTAGCTGATTGGTCTATAAAATAGACCAGTCAGGAGCAGGATTGAAAATGGACCAATCAGGGATGCACTCGAGGAATGGCCAGCATCCTGCCCTGATCAGCCTGGTCTTTTTCCTTACTGGAACCTCTGGTGGGAGAGGAAAAGCTCCCCCTTTGGCTTCAGCCTGCCGGTTTCTGTGCCAGCTTCTGCCAAGGCAGAGCCAGCAGGTCCTCTAGCGCTGCTCTACTGGAGCCTTTGGTGGGGGAGGGAAGCTCTCCACCACTTGCTCCAACCTGCTGGTTCCTTTGCCGGGGGCTGCCAAGACAGAAGTGGCAGGTTCCCCAGGCCCTGCTCGGCTGAGCTGGCTGGGGTGCCACTTTTCCGGTATCAGCGTTGCCGTCTACTCTTCATCATGTGATTAGGACCTTGGAAGGGAAGGATTCTAATTTCTGAACTGGCACAACAGAATGATGGACTCTCTAACCAGGGTATAGAGTGAGCGAGGGGATGACTGTGTTTGCTTAGAGATGAGCTGGCCTGATGAGAATTGTATTAGTATTGTTTTTATTTTGTTTACTTTTGTTCACTTATTTTCATTAACATAGAAAATATGCTGGGCAGTGCCTGTGGCTCAAAGGAGTAGGGCGCTGGTCCCATATACCAGAGGTGGTGTGTTCAAACCCAGCCCTGTCCCAAAAAAAACCTGCAAAAAACTGCAAAAAAAAAAAAAAAAAAATAGAAAATATGCTCCCTCAATTCAAAAATCAAAAGTTCAAAAGGGTATATTGCAAAAGTCTTTTCTAATACGTGTCCTCCAGCCAGCAGTCAGGAACCAGTGGTATCAGTGTTTTTCATGCTTCCAGAGTTATTTTATTAACTCTGGACAAACAAATTCATATGGATGTATACACACATATGGACACACTCACATTTGTGCATTTTTTCCCTCATTTTTATACAAATGTATATATTATCCTTGGCCTTTCTCCTTCTAATTTAGTAGTCTTGGTATTATTTTCTCACCACATATGTTAAAAAAAAACAAACTTTCTCATTCATATTTTTGTCTGCATATTGTTTCACTACCTGACTATAGCCTCATTTATTTAACTCGTTCTCTCTCAATGGACACTCAGGCTACTTCTAAGTTTACTATTATAGATAATGCTGTAGTGAAAGTTCCTTTATACATGTGAGGATATTGAAGTGGAATTGAGGGGTCACAGGGCATGTGCACATAAAATCTTAGATATTTCTGAATTTCCCTTGATAGAACATAGAGGTTATGTTCCCCATTAGCAGTGGGAACATAAGAGTTCCAGGACAATATTAAACTGAGCCAAAAGGGGGAGAGGGAGAGAGAGAAAGAGAAAACTGAGAAAACATGTGTACAAGATTAGCAGGTAGGACAGGATGGGAAACATTGTGATTATGGGAGGTGCCCAGCATTTTCACATAGAAAAGAACCATAAAAAACAAGGCCAGGGGCATCAGTCTCCTAGACTTTAGGCATACTATAAGGCCATGGTGATCAAAACAACATGGTATTGGCATAAAAATAGAGACATTGACATCTGGAACTGAATAGAAAACCATGAGATGAAACTATTATCTTACAGCTACCTGATCTTTGATAAACCAAGCAAGAACATACACTGGGGGAAAGAATCCCTATTCAATAAATAATACTGGGAGAACTGGATAACCACAGATAAAAGACTGAAAATGGACCTGTACCTTCTTCCACTCACTAAAATTGATTCAAGATGGATAAAAGATCTAAATCTAAGGTGTGAAACAATAAAAATCTTCAAAGAAAGAGTGGGGAAAACACTTGAAGATTGTCGTGGTAATTGCAACAACAACAAAAATCAACAAATAGGGCTTAATGAAATTGAATAGCTTCTGTACAACTAATGAGACAATAACCAAAGCAAATAGACAACCATCAGAATGGGAAAAAATATTTACATATTATGAATCAGGCAAAAGCTTGGTAACTAGAATCTACAGAGAACTCAAACAATAGCAAAAAAAGCCAAAATCCCTTACGTCAATGGGAAAAAGAGATGATTAGAACCTTTTCTAAAGAAGACAGATGAATGGTAAACAAACATATGAAAAGATGCTCATCATCCCTAATTATCAGAGGAATGCAAATCAAAACCACCCTGAGATATTACCTAACCCAGTGAGAATGGCTCACATCACAAAGTCTCAAAGCTGTAGATGCTGGCGTGGATGTGGAAAGAAGGGAATACTTTCACATTTCTGATGGGACTGCAAACTAATATAACCTTTTTGGTAGGAAGTATGGAGAATCCTCAAAGAACTCAAACTAGGCCTCCCATTTTTTTTTTTATTTGTTTGTTTGTTTTTTGAGACAGAATCTCACTGTATCACTCTCGGTAGAGTGCTTTGGCATCACAGCGCACAGCAACCTCAAACTCTTGGGCTTAAGTAATTCTCTTGCTTCAGCCTCCCAGTAGCTGGGACTACGGGCATCCGCCATAATGCCTGGCTATTTTTTGTTGAAGTTGTCATCGTTGTTTAGCTGGCCCATGCCAGGTTCAAACCCACTGGTCTCAGTGTATGTGGCTACACCATAACTATAGACCTCCCATTTGATCTTGCAATTCCATTACTGGGCATCTACCCAGAGGAAAAAAAAACATCATTTTATCATAAGAACTTTTGCACCAGACTTTTTATCACAGCTCAATTTATAATTGCCAAATTGTGGAAACAACCTAAATGCCCACCAATCCAGGAATGGATTAATAAGCTGTGATATAGGTATAACATGGAATACTGTTCAGCCACTAAAAAAGATGGTGACTTTACATCTTTTGTATTAACTTGGATGGGGTTGAAATACATTCTCCTTAGTAAAGCATCACAAGACTGGAGAAGCAAGAATCCAGTGTACTCAATTCTGATATGAGTTCCATTGATGCTAGTACATGGTACAGAGAGGGAAAGAGGGATGGGATGGGGAGCCACAGTGTGTGACACATTTCTTGGGGAGTGGGACACATTGTAAGAGGGACTTTACCTAACAAATGCAAGCAGTGTAACCTGGTTCTTTGTGCCCTCAATGATTCCCCAACAATTAAAAAAAAAAAAATAAGAAAGAATGTTGATGATTGGCAAAGCAAGATTAATAAACAAAGTGAGCTGAGCTTATGATACAAGACAGCAATTACAGCCCCATAAAGGGCACCTGGATTTCATGATGTGAAGCCCAAGAATAGAACAGAAATACAAAAGGGTCTGCCCTCCGGGAGAGAAACAGACCTGTTAAGAGAGGAGATGGGCTGGCCCTGGAGATAAAGAATCATAAAGCTAAGTTGAAATGCCAAGCCCGAGGATAGACACATACTGGAAAACTATAACATATGGTTGGGGAAAATAGAGAGTGGCCCAGAAGTTTGCAGGTCACCACAGAGCCGCACTGAGCAGAGGGAGGAAACTTAAATCATCCCTGGTTCAAGTCCCCAAACTAATTGATACAGACAGGGAGTAGTATGGAAAGAGGGGAGTAGCAACTGTTTAGATAACGCCTAAGAATCGCCAGCTGAATACTAAAGAATTTGAAAGTTTTTCTCAGTTGTTTATAGTCTTCTCAGATAATAGAAAACATAACTAAGAAAACTGCCATTCTAGCTGCAGCCTTGAAGCAAAGTCAGGTCTAAGAAGTAAAAGCAATAGGTACCTTGTGAGAGTGGCCATTGTTACATGAAAGTTCACCAAAATGAGTGCAAAAAAACAGGCACAGACAAACTTGTACTGTGGCCTTGCGTATAAAGCCACAGCTTCTAAAGTTTGGAAATAAAATGGATGGGGAACTCCAGAAAAGAAGATGACTCAGAAATATTAAACTGCTGAAAAATAATATAATCTGCCCATGCAGTCTCACAAATAATACTGATGAGAAGGAAGAACTTAGAGCTACCTTGAAAGGAACTAGTTTTCAAAGGGGCCTATACAAAACATAGAACATATACCAGTACTAAGGATGAATACTAGTGCACCCGAATGCCTACTATCAGGAAGGGCAAACCACAAACAAAAGGACAATGGCGAGGCAAATACGAAGCCTTTTTATTTCTTTTTTAGTTACCTTCTTAATAACATCAGAGAATAGACTTGATTCCACCGATGCCTCTGACAGGTGCAATGGTCTATTGTGTTTGGGTCAATCCTATGATGGTTTGTGAGAAAGAAAACAGTAGAGATTCGTGTCCTCTCAGATTTACCTCATTGGTTTGCCTGAGAATGTGTCCTGTAGTGGTAGAACAGGTGAAGCCATGCCAGTGAAGTGTGACAATAACATTGCTTGAGGGCTAGGTGTGGTGGCTCACACCTATAATACTAGCACTCTGGGGAGCTGAGGCTGGAGGATCTCTTGAGCTCAGGAGATTGAGACCAACCTGAGCCAGAGTTAAGACCCTATTTCTACTAAAAATAGAAAAATTAGCCAGGTGTCATGGTGAGTACCTGTAGTCCCAGTTACTCAAGAGGTTGGGGCAGGAGGATCACTTAAAACTAGGAGTTTGAGATTGCTGTGAGCTAGGCGGATGCTATGGCACTCTAACCTGGGCAATGGAGTAAGACTGTCTGAAAACAAAAACAAAAATATTAACCTCGTGGACAAGATGGAGGAATACAGGAAGAATGCTAAAATAGGCATATTGACACTTGAATGAGTTTAGAGTTGGGGACATATCATCATAGACAAATGTGGTGTGTGCCATATATGTCACTGTGTGCAGGCGTTGACATGTTGGGTGTTTGGGCATGGAAGTTGGCAATACATGGCACAGACATGTGGGTACAGGGGATGCTTCTGAGTGTATGCCCCTGCTGTGCACCCGTCTCTGCCATTGTTTCTTGGGTTAAAGGCTTCTTCTAGACTCTGCCTTAGATGTGGACATGCAAGAATGGGCATCTTGTATGGCAAAAAGGAGCTGTTGGGCTTTGTTTAAACTGCAAGACAGGCCCCTAGATAGGGCAGGCTATAGGAAAAATGCCATGTCTTATGGTTCTAATGAAGAAAGTAGATGGCCATCGACAGTGACTGCTGGGTGCTACCTGCTGCCCACCCCCTGATATTTTCTTCCTTCTGTGCTGTTCTCTTAAGGAGTTCTCTGTCTGACCTTGAGTGCTTTTATCCCCTTTCTTTTCCTTCCTACAGTCGGTTCTGAATGTGATCAGTGAGCTGCAGGAGCAGATGTGTAGGCTGCAGCTGGACATCCACAGGCAGATTCAAGAGCGTCTGTTACTCAGTAGGGACCACCCTGAGGAGATGGCGGCCGGCAACGATGTGGCCGAGCCCCAGCCCTGCAGCCAGGACTCTGCCAGTTGGGAGGGGTCACCTGTAGGAACCGCACTTAAGTATATCAGAGCATGCGTGTGTGGGGCATTTCACTGGTGGAGGGGCTGGGGTTTGTCCTAACCAGAATCGAGTGCAGTGGCTTGGCATGGATCTGTTGTTACCTCTGGGCAGAGCTGGAACTCACTTCTCTTGGGATGTAAGCTCTGTGACCCTCGCTGAGCAGCTGAGGCCAACCCTCAGATAGGTGGCATTCATCTCCCTTAGTGCTGGAAGATGAGGTGTGCCAGATGCTCTGAGTGACACAGCATTTGTACAAAAGGAAGTCTCAGGATTCTCCTCCCCAGGTCTATGATTTAGATCCTGATTCTTCCTTCTGGGCTGAGAACTTGATTTATTCCACGTGGATTTTTTTTTTTTAAGGAAAAAAAAATAACATCATGAGAAAGAATCCTTTAAAGTTTGTATTTAAAGAGGTTTACCCCCAGTGAGAAAATAAAACGCCAGCTTCCGTTTGCTGTGAACATGTCATCATCTGAATTTCTAGGAATATTTTCTCTACATAATCATATCAGGGTGATTTCAGATCCCCTGGGTCATGTGGAGTATATCTGACTAGGATTCTGAACTTGGCCCCTCACTTGTGGGTGACAGGGTCCTGTGTGACCTTGCTGATGCCAGATGGCAGCTGTACCAGAGGTGAGCCTATTGCTAAAGAGAACTTAAAAGCTCTTCACTCAAAAAAAAAAAAAAAAGGCTGAGACCAGAATAGCCAAGAGCCTACAGAGTGTGCCCTGTCTCTGAAGAAAGTTACCATGAGCCATACTCAATCATGGAACCTGTTGAAAATCTCTACCCAGACTTAGGCATTGGTGCAGGAGATGAGGTGGAGAAGATTTCCTGCTACTTTAAAAGACAGAGGAAAAAGATAAAAGTTAAGATGTAAGGGTAGATTTTGGTAGGGAGGCACTGAGAGGGTGTTAGGGCATGTCCAGTGTAGATTGGGTAACTCCAGCAAGACTTCTAAAGGAGAATAAAATTTGAGTTTGTACCAGTGTTAGTAGCTAGTGATGTGCATCAAAGAGCATAGGAGGAGAAGGATGTGCCAAAGAGCCACAAAAGCCAAGACAGCGTGTCCCTACCATAGTTGCTCCTCAGTCACTAGTAACCTGCACACTTCTGATTCTGATGTTAGTGGGTCTGGTGCCCTCTAGGGACCAACCTAGTAGCCTGGCTAGGATACAAACCTGGGCAGAAGAACTCCCAACTTCTGGGTGTTGGAACCCCTCAGGCAGGGCCAGTGATATTCTCAGGAAGTGATTCTGGACCTGCTGCAAATCAAAGTAGGTGACCAAGGCCTTGAGTCCAGGAACACAGATTATAGATGCAATAACTTTAGCTCAGAAGATACGTTTTAAACAGGCATCAACAGATGCTCAGCTCAGCTATGAGACAGTCTTTCATTTATTTATTTTTTATTTTGAGACAGAGTCGTACTCTGTCACCTTCGGTAGAGTGCTATGACATCATAGCTCACAGCAACCTCAAACTGTTGGACTCAAGGGATCCTCTTGCTTCAGCCTCCCCAGTAGGTGGGATTGCAGGCACCTGCCATAATACCTGGCTAGTTTTTTTTTAGAGACAAGGTCTAGCTTTTGCTCAGTCTGGTCTCTAACTCCTGAGCTCAAGCAATCCACTTGCTTCAGCCTCCCAGCAAGCTAGGATTACAGGGGTGAGCACTGTGCCCAGGTATGTGACAGTCTTAATAAATTATCCTCAAAATTCAAATGTAAGCAGCGTCATTTCATGGTGGATTATCTTAGAATGACAAGATCTCCAGGCCAGTTAAATAACAATTTGAGTTTCATGTGTTTATTCATTGACAAATTGCACATATATGTGCAGTGCTAGGTGGTTAGAAGTTAGCAAATGCCTCATGAAATTTACAGTATGGAGAACTAGCCATTAGCAGTCATACAAATGACGATTTGGTTGCAAATGCTATAGGAGGCTCACAGAGTGAGGTGAGAGTGTAGTCGAGTACAGCACTCCTGACGTAGTGTGGAGATCAGGATAGCTTTGCTCAGGGAGGCATGAAGGACCACCAGGAGTTAACCTGCTGACAGTTCCAGAGGACATGTTTTCTGTGCAGGCCGAAGTTGAGAAGAGGAGCTAAACAATCCACTGTGGGAGAAAGAATGACCCAAAAGGCAGGCAGGGAGCTCAGTGGATCCTGGATGTTGGTCACAGCTTAAAATTTATAGCTTTGAGGAGTAGGGAAGTGCCACAGTCAGATTTGTGTTTTAATCATATCATTCCCTTGAATGGATGGAGGTCAGTGGATCAGAGAGAGGCAAGGCAACAGAGGGGCAACCAATGAATGGAATGTCCAGGCGACCAACACCAACTGCCAGACCACAGTAGTGGTGGTGAGGTTGGAGAGAAATGAGACATTAAGGTGTTTTCTTGGAAGTGGAATTATAAGGCCTAGGGATAAATTGCATGTGTAGAGGAAGAGGCAGAAGGAGGTGCCAAGGATGGATTCTAGGCTTCTGACTCGATGATTAGATGATGGGCAGAGATGCCATTTGGTGAGATAAGGGCGACTAAGAGGAGAGTTAAGGGTTCCCTGTGGGCAGGACAGACCTCAGATGCCTATGTGACCTCCATGGGGAGATGTTAAGGGGGAAGTTTGTCATGTGCATTTAAAGTTCAGAAAGCCTATAGAAATAACTCCCTGTATGCCAGTTCTTCTGATAGGAATCTGATCAGCAGGAACAATCATCTGTTACGGGGACCTTGGTTAAGACAATAGTGCTTAGCAGTGTTAGTAGTGTCTTCTTGATTGAAGGTGTAATTTCAAAGGCAGGGCCCCTGAAGTTGGACACTATGGGCTTAAATTCTAGCTCCAACTCTTACTAGCTACATAAACTCAGATGAGTATTTAAATATCACCTCCCCACTCAAGTAGCTTTCTGTGGCTCCCCACTGTCTTCTGTGGCTGCTGCTGCCCAAAGAATGACATCAGAACTCCTTACACATATATCCTGTTACAATAAGGCCCCACCATAACTCCCCAGACTCATCTCCCACTCTCTGGCCACACTCATTCTCTGCTCCAGCCCAGTAGTTATCTGCCTTTCAGATCTTATCTTTACCCTTCCCCAGACGTCTTCTCTCTCCCTTTTTTCTTCAAACCTACATTATTCTCAGAACTGGAACACTCATACTGGCATCTACATTTGGCACAACTGTTTCATGTCTATCTTGCTAGCTGTCATTTCCTCTGTGAACTCTTCCAGGAACACAACCACCTCCCCTAGGTTCCTTCCCACAGCACAGAGAGATACTCCCAGTTAGCCTGCCTCCTGCTACCCTGTGGGCATCACAGGGGAATATCACAGTGATGCTTCCTCTGTTCAGCATCACTGTTCCACCCTCTCCAAAGCCTTGCCTGCCTGGCTCCCTACACATAGGTGCAGGATGCTGGCACTCCACTGAGGACACAGATGTCAGAGAAAGGGGAAGGCAGAAGAGGGTCTAAAATTCAGATGAAATTTTTCACTTTCTTATATGTGGAACTCCGCTGGCTGTACAGATTTTATGAAACAAGGGTTCATGTTTAAAGATCATAGCCACAGTGTGGAGCTTGATACAGTTGCCGCATCCTCTGTGCATGAGATTAACCAGGTTTATAGATCCAGGCATATCCTTTAACCATCATAATTTTGTCTTTGTTCTTGTCCCTCATCCCTCTAGGAGTTATTGCAAGAGCTTAGGCACCTCAAAATCAAAGTGGAAGAGTTGGAAAATGAACGGAATCAGTATGAGTGGAAGCTAAAGGCCACTAAGGTAAGAGGCGGTTCTGATGCTTACAGAGAGGGCACAAGGCCCTGTGGGGAGGGTCTGTGTTCAAACTTGGGTTTCCAGCAGCCTAAGTTTGAAAACATAAATTGGCCCTGCTGTATGGCAACTCAACAGGGCCCAGATTGTGCAGCAGATAGATGTGACTCAGGAAAGCTCCTCAGGGGGAAAGCCTGCAAGATTGTGAGCTGCTAAAGTACAGTAACCAAATCTGCTTCCTCTTCCTGCACTCGACAGCACCTAGCTGAGCTTGGGCCAAGATGGGGCTGGAGGAAAAGGAGGAAGGGAGGGGAGCCAGTGAGTGAGCAAGTGAGTGGAAGTCAGCAAGTAATGA
Source organism: Otolemur garnettii (assembly GCF_000181295.1). NCBI lineage: Eukaryota > Metazoa > Chordata > Mammalia > Primates > Galagidae > Otolemur > Otolemur garnettii. The sequence goes on from NW_003852396.1 coordinate 36,355,306, forward strand.
GTCCTGAAGCAGATGTTGGGGGCATCATTTTAAGTTTAGCAGTCCCAAGGGAGGAGGCAAAGTGGTGGACTAGAAGCAGCCCCTGCCTGGTGCTTCAAGGAGAAGATTGAAAATTGCAGGTAGATGCCCACCTATGGATGGGCCTTTTTAGAAAGAGCATTGTAAAACTCTGTAGAAGTGACTAGGGAGATTCAGGGTGAAAGTGACAGGGTCATCCATTTGGCAAGATTGGAAAGTACCGGGGGAAGGCATCCACACATAGCCTGGGGTTCTATGCTTCCTCTGTGGACACGGTGGCCCAAAGTGTGAGGGCACCCCTGCCACCACCTCTATAGACCTTCAGACTGGTCAGACAGCTACTTGGAATCTGTGTAGTGACATTGCCCTAGAAATCAGGCACAGCAGGGAACTGGAGACTCCCCATTGCTACCACATCATTCTGAGCTCTCAGGTCCAGAGTGCCAGGTCCCAGGGCTCAGCTTTGCTGCAGCCATCTATCTCCCCATCTGGGAGGAAGCAGGGAAGAGCAGACTTCTCGCACGCCCAAGACAGTAAGTCCATGGCAGATCCGAATAGATCAGATTTTCAAAGAACAAGCACGTTTTATTTGTGGCATGTAAAATGATATAGATTTTCTAAAATGATATAAATTTTGAATTATTTTTTAATCAAGTCATCTTTCTGTTAAACTGGGGTGCTTGCTAAAAGGACACCAGAGATTAAACCTAGTGGGTTGAATTCAACCCACAAATTTATTTTGGGCTTGTACCTTGTATTTTAAGATGTTGAATCAGTTGTCATTTAAACATAAGGTAATTTTACACCACAGTACAATTAGGTTTCCTTTGAGATGGCAGAGAGGTTCACTCTGATTGCCCTGGAGCACATTCCTGCTTGAGGGAGCCTAAGCAGGCTTCTGTGGCTCACACCTACCTTGCCGTAAGGTGTCTGCTGCACCACCCATAGGTATAATTGGATGGTCCTTATAGTCCAATTTCAATTTTTACTTCTATTTTGGGGTTTTTTCAGAAGTTTTCTTTTAATGTTCTCCTTTCATTTTGCAAACCTTTACTTCTTATTACAGTTTATTTTAATACTTATTAGACTTTTCTTAACATATAGTTTATATTTTTATTTTCTTGTGAGTTAGTTGTAAATGATTATAAAAACAATAGTCTTTATAGAGAAATTTTAAACCATAAAAAATTAAAGAAATAAAAAACACTCATACCACCCAAGAGCTGTCATTATTAATATTCCTTCCAGGTATTTTTTTTTCTTTTCTTTTCTTTTTGGGTCTGTTTCTCTCTTTGTGCCAATTTTTGGTATTGTTAATAATTTATGTACAAATTTATATTATGCTATTTTTCATTTAAAATTTTGTGTTTTCCCACATGAAAAGAAAACACACTGAACATGATGTTTATGTAATATTCTAGTAAATAAATACAAAATAATCTCCTTGATCATTTTATAGATGATGAAACTGAGGCACAGGGAGATTAACTTTCCCACGAGTTATATGCATCTGTCTGTTGGTCTCCTAGTCTCTGAGTGTAGCCTTGCGTTTGCTGTGCTCATCAGTCAGTGACCACCTCTAGGGGGACTGGTTTTATCCAAGACCTCAGAATCTGCCACCATGATGCCCCTTTCAAGTGAGTTTCATCTTGGCGAAAACTTTCAAGTTGTCAATGTAGGTACTACCCACTGTTTCAAAATGAAATAACACCTTTCTTTTTAAATTACCCAAGCTCTTTGCCTAGTCATGTAGACCTTTGAAATGCTAAAGGTTCTTTAATAACTACCAGGTGTGGAACACCTACGTGCCAGAATGTGCCAAGCCCTTTGCACACATTTTCTTATTTAATCCATAAAATAACCCAGTAAAATGTATTTTATATCCTTATTTTAACTGGGAAGGAAAAGTGGCTAAGAGTAGCCAAGGGGAGGTTCAGATCTGTGTCTGTGTGGTTCTTGTGCACTCATGCTCTCTTTTTTATACCGTCCTGATTCCCTGCAGCAAAAACCACTGTTTGGGGAAGTTCTTCACTTTTCTGATGAAGGCTTCTTGGCCCCTAAAGGTGATTCATCTTCCTGCAGCAGCAGTAGGGCATGCTCCCTGGGTTTAATGAGGCACAGCACTTGCAGGCACCCTGAGCACCCATCCCTGCCTGACCTCCAGATGGCATGGCTGTCTCAGACCTTTTGCTGCAGTGGCTGTGGCAGCAGCTGTGGCCATGTGACAGCAGCATTTTTTGCTCTCACAGGCAGAGGGACTCTGGGCTGTTGTTGGTCTTCCCAGCTGTGGGCATAGGTACCATTCTAAGAGTAACAGCACCTATAGTTTCTGGCCATTTCTGTGGAAATTAGCACAAAGGAAGTTGGGCCCAGGCACTTGGTCTGTAGGTCCATAGTTTATACCTAGATGTCCTCCTGCAGAGGCAGGCCTCAGGGAGAAGAGACCTCACAGGGCCAGATGGTGGGCTCTGTCTTGATAGACGTGCTTCACTGAAGTGCAACTGTGGGGCTGGTGGACAAGTATTAGGCACCCAGATTCCTGAAAGGCCAGCACCCATCCTGCTTGCAAAGGGAGGGAAAAATGAGTGTGGAGAGGTGCAAGAAAGGTTGAGAGAATTTCATCTAAGGAGTATGTGGTCATTTTAGAAATGAGAGGGGTAGAGACTCCCAAGGCTAAGGTTTTCAGAAGTTACCAGTTACCATGAATCGTAAGCCTGTGGGCACCTTGGCCCTGAGGGAGCTCTGAAGAGCTGCTCCATGGAGCATGTCTCAGTTTGGGATGGCAGGATGCTGCTCTCTGGCCTCTGTGCGTGGAGACCAGAGCAGAGGGGCAGTGCTTTGTAGTGAAATGGGGGAGTGAGAAAGCCCGACCCCTTGTCACTTCTTTTTCCTTTACAGGCTCATGCCTATCCCGTTTTGGGCTAGGGAGCTCAAACCTTAAAAGAGGGGCCCTTATTTGTACCCTTGGAGCTGGCAGGTCAGGGTTTGCATTCTAGCCTGGTCACTTGAGTAGCTCTGTGACCTTCACACCAAGTCCTCTACAACTTTTGTCTCGCATAGATGTTGATTCCTCCCGTGGTTTTTTAATAAGGATTGAGTGAAGTTGAATATAAGAAAGCAGCAAGTCAAGGGGCTGACTGGGTGGGGGTGGTCTATGCTAAGTCAGTGTGTGAAGCTGAACATGAGGCCTGTCTGGCAAAGGAGCCACCAACAGGACCAGTACTTATTTCTTCACTTGCGCTTGTTTAGAGATTAACTGGACATCCATGGTTTCCAGCCCATACCATAACCATGAGGACCAAATGTGGGACATGATTGGCCCCCAATTGGGAAGTGAGTGGCCAGAGCAGAAGCCATTGCCTTGTGTTCCATTGACTAGCTCAGGGGTCAGTTCTCAACCACTTTCTCACTTGGTTTGAAGCCCTAAGAACAAAGCTGGTTATCCATAAGGAAAGGAATAGGATAAGAGGAGCAATAGTAGCAACATTTACTGAGCACTTAATATGTACTAAGTATTAGCTAAGTTGTTATAACCATTATCTTAATCCTTCTCGGCACTCCCATGAAGTACGTGCTGTTTTTCCCATTTTATAAATGAGCTGAGATTCAGAAAGGTGCTTATTTGTCTAAGGTCCTTCAACTAGGAAATGAGAGAATCCAAGTTTGACTCTAAGCCCAGGGCACCTCTTGGACCTATGCCAATCTGATCTAATGAACATGAGAAAGCGTGGATATCCACACTTAGTGCTGTGTGTGAGATTTAACTTGCTATGCTTAGTGCCGTGTGTGGGTATTTGTATTATGTGCTGTGTGTGTGTATGTATGTTTGTACTTATGTGCTGTGTTTATGTGGTTTTTTTTTTCCAAAAATATATCTGCTAAGCACTGCTGCATGCTCGCACATGTCCTGTGTGAGTGAGTGTGCTCACAAGACTGTCTTCGAAGTGTAGGAGAGTATTGAGAAAGGGAGTGCTTGGCTCACCCTTTATCTGCCAGTAGTAGTTTGATTTCTACTATATGTCCTATGAGGGATGGAAAGATGAAAGCCACATGCACATGTTACAGTGGCATATCTAGGAAAGAAGACCATGTCCAGAAAGAGGATATCCACCTCTATACTGAGGACAGCCCTGCCATTGCACACAGTCCCATCTCCTTCAGCCTCAGTGGCGTGTGGGCTGCACAGAACAGGAGAAAAAGTCTCATTAGGTTGGAGGGTGCAGGGGAAGTATCAGGTTGATGGCCAGAGAGTGGGCAGGGCTGGAATTTATTCAGAATGTGAGTTTATTCAGAGAGGTCTACCCTGGGGGGAGGGGGGAGGGCAGTGGGCCCCTACTCCCCTCTGATTGTAACTCCTGATGGGCCCTGAGGCCTCGTGGGCTCTGGACTCTGGTAGGAGGGACTTCATCATGGTTTGGCAGTCCTTCTGACCTGGTAGGAATCCTTTATTGCTCTTCTAGGCTGAGGTAGCCCAGCTGCAGGAGCAGGTGGCCCTGAAAGATGCAGAAATTGAGCGTCTGCACAGCCAGCTCTCCCGGACAGCAGTTCTCCATGGCGATCATGCAGAAAGAGGTAACTGGCTTGACTGAGACAGAATGCAGTTGTCCTGGGCCCTGGGCCTACTCTGATAAGTGGGCATGTGTGCCTGTGAGTGTGTATGCCTGTGTGCTTGTGTGTGTGGGCATGCTAATGTGCATGAACATGCATGTTGGTGTGAGCATGTTGGTTCAAGTGAACGGAAGCACGAGTTTGCTTACGTTCATGCACACACGCCTATAAAGCACAGCTCTGTTACGCAGTCAGGCGTGGAACCCTCCCCTGACCAGAGGGCTCAGCTCTGAAGGCTTTTCTCTGAAATTCTGTGAAACCACCTCTGGAGCTTTTACTGAGAGTGTAGGAAATACCATGCTCTTTTCATTTGATTAAAAGACCTTGTTTCTGTGTCATCACCGAAGGTGAAGCTGTCATAATTTATTCAGTCATTTTGTGGATGCCTACCTATCATTTGTACAAAGCCCTAAAGTTACAGAAGCAAATTAGTTCTTTTTCATCCTTGTGATTCCAAATGTTACCTCTCAGACTTTTCTTAGCACTCTACCTCAGGTAGGTGCTCCCTGCCCTGTTGTTCCCTAACTCAGCATCCTCCTTATTTCCTTCATAGCACTTATTACAACTCACTGTCATCCCCACTCTGGAGCAGAGATTATATCTTTCTTTCTTTTTTTTTTTTTTTTTTTGAGACAGAGCCTCAAGCTGTCCCCCTGGGTAGAGTGCCTTGGCATTACAGCTCACAGCAACCTCCAACTCCTGGGC
>NW_003852396.1:36361171-36381592 GCF_000181295.1 Otolemur garnettii
AAAAAAAAAAAGAAATATTTACTGAATAAGTGAGGGTTGGTGAATGGTCCCTGAGGAATTCAAGTGTAATCCTTGACTATTATGAACCCATATTCTACGTTCACAGCTGTTTGCTCTCAGCTTCTCCACTCACCAGCAGGTTGCAGAGCAGTGCTGGGGAGGGCATATAGTTGTGTGAATTGCTGCCACTACGTAGGCTCATCTCAGCCTCACCACAGCTTATTCCTTCTGGGGTCTGGAAGCCATGAAACTACAGCTTAGGCTGGAAAAGGAAGTTAGTGCCAACATGCTCATCGCCCAACTTTCTCAGTGTCTTCCCAAGCCACTGGATGGGTCACCCATCTGCCAAGGCCTACCCTCAGGGGCTGGATTCTACCTAGATAGCCTATACTATCTCTAATGTCAACTCTGGGTGGAGAGTGCCCCACGATGTGACCACTAAGCCAGGCAGCCTTCCCATTTCTACCCCAGGCTTCCCCACAGTCCAAGCCTTCCAGACCCCACCCCACCCTATCACTGGCTACCAACTGGAGTTGGTTTTTTGGTCATTTTTTCCTCAAGGTGGGTTCTGACCAGTTAATCAAAGTCTGTCAGTTTTTACCTGGAGCTTACTGCCCTCCTCCCACCCACAACCTGAGCTGCAGAGCTGATGTCCACTGCCAAGAGCCTTAAATAATGAGCAAGCACTCTCTGCTTTACTCTGAAAATGAATCCCTACAGTCATTTATGCAAAGTCTGTAGATGTACTGTTGCTGTGCTTGTTGGATGTAACAAATATCCCAAAAGGAAAAGTGCTGCCTGCACTTACGTTCCCTCATCTCCTGTGTGTGTATAGGCAGCCCTATTCCTTTTGCAACGCCCAGTTTAGGGATGGATACCATTCTTTGGAAAGCTAGCTATGTGCCAGTTCCTAGACCTCTAAGTATCTGGCAAATGACCTCCAACTCCTTTAAACATTGGCCTTTGACCTGGCTCTCTGGACAGTTTGGGAAGAAGTTAAGAGAGTCCTTGCTGAGTCCAAGTGAGAGAAGACCATGAGTTTTCCACCACATACACACAGATCCCTCAGCCCATAGAGAAGTTCTGTGGTTTTATGATGACATAAGATTTTTCTCTTAACCATAGAGTTTGTATTAATATATTTATCAATGTATCTGAATATTTATTAGTCAGTTTTGACTATATCATTTTAAATTAAGGCAAGTACCCAACTCTTTCACATAATTTTTAATTCCTGTTCTCCATTCAGCTATAAACATTTTTTTCCTCCTATTTTAGTTAGTTCTTTGCCTGCAATCTATAAGATTGTGATTTTCTTCAAAACTGGTGTAGCCAAGGTATATGCCTACCTTGAATGGCAGAGGATACAAATGTCTGCATTCTTAGGGGACACTGGCTGTGAAAGACTTTGGGGTCACCTTTCAGTACATGGCATTTTGATTTTGCCCATAAATGTCTATGAAGAGAAAGCCTGGCATGGTGGTTCACACCTATTATCCGAGCACTCTGGGAGGCTGAGGCAGAAGGGTCACTTGAGGTCAGGAGTTTAAGACAAGCCTCAACAATAGCAAGACCCCCATCTCTACAAAAAATTAAAAAAATTAGCCCGATATGGGGGCACATGACTATAGTCCCAGCTACCCAGGAAGTTGAGACAGGAAAATGACTTGAGCCTAGGAATTTGAGGTTGCAGTGAGCTCTGATCATGCCAGGCAACAGAGTGGGACTCTGGCTAAAACAAAACAAAAACGTCTATAAAGAGAAGACAAAATACTAGGTTCATTCATTTAGTTATTAATTAAATATTTAATGATACTGACTCTATACCAGCCACTATCCTGGCCTCTTTAAAGAAATAAAGGAGCCATGTTCACATGGGAAGTCATCAAGTTTGAACTTGAGGAGCACCTTAATATGTGTGGATAGCTGTTTGCATATTATTTTTATACCTATATTCTTTTAGACCAAGAAATTCAACGTCTGAAAAAGGGGATGGAAACTCTGCTTCTTGCCAATGAAGATAAGGTAAGATGGTCACTGGGCAGCTATGTCCTTTCCTTGCTGACCCTCTTGGCTCTGTTGGGTCCCTGCTGATCTCTAATTCTTGGGACAAGGCCATGCCCATCATGTCATTGTCATAGGAATGTGTCAGGAGGATGGCTTCTGCCTCCTGGAGACTTGGCCTCAGATACCTGTTTCTGACTTGATGCCTGGGAACTAAATGGAACCCCCTAAAGGCAGATGAGAGTCTGCTGATGTGGGGAGCATACTTCTGTAGTTGCTGGCGTTATCTCCACTCCTTCTGCAATTCCCAGCACTCTCCATGTACACGACATGATGACAGAGCCATCAGAGGCCCTGAGTAGCATACACTGCCTCAGTTTACCCTGATGCCTTTATATTCTTCACATCTAATTCTGGCATTATTATAAATGGCCACCTCTATAAATAAAGAGCACCTAACTTGTATACACTTATCTCTGAGGATCACAAACCGGCATTTTACAGCTGAGGAAACAGATTCAAAAGCTTAAATAGTTTTGTCCAAGAGCAGGCAGCTAGTAAATAGCAGAACTAGGTTTTCCCACCCAGGTCTATAGGCTCTGTGTAGCCTTTCAATAGCCTTGAAAGACATGATGTCTTCTGGGAATTTCCTCTGTAGTTTAAGGTATCTCTGACTCCTAAGAAACAGGTGAGGATGTTGGGATAAATTTGACAGCTTTATTTTTAGTCTTTATTTCTGTAGCTCCAGAGGGCTATACTCAGACCAGGAGGCAGATTTCAATGGCTATTTGAGGAAGGGTAGGAAGACAGTGAGTTTGCCTGTGAAGTGTCTCTTAGTTCTTGTTGACTCATAGCCTTCAGGTAGAGTCATGATTGCCCGCATGAGTTGACTGCAGGGCAGACCACTGAAGTCTGAGCTGTATGGATAGGACCTGGATGTGCTTTTTCTTTGGAGTATTTCATACATTACACATGGGGAGTTTCATCTCATTGTGCCCTAAACATACCCTGGGTCCCAAAATAAATCATCTGATATGACACTGGTGGTGTTAATCTAAATCTACTCTCACACTGTGCCAGGACCGTCGGATAGAAGAGCTTACTGGACTGTTAAACCAGTACCGAAGAGTGAAGGAGATTGTGATAACAACTCAAGGTAGGATCATTTTCTTTAAGAAACACTCCATCAATGATGTTAAGTTTGGGGCATTTCCACCAGAAGATGTTTCACCTCCATTTTGGAGAAGGTGCTCCTTGGAGAATGCAGCTGTTTAGACTTTCCTGGATAGTGGAACATTGATAGCTGTTAATTTCCAGAAATGTATTAATGGCAGTCAGCTCAGAACTTACGGGGATTATCCAGGTCACCCCCTACCCCAGCAGGGTCTTCTGCCCATCTTACCAGGACACCCTGGGGGGCAGCAAGTGGAGTCAAACCTGGATAAACAACCAACTCATGCCTTCTCTGTCTACCTCCTTAGGGAAGCTCAAGTCCCCAGCAGATTCAGTGCGCCCTCTGGGAGCCTTCTTTGAGTCACTGGGTGCCTGGGTTACCACAGGAAGGCACAGATGGGGAGAGCTGCTGTGTTTCACATTTGCTGTCCACACTGAAAGCAACCTGCAGGCAGCATCAGTGTCCTCATGGACACGGTGGTGCACATGCCAGGCTGCCTTCCTTTTTATTCTGCCACTGACCTGGGCTCCCATCACGGTCCTGAGGAATCAGCAGTTTTACTAGAGATCGCCGCTGTGAGGCACTCAGGAGCCTCTGATTCTGGCTGAGCCGCTGCTGCTTAGGAAGAAGCCAAACCTCCCCTGCACTGTGGCTGACAGGTCACTGCCCAGGGGCTCTGCCAGCGGCTCCCATGCCCAGCCACACCACAGCCCTCTTTCTCTAATCCTTCAGGTGTTGGTTCAAGTTACTCTCAGGATCTGATTGCTGATGCTGAGGAGTGATAAGGTTGGAGGCAGAGGGTGCCTCACTTCTGTTCTGCAGATGAGCTTTGACTTCAGAGTGACCTGATGACAGCCCTTTCTCAAATACCCTGAAGAAAGAATCTTCTGAATCATACCCTTACCAGTCTCTTTATATTCTTAGTCTTTTTTTTTTTTTTTTTGAGACAGCATCTTACTCTGTTGCCCTGGCTGGAATGCTGTGGCATCATCATAGCTCACAGCAACCTCAGACTCCTGGGTTCAGGGAATCTTCCTGCCTTAGCCTCCCAAGCAGCTGGGAGGTATGCACCACCAAACCTGGCTAATTTTGCTGTTTTTAGTAGAGATGGGGTCTCACTTTTGCTCATGCTGCTCTTGAACTTCTGAGCTGAAGTGATCCTCCCACCTCAGCCTACCAGAGTGCTAAGATTACAGGGCTAAACTGTAATGCTCAGCCATCTTAGTCTTTCTTCTTCTTCTTCTTCTTTTTTTTTTTTTTTTTGGTTGTTGTTAAAGCAATAGTTTATTAGAAGATAGGGAAGCTTCCAACACAATGGAAGGGGTCCTGATGGGGTTGCCCTGTCTTAGTCTCTCTTACTGAGGAGAAATAATGCAAAGATTTTGTGGTACAATTGTAGGTTTCTGAACAAGTCATGCTGTAGTGATCACTCCTTCTGCATTAATGATTCCAGGGCCTTCAGAGAGAACACTCTCAATCAATGAAGAAGAACTGGAGGGAAGTTTCAGAAAGTGGAACACCACAAATAAAGGCCCCGAAGATTTATTTAAACAAGAGGTACTGTGTTTCCGCCCGTGACGTAGGGTTTCAGCACATCCTTGGAGCATGCCTCAAACTTGGGGAAGGATCTAGTCAGACATTGGGCAGGCGTACATCTTGACAGGAGAATAATTAAATCAGTGGAGTGGCCTCCAAGCCCTGGGGGGCAGCATGGCTTATACCAGAACTTTCAAGGATAAGAATTTTCCTTTTTAATTGGGTTTCTTGATTATGTATGTCTTTCCTTTTTGGAATCTAAGCACAAATCAAAGGTGGTATTTGTCTCACTTACCTCTATTTCTCCAGGGTCTACAGTAATGCCTTATACCTAGTAGAATTCAACAAATATTTGTTGAATGAATGAACGTATCTTGCTCATTTAGAGAGATAATGGCAACTTCTGAAGTGATGCCTTCCTGCACCACAGTTATCCCCTCCAGGCCTCATAACCAGCACACATATTTTCCTTCTTGTCTCTTTTATTTGTTTAGAGTCTTGTCCTATTGTATGGATCTCTCCAGACTTAGGTTAGATACAAATAAGCAAACAAGTGCATAGGTACAAATGTCAGGTGGAAGAGGGGCTTCAACCTCGGGTCCAAAAGATTCATGAAACTGCAGATGGTCAAACTGAAATGAGTCTGGGTGGTCCAGCTCAACCCTTTCAGTTAAGAGAGGAACACAAGTGTCACCCAGTTACCCACTTATCAAGTGAGAACACCCCAGATTGCTGGCAATTACAAAAGAGCAGTAATTGCCACTTCAGTACAGTCTGTGATGAGTGCTGTGTGTGGTTTGTTTATTCCTCATGACCCCCCATTGGGAGCCTTAGTTTACTGTGATGAAGCTAAAAGTTAGAGAAAGTAGGTAATTTGCTCCATGTCACACTTCAAGTAGATGGCAGACTCTGGCTTTGAGCTGATGTCTATTGGACCACAAAGCCCAGGCTTTTAACAATTATACTACACTAGCACTCTGGGGGGGCCAAGGAAGGCAGATTGCCTGAGCTCACAGGGTTGAGACCAGCCAGAGCCAGAGCGAGACCCTATCTCTAAAAATAGCCGGGCATCATGGCGGGTACCTGTAGTCCTAGCTACTTGGGAGGCTGAGGCAAGAGAATCACTTGAGCCCGAGAGTTTGAGGTTGCTGTGAGGTATGACACCAGAGCACTCTACTGAGGGCGACAAAATTATACTATAATGCCAGAGTTGTTCCTTCAGCCGACCAAGAAGATGTTGGGCTCCAGCAAGGGAAGCAGTCTTTGCAGTCAGTGCAGTACTCAAGACATAGGGCTGTGTTCTTCCACACCAGCACGAGCTTGTGTTTGCTCCACCTCTTTCCTTTCTTGCTGAGACCATTCTCATTTCTTAACATCAAGCTCAGCTGTTCTTTCCTCTGAACCCTTCCTAACTTTCTCATCAGTGTGAGAGGGAGTCTTTCCCTTCCTTCTGCTCCTATATTATGTTACAGGTATCAGTGGCATAAGGACATGTTGCCTTGTTCTTTTATCCTAATTCACTTGTCTGCTCTCCAGATGGAGGGAGTGCTTTCTGCAGACCTAGCACAGGGCCTGTTAGGTGGTAGATGTTGCTGATGTTTGTTGACTGACCATATCAATCAGGCTTCTCACATTGCAAGCAACCAAATTTGACTATGGATAACTTACCCCAAAGGAATGTTTTTCAAAGGGCATGCAGTGGTTCAGTGAATGAAAGGAAAAGCTGAAGAACCAAGCTCATAAAGGGCAGGATCAGCAGAAACCCAGGGCCCCAGGTCTCAGGACTCCACTGCTGAGATATGAACATCTGAGGCCAAGGAAAGAGAGGCACGTTGGCCCAGATGGGTAGATACACCTACTCCCTTGGCATCTCAAAAGAGCAAGGCATCCATATTGATATATCTACCATGGCTGTACCCAGGGTGGAAATGTAGCTCCCTAAAAGGAATCACCCAAAGAAGAGGAAAAGATGGGGGGGGGGTAATCCCCAAACAGCAACTGTCGTCTACAGTGGCTCTTCTGTTTCTTATTCAGATGCCTCCAAGGTGTAGCTCTCCCACACTGGGGCCCCCGCCGCTGCCACAGAAGTCACTGGAAACCAGGTAAGAGGCCTGAGCATTTCCCCAGAGCCAGTGTGCTCTCAGGCCTCCTCTGGGCCTCCTAAAGTGGGTGGGGAGTGACTGACTATGTGTGGTGAGCATGGACACTGTGTCCTGGGCACACCATGCTTCATTGTCAGGGCATTTACTAACCAGGTCTCTCTCTCCTGGCTCTAGAGGGCTTTCCTTCCCTCAGGCTGAGGGTCTGGATCACTGTCACTGAGAAAGGGCCAGGGGTTAAAGCCTCAGAGGAGAGGTGGCTGCAACTCATGTATCTTCCAGTGGTTCCTGAGAGCTGACAGCATCCCAGGTGTTGTTTCCGTCAGCCTCTTAGAAATGTCTTTCCTGTTCTCAGGGTGAATTTAGCCCGTAGACCAGTGGTTCCCAACCTTCCTAATGCTGCAATGTGTTTTCATTGTTACAAAGGGGTCACAACCCACAGGTTGACAACTGCTGCCTTAGACAATCCAGGCTCCCTAGGGAGGGCCATTTCTCTTCAAAGGGAAGCTGGTCTAATTAGTTTGGGGGTGCTTCACAACAGTATACTTATAATGAGCTAGACTCTGAGGTTGCTTGGCTATCTGGTTCCCTCTAAAATGAACCCATGCGGAGTTCCCTATGTCTGTACTTTAGGACAGATTTTCAAATTGGACCCCATATAAGGGAACTATAACAGTGTCACTGCCAAGAGCATGCTGTCTTTCAGCTAAGGCAGGCATCCTCAAACTACGGCCTGCAGGCCACATGCAGCCCACCGAGGACATTTATCAGGCCCACTGGGTGTTTTTGCCACCGCTGCCTGTCCTGCTTTGCAACCAACTCATCCCGGGGGCTGCAGTCCGGCCCTCCCTGAGGGACAGTGAACTGGCCCCCTGTTTAAAAAGTTTGAGGACCCCTGAGCTAAGGTGTCCAGGGAAGGTGGTCATGAGCATGCCGGAAGCTTCCCCAGCATGGTGCCAGGCTCCAGAACCTACATTCTCTGAGCCCATTTCCAGAGAGCAGTCATTCCCCTGAGCCATTATCCTCCAAATGACAGTATCTCTAGGGTGACTGGCCAGTCCTTAGTTTTGCAGGATAAAAAATTTGACTTATGAGTTCACTCAAGGAACGTCAACACCAAGGAATTCACATGGCCCAGACTCACAAGATGATTCTCATAGGATGCCAACTTATTCATATGAACCAAAAAATATGACTGCCAAGGAGACTTCGCACGAGGTTACCCGTGTAAACACTGGTAGTGTTGCCTCTTCTTTATCTATTCTGTGCCCTTCTCAACAAAAGAGTCCCAGAGAGAGTAATATTCCTCTGAGCAGACTGCTCAGGGCATGTGGAGCCAGAGCAGAGAGTGGAAGGATCCTGGAAGCTTTGGAGCTGGCTGATTGGCTGATACACTCTTCCACTCTAAGGAGATGCTGACTCCTTCCCTGGCTTACTCCTAGACCAGCCTAGCATCACAGCCTTTCCTCTATTTTGATTCTAGATATTGGTCATCTTTTATGACCACATAATAGTCACTGCCCATCAAAGCAACAGAATTGAATGTATTCTAGCTTTTGAGCACTGCCAAGGACTTTTCATCTGGATTTAAGTGATGTCCTTGTGCCTTCACCACCACCTTGTCTGCCCAGGCCATCTCCCAAGGTGGGCCAGTCTCATCTTACATGTAATGGTTCATAGAGAGTGACTTTTTCTTGGCCTTGACCTTCAGCCCAAGACAGACTACTAGATAAGCATTTGAAATGTCCTCTGAGCAATATCACATATACCTCATTCTCAAACAACTGTTTCTTTGTTCATTTTCTTTTGTGTTTTTTTCAGAGCTCAGAAAAAACTCTCCTGTAGTCTAGAAGACTTGAGAGGTGGAGCTGTGGATAAGGTCAGTCCATAAATCTATCCATGAAGATTACTGAGTTATTTCTTTGGACGCAGTATAGTGATGGGATACACTGACAACATCCTGATCCCTACCATGTAGAAGATTTTATAAAGTTGTTGGGGAGGCAAAAATTACATGAACATTTTGAGAAAACTAGTCAGGTGTGGTCTAATGTATCCTAGACAAAAGACAAATCAGAAAATTCTGCCTGGAGTTTGCTAAGAGAAGGTGTTGAAGTGGGCAAAGGCTTGGTAGGTGTCCATTTGGCACAGTCAGGTTTTGGGAAATGGTGGGGAGCAAGAGGCAGTTAGGTCAGAGCCCTGAGTCAGGTGAAGCCAGAGAAGACCTTGAGTGTTAGCCCTGTATCACCAGGGCACTTGGGGCATCATAGAGATTTTGAGTTAGGGATTCATATGGATAAAGGAGATGATCCCGGGAGTAAGGAGAAGGATAATTTAGGATATTGGAAAGGGAGCTATTGTTTGTCTCAGAAGATATGAGGAGGGCTTTGTGGTTCCTTGTATAGGGGTAGCCTTTGATCATGTAGGTAGACCCTGTGCTGCAGGAAAGGGTTGCAGGGTCTTGCCCTTAGCTACTAGAGACAGAGGCATGCCCCCCTGATAGCCCTCAGTGAGCCCATGCTGCATACCACCCCCGGGTTTCTAGCTGTGGGCTGGCGGGTCCCTGGTGTGTCACTGGAGAAGCCAGGAAGGCTGGAGTGAGCAGGAGCTATAGCCTTAGTCAGTGGCTTTGCTCACATGGTCATGTGCCTCTCAGTGCCCCGGTCATATTGCTAGCAGCTGCCTAGGACATCTGTCCATGAGATGGACAGGGACTTGTGTTTCCTGGCATAGATGGCAATTACCTGACATGGAAGTGAGGAGGGAGAGATTGAGCCTTTCAGAGGTAAGCAGGTAGGTGGTTCTGAGTTGTTATTTGTGACTAACACAGGTTTCTTTTTCTTCACATGATTGAAATCTTCTTGTCACTCCATAGTGTGTCAATGGGAACCAGCTCTCCCCGGTGATAGAACCCAAGGTACATTAACTTCATGCCCTACCACCTATTCATGGTTGTACTGTTTACTAATATTTTAATTTAGCAGGTCATGGCTTCTGTAACCTTAAAATGTTAGCTGTCAGGGGCAAGAAGGCAGGAGGAAAGACAGAACTTCCTCCCAGAACTGCACTCCCTTGTGTGCACCCAGCTATATAGTGTGTTTTTCAACACCATTATCTGTGGGGTAGGATTCATTGTTATAACCACCATTTTATAGGCTCCAAGAAATTAATCCTTAACAAAACAATCTAGATTTAATCATAGGGAAGGAGAATGTTATGGTCTCAGGACACAGAGGAGCGTGACAGCTCTCATCCTTTCTGTGCTGATAAGTTGTGGTTTAAAAAACACAGGAATCCACTCAGTCCCCCTTTAATGAATAAGCCATGCTATAAAAATCCCATTAGAACTGATTTTCTCCAAGGAATCCTGTTGTGAAAGAGGATTAAGTTTCCAGGTCGGTACGCAAATGTTGAGCACATGATGAACTGAGATTTGTATAATGCGCATGATCTCAGCCACACCCAATGACCGTTTATAGCATTATATGAAAAATGGGTTGTAAGGCCAGTGGCCTTTCCGTTCCCTGTGTCCTGCCTTCACATCCATGTGAAGATGTGAGATGTTGAGCCTCAGGGCTTGCTGAGGCCTACCTAAGAGTGTCATTTTATATTTTCATATCAATGTGATTGAATGGGGCATCTCTGCCCTTCCAGCCACGTGTGAGAGAGGAAGATTCTCTCTGCCCTTCTCCATCAAGGTGAGGGCTTCTCGGCACTGGTGTATTTGGTGCTTCAGTTGGGCTGCCGTTTCTTGGGCTTTCTGAAATATATGGCAAAGGTCTTCTACCTATCCACCCACCACTCACCTCCCCCTCTGTCCGGGTGCTGTGGACACACAGTCCCTAGGGCATAGAGTTCACGTGTAGTCCCTTGGTAAATTGAGAGGCTTCCTGTGGAGGCTGCTCTGTTACATCTTTGACTCAGCACTCCCCTAGTCCCTCCTCAGCGAGATCACTCACAGGTGTTTCCAAAGCACATCTGTAAGTGATCTCCTCCCCTCTGGAAGCACAAAGGCTCAAGCTTCAGGGCACTGATTTAATTACCAAAAAATATGAATGACGTGGGACTGTTTATAAAGAGGAAGTATTCTAGGTTACAAGGTAATTCTTGTATGGCTTTGACCATAATCAGAATCTTCTGCTGACTCAATTAGTGCAACCTGGCCACCCCTCTCCTCATACCCATGTACACCACTGTCCTCCCCAGGACCTCTCTGCAGGTCTCTCAGCAGCATCCCCTAACCTTGGTGTCTGGCCTTGCTTACAGTGGCCTTTGCTGTCTGTGACTGAGTGCTCGTTACATGGTGAGACACCCTTGTACACATTCTCTTTTCTAATTCTATCAGACACATCTGAATTCCCAAGAATGTGTATCTGCTGATCCTGGCTTTCCCTGTGGAGCCTGAGGGAAAAGACCATCTGCCCTACTTCTGACAGCTCTAGAATAAGAGTCCCTCGCCCCTTCCCTGTGTGCTCTGTTCTTTGGGCTGAACGCGTGCAGGGATCACAAGCCTTTAAAGCTCCCCTCAGTCTCCTTGTTATCAGCACTGGTTTCCATTGTATTCTTTAAGTTGTGCCCTGGACCAGACTTGAGGGTCGTACTCTACAGGTAGTCTGACCTGTGGCTTCCTGATCTGGGGACTGTTCTTCTAGACTTCTGTCTGTCTGGGACCTGGGGATGTGATGCTTTCTGTGCTTCGGTTTATCTCCTGTCTACTGTGTACTGGGCCATGAGCATGTTATTTCATGGCAAACTTGAGACAGGAATTATTATTATTCCCCATTTGGAAATGATAGAATAGAGGATCTGAGAGGTGAAAGAGAAAGCATTGCCTGAGTCTGTCTGACTCAAAGCGTGGGCCCTTTCCACTCTGGCCTGCTGCCTCTCTGTTCTAATTTAAAGCAGCTGGGTAATCAGTCTGCACTGGCCCCTTTCCTGGCGTTTGCCTTCCCCCACAGCCAGAGTCATTCTTACTGGAGACAGGAGAGACACAACTAGAGCTGGGCATCCCTGTTGCCTGTGTCCTGTGTTGCCGTTGCACTGCCTTCTCTAGCAGTGAGTCCTTCCTTTCCAGTTTTTATTCTCGGCCTGAAGAGAGCTCAGAGAAACCGTTGTGTGGCCCTTGATTTCTTTTGCTGTCTTTCTTACCTATCTGGGCCACCTTTTGAAACCCAGCCTTGGGTTAGGTGTGAGCTCTCTGCATCTCAGCTTCTCAGGGAGCTGGTGGCCCATGTGGCGTCCTTGGCTGTGTCTGCCCTGTTTTGGGGGAGCATGTGTGCCGCCTGACTCCTGGTTTTGAGAGCCCTTCGTCCTCCCACATTTCCTATATAATGTGGAGCATGGAGTCATCCCCTTCAGTTCTCTAAACTTTTTGAACACTGTCTGTGTTCAAAACCACATCAGTGGTTCTTGGGTGTGACTCTCATCAAAATAGTCTGAGATGCTTTGGTGTTTTTGTTGTTGTTGTTTGTTTGTTTTTATTTATTTTATTCTTTTTGAGATGCTTATTAAAAATACAGGCTCCTGGGGTACACTTCCAGAGGGGCTGATTCGCCGAGCCAAGGGAACCTGGCAATTCATGCTTTTTTACAAGTGCCCAGCTGATTCTGAGACAACCAGTGCAGGAACTAGCATTTGGAAACTGTTGATCTTGATCACATATTTGATCATGTCTACTCTCTACTTCATGGGTCATTACAAACATGAAATATCATGGTCTTTATCTCTCAAGGTCCTAATTATTCCTGCTTCACTGGCCACTTCTTTCAGAATATTTGAGTTTATTTTCCTCTTCCCATATCTCTCCTTTCAGAGCTTATTTATGGAAGGTTATAATCAGTATTCAATGAATGAATTGAATTTCAAACAATTTCTAGGACAATGCATTTGTAAGCAAACTGAATTCAGAAGCGTACCAGACACTTGGCTTTTAACTAAATGGAACTTCAAAAGATGTCTCAGTCACAGCCGTTTCCCTTTGCTGTTTTGAATTGCCAGTTTGGAATCTGTTTTGTCTTTTACATTACTTTTCTTCTGAGTCCAGTCAAGTGACCCACAGTTGATTCCCTCAGCAGCATCGCTTCCGTTTTTCTGTCTGTCTTCTTTTTTTTTTTTTTTTTTTTTTATTCTTACCCTCATAGTGCATTCCACTGTGTTTCCCTCAGGTTTGCAGTTTGGGGGCCAGAATATGCTTCTTGACCAAATAAATGCTATTCTTCCTCTCTTTTAATTGACTTTCTTTGGGACCTTTCCGTGGCCAGGGTCCAAGCACAGAGCCCA
This sequence comes from Otolemur garnettii, assembly GCF_000181295.1. Taxonomy (NCBI): domain Eukaryota; kingdom Metazoa; phylum Chordata; class Mammalia; order Primates; family Galagidae; genus Otolemur; species Otolemur garnettii. The sequence goes on from NW_003852396.1 coordinate 36,374,264, forward strand.
TGATCCTAAGCTCCTAGGGAAGTATGTTGGCATACAGTCCTTTGACCCATTTTCTGTTGTCATCTCCCTCAAAGGTGTGTGTATCTTCCTGCTTTGCCTTAATGTGATGTTTTTCAAGTAACTATTACCACCATACAGGCTTTTTTTTTCCTTTTTCTGCTTCAAATTGGAACAGTAATCCCCCTGCTATAGCATGGCCTTCTCTCAGGCAAGGTCCATGTAGTTTGTGCACTTGGTCAAGCCATGCACAGGTCTGCCCTTGCCTGGTTTGAGTAAGGGCCCTAGTTGGCAAACCTGCCTCAATACTGACCACGAGAAAGTGAGTCTGGGAAAAACAGAGAAGCCCAGACCAAACTCACCTCCGTCTCTTCTCTCGCAGGATTGTTATTTCACACACACACAATGAATGTGATAACGTACTAGGTAGCTTGTATTAGGATTCTGGTTTGTGTATTCAAAGCACTGAAAGAACCATTGAGCCTCTGAGCACTAGGCCATATAACAAAGGCCCCCTTTGCAAGACATCGCCACTTCCTGGTTAGAGGCAGTTGTGGTCAGTCCTAGATCTAGGATTGAGTATGTCCCTGTGTTACTGTGTGGGCTTGTGAAAGTTTCATCCTCAGAAGTCTGGGCCCCTTTCCTGGTCTAGGCTAAATGATGCTTGAAAGTTTCTTTGAGTCAACCTAAGTGAAAAATGGCTCTTGGAGGATAGGGAGTTGTTCTTGTTTCCAAGAGTTTCCTAACTGGGTTTGAGTCTCAGACTAAATCTTTTCTCTCCCCTTCCAATAGGATGGCTCTTTCCTGGTGGACCACAAATACCCCACGTTACCTGGGAAGCTTTCAGGGGCCACACCCAATGGAGAGGCTGCCAGATCTCCCACTGCTAGCAAGCCTGACGCCACAGGGAGCAGCCTGCAGAGGCTGAGTGAGTGTCCAGACCCTGGGCTGGTGGCCTCTGAGCAGCGTGCTTGGCACTTCCAATGATTGTACAGACCCCTGCACCTACCACTGCAATCCACAATTGGAGAATGGTGGGGGTAGGTGGCTGGGACAAATTGTACCTTGGGAAGTCCCATTTCTAGGGGCTCCTCTAAGCCTAGGTCAGTTGTTTCCTAAGGTCAATACTTCAGACCAGGATGTGTATGCCCCCTACTTCCATCTGCAGCTACCCTAGCCTCATCTTCCCTCCTCTTCTCTTCCTTCTCTGTCATACCCCTTCCTAGCCTTCCCAGCATCCCTTCCCCTCCCTCTCAGACACCCACTACCCTCTCCTGTGTCTGCCTTCTCCTCAGCAGCCTCCCTACCACCAGTAAGAAGACAATGTGGGCTCTTCCAATTGTTAGCACTTCCTTAGGCAGATAAGGTCATTGGCCAGCAGGCAGGGATGTCCGTCTACAGGGATCCTTTTGGCAATAAGGACCTGAAACTACAGGAGTCTTTGTTGCTTTTCATTCAAAATAGGCCATCTTTTTCCATCAATAGTGGCAGATTCAATGGGGCCCAGGAAGGAATGTTCTGGTCCTGGCAGAGCTTTCCTCACTCCTGACTCCTCTGTCCCAGCTATTCCCTGACCTGGCCCATGTGTTGGCTTCATAAAGGCCAGTTTTGCCCTGGGCTGCAGGAGCTCCAGATCTGCCCTCATATGAGTGTGTCCTAATGACACTTAGGCTGGACCCAGAGCAGCTTTGGCTCTTTCTAACATGTGCCCAGTGAGCACTGGCACCAATGTGGGAGCTCTACTTGGCCTGGTGTATTCAGGCTCTGCTGCTCCTCCTCTTTCTCTTGAACATGGGTATCTCAGCCTGCTGGAAAGTGGCCCTAGGAGCATTTGGTCCACTCACATGAGACCTCCTCTTAGTCTCCATCACCATTCACCCCATCCTTCTATATGGGATTATTTTTCTTTCTGTTTGAGTTTTTCTCTCTTGCTCGATGACATCCTTTTGTTTATTTCTTTGCTTCCCTATAACTCTATTGGGCTGGACTTTGGCCTCTCTTGTTTCTTCATGTGGCTTCTCTGCTTCTTGGTTGGCTGGAGATCGTGGCCGGAGTGTCAGTGCCCCCGTATTAGGTACTGTACCAGTTCCAGGTGAGGTGGAGTGAGAATGCCTTTGTTTCCCTGCCCTGATACCTCCTTGTCCTGCCTGTATTCCTGCGTCTCCCTCTGAGAAAAGAGAGCAAGCTTCTTGTTGTAATAATCCATAAGTATTTGGACCCCACATTCTTAGAATTTGAGGACATGAGTTCACCTGGATTTATAACATTGAGCTCACTAATTTCTCAGAGAAAGCCTAGAGTGCGCTTAAGTCCCAACTAGTCTCTGGGGTTTTGCTATGGAGTTGTGTCCTGAAGCCAGAGGCAGGTAGATTCTTCTGGATGCCCACTGAGGGATGGTCCACGCTTGGGGGAAAGAGTCCCAGAGGTCATATCCCTTACTCCTATTTACACATCATCTTATTTTCCCAACCCCAGGAGACACAGAAAGTGGTTGGGATGACATTGCCATGGCAAATGATCTCTCTTCCACATCATCTGGCACCGAATCAAGTCCCCAGTCTCCCCTGACACCAGATGGTAAAAGGAGTCCCAAAGGCATCAAGAAGTTCTGGGGAAAGTAAGTTGGTGATGATGACAATAATAATATTGCTTCAACTTTTTGACTAATTGGAGCCCCTGGTCCATTAGACACTGGAACAGAAGTAGAAGCAGAACATTCATGTTTAGAGAGAAGAATCTGAGTTATTATAGCTTTCAGAGCTGAGAGAAGGGGAAGTGTGAAAGGCATCCATTGAACATAGCAAGTTGCCTTATACATCATTCATTCTGAACACCCACCTACCTCTCACCCCCAGACCACATGTCCTGCAGTTTACACTCAGCCAGCTTCAATCTGACCCCCATGGGGAGTAGCTCAACCCCAGAGGGAGGGGCAGAATTGAAGCTCAAGTTTGGCTGAAGAATAGTCACAGGTTGTGGTCTTGGATCTCCAAGAAGGTACCAGGAGGTAGTGTCACCCAGAGTCCCAGGTCTGGCATGCACAGCCTTGCAAAGGAGCAAGGGCACTGGCCTTTCAGACTGTCCCCTGATCATCTTCATGGATTCTTCTCCACGTAGAATTCGAAGAACTCAGTCAGGAAATTTCAACACTGATGCACCAGGGATGGCGGAGTTTCGACGAGGTGGGCTCCGGGCAACTGCAGGACCAAGACTGTCTAGGACCAGAGATGCCAAGGGACAGAAAAGGTAAGTTTCTCATACCAGTCCATCTACCAAGAGCCACATGAAATGCTGGTCAGGGTGGAGTGGAGGGGTGCTGATTGTCCCAGAGCCTCTGGAGGTGGAAGGCAGAAGCCCTTAATGCAGCTTCTCATCTTGCCTGTTTGACCCATGTAGACATTGCTCGTGCTTACAGGTATCCTGAGGTGAAGGCAAGAAGCTTCAATCTGGGGTGGGAGATGGTCCCTCAATAGCTCTGCACACACATAACCTGTTCGCAGTAGTTCCTTACACAGTGGATTGAGAAGCCTTGGTGCAGCCATTAAGAACACAAATTCTACTATGTAGAATCCCAAACCTGGGTTAGAATCTCTGCTTGACCACTTCCTAACTCTTCCAAACAAAGTTATATAATCTCTCTATGCCTTTATTTCCTCATTGTAAAATGGAGTCAAAGACAAGTATTCTATTAAGGTTCTTATGAGGATTACATGGTCTATTGCCTCAGCTGCCTGCCATTGACCATCAGTATCCTCCCAGGGGTGTCAAACCTTTTTCCTCCCCTTCCCTTTCCCCTTTCCTCTTCCCCTTCTCCCTTTCCCCTTTCTTTTCCCCCTTTCCTTTCCTCCTTCCCTCCCTTTCCTTTCCCTTCTTCCCCTCCTTTGCCCTTCCCTTTCCAAGTCTCATTCCTTTGCCCTGAGTAGAGTGCTATGGTGTCATCGTAGCTCACAGCAACCTCAAACTCTTAGGGTGTAACAATCCTCTTGCCTCAGCCTTCCAAGTAGCTGGACTATAGGCACCTGCCACAATGTTTGGCTAGTTTTTCCATTTTTAATATACATGGGGTCTTGCTCTTGCTCAGGCTGATCTTGAATTCCTGAGCTCAAGAATCCACCTGCCTTGGCCTCTGAGAGTTCTAGGATTACATGTGTGAGCCACCGTGCCCAACCTCAACCTTTTTTTCTTTTATGGACTGTTAGAATAAGAGTTATCTTGGGCCACACAGTAAACATACAAACACTAAGGAAAGCTGATGAGAAAAAGAAAAGGTCCAGCACCACAGATAAGCAAAACAATAGTCAATCTGCATGTGACCCATGGGCCTGCAGGTTGGACCCCCCCACCCCCAACCTAGGAAAGAGAGCAGTGTCTCTTACCTGCTTCTGGATGAGCCTCCACCTTCCATGCAGAGTCTGCACAAGGGGTCCTGGTGGAACTAGCCACATCTGCCATAGTCTCATTGTGCCAAACTTTACTGAAGGGCATTAACTAAAGCGAAGGTGCTAGAATCAAAATGGGAAGTTACACATTGCTGTTCCCATTATACCTTAATTTAGAAAAAAACAAACATAAAAGACATTAAACTTGGGCCAGGCATGGTGGTTCATGCACTCTGGGGGGGCTGAGGCAGGTAGATCACCTGAGCTTAGGAGTTTGAGACCAGTCTGAGTAAAAGTGAAATCCTATCTTTAAAAAATAGCCAGGCATTGTGGTGGGCTCCTGTAGTCCCAGCTACTTGGGAGGCTGAGGCAAGAGAATCCCTTGAGCCCAAGAGTTTGAGGTTGCTGTGAGCTGTGATGCCACGGTATTCTACCAAGGGCAGCAAAGTAAGATTCTGTCTTAAAAAAAACAAAGACAAAAACAAACAATAAAAAACTTCTACAGAGGTGTCCATAGTAGACAGTCTCTAGTAGTTATCGGCTTTATCCTCTTTCCTTCAGTCTCTCTTCTCTGAGAAAGAGTGTCTCCCTCCAATCCAGCACAAGGAAACTGTATTCCTGTGTCCTGGGGAAGCCCCTTTCTATGTGCTCCTCCATCAGGCAGTCTCTACAGTACCTTGTCTCCAGCAGAACATCTCTGGGTTACTCAGCCAGGATCAGAGCTGCTGGGGGCCTTCCCCCAAAGTAGACAGTGACATTTTAAATCTAACTGAAAGATGCAGAGTACTGTTTAACTCTTTTTAGTTCCCTCGAGACTGCCATATAGTGGTGCAAATTAAAGGTAATTACTGAATAAGAAGGGGCACAACTCAGATATTATTCTGAGAAGTAATAGTCTAGTTTCCAATTAAAGGAAAAGAGCAGTTCCCTAAATGCATCACATTGTTCACAGATCTGCATCACCTGTGGAGAGAATCCTTGCTTATTTTGCACATGGATATGATACTTGCCTTCCCTGGCCTGTCAATATCAGGTTTTGAGGCTTTGCCAGGTCCTCCTGCTGTATGAGACATAGGACCTTTCCAGGTCCAGTTGTACTCAGATGGGTATCCCCAGATCTATATTGTACTTCAGGGCCTTCAAAAGAAATGTGAGACCATTAGCTTTTTTTTTTTTTTTTTTTTTCTTGAGACAGAGTCTCAACTTTGTTGCCCTTGGTAGAGACTGTGACATCATAGCTCACAGCTACCTCAACCTCTTGGGCTCAATGATCCTCTTGCCTCAGGCCTCCCAAGTAGCTAGTATTATAGGCCCTTACCAGATGCCCCGCTATTTTTTTAAAGACATGTTCTCACTCTGGCTCAGGCTGGTCTCAAACTCCAGAGTTCAACTAGTCTATCCACTGCAGCCTCCCAGAACATTAGGATTATAGTAGTAAACTACCATGCCCAACCTAGACCATTAGCTTTTAAAGGCCAGAAAATCAAAGGAGGTGGACTGAGAAGGTAGCAACCAATTCAGAGTCATTAGAAAGTGAGCCATCCATGGCCAGGCGTAGTTGCACATGCCTATAATCCTAGCACTCTGGGAGGCCAAGGTGGGTGGATGGCTTGAGCTCACACATTTGAGAGCCTTAGCAAAAAGCCTTAGCAAAAAGCAAGATCCCCATCTCTACTAAAAATAAAAAAACTGAGGGAAGAAGATCGCTTGAGCCCAAGAGTTGGAGGTTGCTGTGAGCTATGATGCCACAGTACTCTACATAGGGTGACAGTTTGAGACTCTGTCTTAAAAAAAAAAAAAGAAAGTAAGCCACCCCAAGAAAGCTTATCTACTATATATTTCATAGATTATTGAATTTACTTAGCAGTGTTCTTAATATAGCTATTACTGTTGTTTGTGATTTTTTTTTTTCTGAGCTGAAAAAAATAAAGCTATGGTGAGCTTGAATGATGCATCTTTGTTCTAATTCTGGTTGTTTCTTTGAAGACTTATTCAAGAAGGGAAATCACTGGATCAGGGCATAATAAATCTAAGACCCTTAGGCATGGCTCCTAGAATAGGACTGCAGAGTTAGGAAGCCCTTTACATTCTGCCAGTTACTTTATGGTATGAGATAACCAGTGTCAGAAACTTTCTTTTCTGAAGGACAAAACTGCAGCCACAGGGCTGTTTGACTGTTTTGGTGCTTTGTTAACCATAACAGTAGATGATGAAGAGAATGAGAATGAAGACATCCTCATTTATGTTTATCATAACAATGTTCACAGTAACAAAAATGAATTTTCTGGTGGAAGAGAAAACTGTTTATTACTTTTAAGGCAAAATTTGATATAATTATATACTAATGTCTTCTGGTGTTTATAGTTACAGATTTTTAGGTCTAGCCTTAAAAAAAACTTCTGTCACTAATATTCTCATGGGAAAAGCACTTTTTTCCTGAAAGCTTCTAGCCCCAATTCCTTTCTTTACAATGAAACAATTGTTTTTTCTTTTTATATTTGATAACATTTTGTAGAACTCTCTTTCTCTGATCATGGAAAAACAAATTTTGTTGTCTTTTTTCCTCTAGTTAAGGTTTGACTGGTTAGAGAGATGCCTATTATACCACATCCTTGTCAGCATTAACTGTTTAAATTTTTCTTTGTTTAAATTTCTTTACTTTTATAGACTTCCACAAAATTGTACTTTTATTGCTAATTTAGTTTTCATAGTTTTTATTTTAATTTTCTGAGTTATCTGTACTTTTTGCCCATTTTTATTTAATCATTAATGTCTTTCTTACAGATTTCTACTAGTTCTGTATAGATTAAGACATTAAGCCATGTCTAATAATTCTGAAAGTTATTTTTAAGTTTGTGGGAGAAATTTTACTTTTATGATACTTTGGTATGTGGCATTTTTATGTTTATAATGAGGTTCATCAACTTTTCCTTTGTGATTTCCTTTTTTTTTT
>NW_003852396.1:36382423-36450939 GCF_000181295.1 Otolemur garnettii
TCACAGTTCACAGCAACCTCCAGCTCTTGGGCTTAGGCAATTCTCTTGCCTCAGGCTCCTGAGTAGCTGGGACTACAGGCACCTGCCACAACATCTGGCTATTCTTTTGTTGCAATTTGCCTGGGGCCAGGTTTGAACCCACCACCCTCAGTATGTGGGGCCAGTGCCCCACTAACTGAGCCACAGGCACTGCACTATCAGATGATTTTGGAATAGCTGTAGGGATTTGGGGGAACTGGCTAGGGCAAGTTGAGCTGGGGATTCATGTAGTTTGGGTTTACTGGAATATGTGTATGTTTGCAGGGACTTCTTTCAGGTTTAGTTCAGTTAGGTTTAGTCACCTAGCTGTCCTAGCATATACTAATGGCTTCTAAGATTACTTCTGCTTCCCACTGGGCCACTTTGCCCAGCACTCTGTACTCACAAGCAGAGTGTGTACAGTTATAAATGGGCCCTGTGTACTCCCCCTCCATGAGAATGTCATGCTTGATAAATCTCAGTTATATAATTTTAACTGCAATTTAGAAGATGTTTTAGAATGTGTCAGTAAAACAAATGATTTGGTTGTATGTGAACAGCACCGTCTTTGTCATCCCTGAGTTATTTGCTGAGTGGAGACCCTGGTACTAAGAGGAGTTGAGGAGGTACAGAAACTGGGTCTGACCCTGTGGGACAGCATGAGGCTTGGGAGGGAGGAGAGGATCCACTGAACAAGAAACTGGGAGACTGCTGATGATGAGGACCAGAGCTCTAGGTTATTCTGCAAAAGATCGTATTTCAAATTACGATCTCAAAGACACTTATTTCCCTTAGAGAGCTGAAAATGTCCCTCTGATAGAGTGTTTGTTTTTTTCCCCCAATTCCAGAAACAAGGAAATGAATGAAATAAAAACATAACAGAGTGTAAAACAAAAAGTAGTAAAATGAACATTGAAATTGAAATTATTCCCACATTAAGAAGCAAAGTATAAACAAAATAATTCCACATCATGCCAGAAGTAGCAATTCACAAAGAGCAAGAGATAAATTTCAAACAGAAGTTGTGACTAGAGATGGTTATTCATATAAAGTGAATCACATGAACACACTGGAAAAAGATTTTAATTTCTTACTGATTTTACATGATATACTCACATTGACAAAGATAATGTAAAACTCAGGCTGCCACCACAGGATGTAAATAACACACTGGTTAATGAATAGTTAGTTCATAGAATGTTTAAGATTAACTTCAGCACTGAAAACTTGAGTGCTGTGTAGTTTTGCCACTCACACATGAAAGACACTTGATAGGGTGGCACCTGTGGCTCACTGGGTGGAGCATCGGCTCCATATACCAAGGGTGGCCAGTTCAAGCCCTGCCCGGGCCAAACTGCAGCAACAACAACGACAAAATAGCTGGACGTTGTGGCAGACACCTGTAGTCCCAGCTGCTCTGGAGGATGAGGCCAGAGAATTGCCTAAGCCCAAGAGCTGGAGGTCACTATAAGCTATGACACTACGGCACTCTACCGAGGGTGACAAAGTGAGACTCTGTCTCTAACAAAAAAAAAAAAAAAAAGAAAAAAAGATACTTGATAGGCTTTCCTAAATTTAAATTAAATTATTCTAAGAATTCACGTGACTATACCAATTACAAATTGTGAAGCTGAAACTTTTTTAACTATTATAAAAAATATGGGGGTAAAGTACTCGGTGTTAATTAACAGAAACATTAATTTGTTTGGATTTTGTGATGTTTTTAAGTTTAGGTAAATTTGTGATTTCTTGCGATTTGTTTTCTCATTCTAAATAAATACTTAGTTCCTACTTCTGTATTCAATTTTGTAAATTTCTTAAAGGAGACATCCCAAATTGTGTAAGTTCCAGGCCTCAGAAAACCTGGATGTGGACGTATTTAGGACCTGTTAAAACCCAGGCGATGAGCGATTAGTACCTTCCCAGAGTATACATTGTCCTAACATTTGTTCTAGAATGGCACTTTCTTGTCATTCTGGCCTGTTAAGAAATTCCCTCACTTTAAGAATAGCTCCTGGCTGGGCGGCTCCTGTGGCTCAAAGGAGTAGGACGCTGGCCCCATATGCTGGAGGTGGTGGGTTCAAACCCAGCCCCGGCCAAAAAACTGCAAAAAAAAAAAAAAAAGAATAGCTGCTGGTGGTGCCTCTAGCTCATATACCAGAGCTGGCAGGTTCGAATCCGGCCGGAGCCTGCCAAACAACAATGACAACTGTAACCAAAAAGTAGCTGGGCATTATGGCCAGTGCCTGTAGTACCAGCTACTTGGGAGGCTGAGGCAAGAGAATCGCTCAAGCCCAGGAGTTGGAGGTTGCTATGAACTGTGACACCACGACACTACCTGGGACAATAACTTGAGGCTCTGTCTCCAAAAAAAAAAAGAATAGCTCCACCAGATATTCAAAAGAATTTTTTAAAAAATCCAGTATATTAGGGATACTTTCCTGGAAGGATTCTTTATGAATATCTATTCTCATATATTCTATAAATCTTCATTTATTTTGAAAATGAATATGAAGTTGCTCAGTGATATCCCCTCTCCCCAAAGACTCTTCTGGGATTTTTAATGTGCCATTATATTCACACTTTAAATGAAAAATAGATGTCTTTAAGAATTGATGGCTTTATAAAACCCAGTCATCCTGTCTGGGAAGATGATCTAGTTCTTCATTTATTATTCATGTCTTTTATCATCTTGCCGGGTTGAGTGTTATAGTCTCCACTCCCCTCTCCGCCAGTCCTGGCACTCAGGACCCACATGTCCCAACTTTAGTTGCTATGAGTGTTATTTTTAAATTGTTTTCGCAGAGAACATTAGTATCTGTACATGTAGAAAATGTTGAGTTTTGTTTGCTATATACAGAATACGTATGTGTATTTTATAAGTAGCAGTCTTACGGAGTTCTGGAGCTCTTTCTAGGCCGGCAGTCTTACTATCTGAAAAAAACATGACTTTCATTTATTTCTGCTTTTCTAATAGCTATGTTCTTGGGGTTTTTTGTTTGTTTGTTTTTTGTTGTTGTTGTTGTTGAGACAGAGTCTCACTTTTTACCGTTGGTAGAGTACTGTGGCTTCATAGATCACAGCAACCTCAAAGTACTGGGCTCAAACAATTCTCTTGGCTCAGCCTCCCTAGTAGCTGGGACTACAGGTGCCCACCATAATACCCGGTTATTTTTAGAGGCGGAATCTCACTCTGGCTCAGACTGTCTCAAACCTGTGAGCTCATGCAATCCACCCAGCTCAGCCTCCCAGAGTGTTAGGATTAAAGGGATGGACTACCACACCCAGCCTGTATTCTTGTTCTTATTTAATCTCTCCTTATACTGGTTGCAACTCTCAGATGAATGTTACTATTACTAATAAAAACATACTATCTTTTTATTGACTTTAATGTTAATACCCTTAGTATTTCCTTAATAAATAAGGTATTAGCTGTTGTTGATTGGAGAGTTCTGGAGTTTTTTGATGTGGCATTTGTTTAATATTAGGGAGCTAATCCTCTTTTTCTAGTTTTCTAAGCATTTTCCTAAAAATCTTATTGAATCTTATTGAAAAGCTAACTAAAAATCTTATTGAATCTTATTGAAAAGCTAACTCATTTATGGGTTGTCATCTTAATGAGGCCATGACTCTGGGCTTATGGCATGCATGTGTGTGTCTGTGGGCCTGTGGCATGTACACATGGCCTCAGGAGGATTGGACCAGGTACCCCATACTCTAAGTAGCTGGAGATTTTAAACTGAGACTGTGTGCTATCAAGGAAACTCTCAAGTCTATCTCAAATTAGTGTGTTGTAGTGGAATTTGGTTCAACTAAATCCCATGTTTGAGGTTTCTTGTTACAAAAACAGTCCCTGAGCCAGGTGCAATTGTATGTGCTGCTAGTCCCAGCTACTCCTGAAGGCTGATGTGGGAGGAGTTAGAGATGGCCTAAGCAACATAGTAAGACCCCATCCCTTAAAAAAAAGAAAGGAAATATATTTTGTCTGTTGAGAGAAGCAATTAAACTCAAAACCTCAGGCTTTCTCACGAATAGAAACATGCTGTTTTCTTTCTTCCCAGTGACGCCAACGCCCCCTTTGCCCAGTGGAGCACAGAGCGTGTGTGTGCGTGGCTGGAAGACTTTGGCCTGGCTCAGTACGTGATCTTTGCCAGGCAGTGGGTATCTTCTGGCCACACATTATTGACAGCTACTCCTCAGGACATGGAAAAGGTAAGAGCTGAGTTTGGGAGGGCTCCACTTTCTCCCCAGACCAATGGATGAGGAGGCCAGGACACCCCCACTTTTCCTACACATATGGCAGGATGGAAAGAGGAGACTGAGTTCCCCTCTGTGGCTGCAGGACATCCATTGTGCAGAGGTCTGTTGCTATACTCTCAGAGCATCTCCATCCAGATGCCACAGCCTAATCACCTGCCAAAATTTCACATCAGATCTTCTTCTTTTAATTTTAGGAGCTAGGAATTAAGCACCCTCTTCACAGGAAGAAGCTGATTTTAGCAGTGAAAGCCATCAATGCCAAGCAGGAGGAGAAGTCTGCACTGTTAGACCACATTTGGGTGACAAGTAAGAATAGGCATATGTGTATTATTTCTAGCAGTAACAAAAGATAGAATCTCCCTGTTAAATGTGTACCTCAAAGACAGCTATAAAAGTCAAAGCAGAGGGGTAATTAAGTCTTTTGGGGAGTAAAACTGGAACCTCAAAATGGTAATTTACTCCTTTGGTCATCTGTATTCTCCCATTCTTATGAATCTTGATACATCTGTTTTTTCTGTATTTTAGGGTGGCTTGATGATATTGGCTTACCCCAATACAAAGACCAATTTCATGAATCCAGAGTTGATGGGCGAATGCTACAATACCTAACTGTGGTGAGGATTTCTACTTTAAATATTTCAGTTGTCCCTGTGAGCACCCAGCTCAGGGGTACCTGTGGTAGTTATTTTAAATATAATTTCTCTTCTTCCTCCATATTCTTAAGACCATGCAATAGTGTTGTTTGTCACATAAAAGGTCCCAAGTAGCCGAGTACAAACCGTTGTGATAAGAAGCTGTAGATGTTTCCATGTACACCTTCCTTAGGTGTGGTAGACTTGTCTGTGTTGGGAATGGAATACCAGAGGATTTTGTCTCTTTGGAAGCTCTGGATCATCAGCCAAACCTTTCCTCTTCCAGAATGACTTACTCTTTTTAAAAGTGACCAGCCAACTACATCATCTCAGCATCAAATGTGCCATTCACGTGCTGCATGTCAACAAGTTCAACCCCCACTGCCTGCACAGGCGGCCAGCTGATGAGGTGAGGGGAAGATAACATCTCTCCAGGTACCCCTGAGCCATGAGAGGAAAAGAATGGTATCATCCGCAAATGGCTGCCTTTTGGATCATGGTGCTTGGGATTCTTTCCTGTGCCTGAGCTTGATGGTACCCAGGCACCCCTATTGTTTTATGTTTTACAATCGTCATAGACCTCCAAGCTCCCGCTCTACCTTGGGGAGATACATGCTGTGGGCCAGAGGGCAGTGGCAATGAGTCTTTCAAAGTCATCATGTGATTAAAGAAGACGAGGAGATGGTGCAAAGGATAGAGAAGGCAAGACAGAATGGGAAGGATGGATGTCATGTAGACAGAGGAGAAGAGGACAGCCAGAGGAGGTGGTAGGAGGGGGGCCTTTAAGGAACCAAATATTTTAGAATAGGTCTCCCTACTTATAGGTACACAAGTAACTAACCTCCAGGCCCAGGTGCACAGGGGATCTGTGAGCCACTCTTGCTAGGGAAGAAATAGTGAAGGTAAATACTAGTGCTTACATCATGGTGAAATACTTCATGATGTTCCATGAACCTTGGAGTTCTTGGTGGGCCCTGAAGCTCAAGGGCTGTCAGTCACACCTTGTCACCTGATGAAGCCATGGCACTTTACCCAGGGCGACATAGTGAGACAATTTGTCACACACACACACAAAAAAAAACTTAGCTCACAATTGAAGGTCATCTTTATAGTCTGTTGAATCATAGAATGAATATCTGTATGTCTTTATTTATTCATCGAGTTAACCAGAAGATTAGGAAGTAAAAGATATCTTAGTAGAGTAAAAGATCCTGCAAGACAGAAAGAGTACAATTTCTTGGAAACTGGGCTAGGAAAGCTCTTAGGCAGATGGTCTGGCTGGGCTGGGTCATTAGGCCTGGGGGTCTTCTCAAGCCTGTCCCAAGTGCCAGAAGTAAGCATCTGGGGCAGGTTTTCCCAGAGGGGCTAATTCCACAGATGACTGTGGTGGAACCTAGTAAGCCTAACTTCTTTCTTCTCTCCCCTCACAGGGTAACCTTTCTCCTTCAGAAGTTGTACAGTGGTCCAACCACAGGGTGATGGAGTGGTTGCGATCAGTGGACCTGGCAGAGTATGCACCCAACCTTCGAGGGAGTGGAGTCCACGGAGGTCTCATTGTGAGTGGCTCTTTAGCCTAGCCCACCTACCTTGGGGCAAACTGGGATACTCAGAAACTGATTTCTTTCTTTCTTTTTTTTTTTTTTAAGAGACAGAGTCTCACTTTGTCACCCTTGGTAGAGTGCCATGGTGTCACAGCTCACAGCAACCTCCAGCTCTTGGGCTTAGGTGATTCTCTTGCCTCAGCCTCCCCAGTAGCTGGGACCACAGGCACCTACCACAACGCCCCGCTACTTTTTGTTGCAGTTTGGCTGGGGCTGGGTTCGAACCCTCCCCCCTTGGTATATGGGGCCACTGCCCTACTCACCCACAGGCACTGCCCAGAAACTGATTTTTTAAGGGCCAAACATAAATTCTAGCAAACCATTAGATTCTATGAACATAAATTTATAGAAACAAGGTGGCTTCTGGAAGGACTTCCTTAGCAACAGACCTAGAGGATTCCAAGTCAGTGGAATTGCACAAGGGCCAATGCTTGCCAAGGTAGTTCCACTTGTTCCATGGGAGCTGGGTGGAACCATGGGGTGGGGGGGGGGCATCAGAATGTGACTTCCTGATTACTACAGTGTGATCTTTGTCACTATTCAGATCTGTCAAGTGCCAAAGCCAGAAGGGAAATGAGGAGAGGCTGGAGACTTGGGGAGATAGCCTTATCAAAGAGGCCCTGTATCTCTGCTGGTCTGTGCAGATGAGGTGCCTAGTGGACAAATGTGCTAGTGTCTGCTCAGAAGAGTGGGGCACAGTGCAGGTGGATGAGCTTCAGCACATGGAGGCTCTCCCAGGCCCAGCGTCCTACTTCTCAGTATCTCCACCTAGAGCCATTTGTGGTTGCTCTCAGCTATGTTTGTCTGTGGTTTCTTTTTAGATCCTGGAGCCACGCTTCACTGGGGACACCCTGGCTATGCTGCTCAATATCCCACCACAGAAGACTCTGCTCAGGCGCCACCTGACCACCAAATTCAATGCCCTGATTGGTCCTGAGGCAGAACAAGAAAAGCGAGAGAAAATGACCTCTCCAACTTACACACCACTCACCACCACAGCCAAAGTCCGGGTGAGTTGCCAGACCTTTCCTGGGTGGGCTGGGGGGCCCTCTTGTTATGCAAGAGCCAGCTCACTGCCTGTAGCCACATCATATGGGCAGCCTGGGTGCAGAGGCTCCTCAGCTTCTGCGGTGATCCTACTGCCTATGAGTCTTTGTTAGGCCAGTCTCTGCTCATCTTGAGTCCAAGGAAGGGAGTACAGACTTTTTTACCAGGAAGCTTAGGAACAGAAGAGTATTGTGTGCTCTTTACACAAGAGGTGCAGGAGGCACCTATTCTCAGGTGCTGGGAGCTCATGCTCTATACCAACACTGCCCTGACTCAGTTTGCAGGGCAGAGGAGCCCCAGTCCGGGCTCCTTTCAGTCAGACCCATCTGACTGCCACAGTGCTGGGGTGGGGGGGTTGGGGGTGGGTCTTGGTCAAACACAGGAAATATTCCTATTGGCAGCAAGTCTCGTTGGGTTTGTTCTGTCTGAAGGACATCCAAGCACCAGTACTGCTCACAGGAGCTCTGTGAGTCCCACAGAGCCCATTAGACCTGCGTGAGCCACACTTCCCGAGACCACCTTCTTCCCAGACTGCAGGTCCACAGACAATGCCTGGACACCAGGCTGGCCCTGTCCCTGGCAGCATGTCCATGCCTCAGGCCTAGCTAGAACTCACATGCAGACTCCTTCCCCAAGGGAGCAGGACAGGAAGTGTGTCTTGGGGAACTGAGCAGAGATGGTGCTGGGTGAAGATGGTTCAGGGGGCCTTCAGATGGCACTGGGTTCTGAGGGGGAAGGGGTGCTCCCATGTGGTGCTGGCACCTGTAGTGCAGCAAGTTGGCCTCAAGTACAGCCTGTGGCATTCTGTAGGAGCTCCCAGTCCATCTGTGGAAATAAGAAAGTCATTGGCAGGCCAGCCAGGCGTGGGTTTTCAGGTGGGTTTTCTTGGAGGAGCACTCTCTTGTTCAAGATTACTTATCTGTTGGCTTCTTCTCCTACATGGAAATTGCTTAGAGTAGCTCTGTTTTGTTCAGAGAGCTTTTCTAGAAGCAGTTTGCCTCAGTTTTTCCCTCTTGAGCCTGCCCTTAAATGTACTGTCATCCATCGTATCTGCACACTGGCTTGATAATCTCATTATCTTGCATTTGTTGTGTTTTAGCCAAGGAAACTAGGATTTTCACATTTTGGAAACATAAGAAAAAAGAAATTTGATGAATCGACAGACTATATTTGCCCAATGGAGTCCAGTGACAGTGTCGGCGACAGTCACAAGATCTACAGTGGCTATCGGGGCCTCAGCCCTCTTGATGCCCCTGAACTGGATGGGCTGGACCAGGTGGGACAGATTAGCTGATGCTCTTATCACCTGCCCTCTCTGTGCACCCTGAGCCCTCACAGTAACACTGTGTGTCACCATTTAACTGCATCTCACCCCCTGCACGTGTGCATGACTCTCAGAGAACATTCCAGCAATTTATGGACCCCTGGGCCAGTCTCTCTTCGAACCCTGAAGGTGGCCAGGATGTGGAGCTACATCTCTGCCAAGGGGCAGGCTTCGGGGACTCTTGCCAAAGGTGGGCTCAGGAGGAAAGATAATTAAAGACACTTTTATATTTTTAATTATTCTTGATGTCCATCTTTGGCACCCAGTGGAAACATATGAACTTGGACACAGGCCCAGAGACCATGGTTACTTCCAAGAGGCTCAGCTCTCAGACATCTCCCTTTGCTTCAAGTGAGAGAAAAGCTCAAGTGCCTTATGTCTGTGGGCCACAGTCTTAGCTGGCATCAACAGGGGCAGGCAGCTGGGACTTGTGTGACAGTAACAGTGGAATTGTATTGTGCCCTACTACAGAGGTGGCTGCTTCTTTCTAGTAATAAAAACAATATTTATATATAAAGCCAATAATGCAACATATCCTTAATCTTGTTGGAGGAAAAGAGCTGGATGTAGCTGGAGATGGCATCCTACTGATTGTACAGCTTAAGAGCGAATGCCACTGACGTGGCCTCGGACATGTTCATACTCAGGATTCGAGGGGAGGGATGAGGCAAGGAGGGACCCCTTCCCCATATCCTTCAGAGGAGGTCTGTGGTCTTGCTACTGCAGGCTTCCCTTCCCTTGTCACACATGTTCTGACTGTAAGTCACAACTGTCATGCAGACCCCAAAGCTGGTTTCCATTTCAGCAGCATGAGCCACCTAATGCAGGGGCCATGAGGAGATGAGAAGGGCAGCCTTGCTGGAAAGACTCTATGTTCTTTTGTGTGTTTACCAGCTTCTCTCTCGGGGGTGTAGCTGGGCTTGTGACTATGGTGGGGGTTGTTCTGTCTGTGCCTGCAGGACTGGAACAGATCAATCTTGATTTAGACGCTGACTAGCTGATAATGGGTCCTCCAGATGGGCCTTGTCTGGCCAGGGACCCAGAGAGAGACGTGCCTTGCCAGTCTGGGCTCCTGCTCATAAGATTCCAGTTCACCTCATGGCAGCTTTTGGCTCCACTGGGTCCCCTGGGCCTCAGCTCCAGAAGAATAACAGCCTCATAACTACCTGATGGCCAGAGCAGGGCCTGATGCTCCAGTGTGCTATGCTGATACTGTCCCAGATGGAGGCGCTATAAAATAAAATGTGCTTCTAAAACTACTGGCTGCCTCATACCGCTACCTCCTCTGAGGTGAGAGTTGTGGGCACAGGCTTGTAGCTGGCAGTGCTGGTATTTGATCCCCGTGCCCAGGCCTGCTGGCTGACAAGTGCTCATTCAGGTTGACATCTGGCCAGTGCAGCCAGTGCAGGCTTTGTTCTTTATTTCTTATCATGTCCTGGAGAGAGAATCTCTGCATGCACCTGTCTCCAAACCCTGCATGGAATTGTTTTGCCACTAATTCTCTGTGCAGCCCACAAGCAAGTCTCAATCCTTCTATGGGCCTTAATTCTCCCACCTGAAAATAAGAAATAAGGGGTTACACTGGAAGCCTTCCATACTTACAGAGGATGCTTCCAAATCTACCTTGTCTATATAGATTTAGGGAAGATGCAGCAGGCCAGCATTACCTGGGAGGAGCAAGGTGGGCTCCCAGGCAGTGAGGAAGCTCCAGCAGCAGCTTCCCAAGGACGCATGCCTATTACCAGGGCATTCATGTCTTGGCTCCTGTTGATTCCTGGAAATTGTCAGTCTGTTCAGCATCTTGAAGGCCCTCATTCCTGCTGCCCTCTGCTCCTGGAAGTAGCTTCTGAACATGTGCAGAAGGGCTGCTGCTGACAGGCCCCGGCTCCGTGTACCCTGAGTGCTGGTGCTGGGTGGGGCCCCAGGAGATATGTGTGGAGTGCAGGATAGTGACATCTTTCCCCAGGGAATGAAGTAGCATGTGCTCCACCCACATGTCACTCCTCAGGGCCTGACCTACTCCTTACCCTTCCTTCCGGTAAGCCCTGGAGAAGCCAGGCCCAAGCAGGACAGGACTTGCATGCCATCCCTGTGAGTCAGAGCTGCACTGTGTGTGCTGACCAGGCTGCTGCCCATTTTACAGATGGCACCTTCAGAAGGCACCATGACGCAGATAGGGCTCCTCTCCCAAGACATCCACCGCCTTACGGTAGGACTCTGACCCTCTCCCCTCTGTAGGGCTGGTGCTAAAGAGTCCCAGTGAGTTTAGTGTGGTGGCGCACAAGGTCTGAGGAGGAGCAAAGAATGGCACAGGGTTCCAGGGTTAGAGCCCGAGCCTGAGCCAGTCCTGAAGCTTAACTCATCCTAGGGCCCTTCTCCATTGGCCTGTTCCTGGACCTTGAGCTCCTAAGTGTATCAGGGAGGCCTAAGGGCCTTCAGCTGGGGCCAACTAAAAGCATGTTCCATCTCAGGTCCTCTGCCAAGTCTCAGAGCTGGCAAGAACAAGGTGAGAGCTCTGGGTCACCTGTCTTGTCTAGTCAGCCCAAAGCCCAGGCCACATCTCTAGGCTAATGGACAAGTTTCTGCCCTTTCCACCCAAGACAGACACGTGCATTTCCCGTCACACCTCTGACTGAGCAGATACCATAGGCATGTGAGCACGTCCCAGCATGTTTAGAGGACAGACCACATCATGGGGAGGCAGCTTGGTCTGGGGAGAAGAGGACCCTCAAGTCCCTCCTCTGCCTTTACCAGCTCTAGGGCCTTGGGTGTGTCATTCTCTTTCTGAGCCTTGGCTTAGTTATCTGTAAGTAGGGCTGATCATATATTCCTTGCCAGGTATATAAGCAGAGTAGACCTGGCAGTAAAAGGCTGGCTGTAGAGCACAGCTTTTTTTTTTTTTTTTTTGAGGCCTATAACTTCAGAGCTCTTTAGTTCCCAGGTTTCCCATCGCTGAACTCATGGGCTACTATGTCTGCCCACACTGAGGTCCTACCACTGTACTTCACTGGCTCATCCACTGAGGCACATTTAGAAGTGGGACAAGGATGGAGTTTGCCTGTATCCAAGGAGAAGATAGGAGAGTCTCCCTGGACCCAAGTTGGATCACTTCTATTCAACCTTTTTATTTCTTGGCTCACACACTGAGAGGGATTTGTCCAACCTCACCCTTCTGACCTTTACTAGACTTTTAGTGGCCTTGATGTAGCAACCTTACCTCCAAGACATGTGATTTATTTTTATCTCAATAGTAGTGTTTATTCTAACCTAGCACCTAGGGTACCTGGGACACCACAACATTAGACGTAGAGCCCAGTGTTCCTAGGCTTCCCACGTAGCTGCCACAGGGGCCTTGACCACAACCCTGTTAAACTGCCCCTTTGGCTGTGCCCTTTCAGACCATGCTGAGCCAGGACCAGCTGCTGAATGATTCCCGTCTGGCTGCTCCCAACGCTGATGACTGGAGATGACTTTCTTCATGGCCAAGAGCCCAGAGAGGCACGTGTCAGGGCCCCGAGCCTTTGCTTCATTGGGAAGCTGGCACATAGCCAGCTGCAGAGCCTGGTCAGGATTGCCAGGATGTCTTGCACAGGGTGCTGGCAGGAACACAGCAGACCTGTGGGACACATGTCCAGGAGGTGGCCCTAGTGTCCCTGTGTGTTTACAACCATGCTGTGCTCTTCACTGCAGCTTTTATACCTTTTGTACTTTTATACATGGACTGCTGACCACTTTTGTGGGAAAAGCAATGAGACGTAAGCGCAGACTCAAGGGCACATGCATTCCTGGTGACAGCCTGGAGGCTCTTACACCAAACAGGAAGAGCTGTTCATTCATAAAACCACTGGAAAAAAGTCTCAGTGTTCTGTAGCGACTGAGCTGGGTGAAATGACAGGAGGCAGCCAGGATCCAGAGGGGTGGGGGCATTTAGGATGTGAGCAGGGGAAGAACAAGGGTCTCCTTCCCCACTGCTGGCTGCCAGCCTCCATCACCCTCATCTGCAGTGCCTGTCTGAGCAGAGGCTTCTCAAGACACACAAACACCAGTCTTGGAGGCCTTTCTGGCAGGAACCTCAGCTATGTCTGATGAAACAGCTCCCCCCAGCGGAATGCCCTTGAACACCTCAAACTCAACATGTGTCTATAGAATCTCACCATCTTCTCAAAAGCTTGTTTTCTGTCTCCCACCCACATGCCACAGTGCTCTTCTCAAGCAGCCCCCTCCTCCCCACTGGGATGGCTCGTTCAGATTGTCTCTCACCTGATCACTGCAGCTGGACTCCAATTTGTCCCCTCCACTCTCTACCCTGTGCCTGGGGGACTTCCTGTAAGCACAGGTTTATACTGTCACCCTTGGGCTCAGAACTCCTCAGTCACAGATATGACAGGTGAATACCTGAAACCCTTCCCATCTTGAGTCTTCCTGAGCCTGTTCTTTAGTCTTTGTTAACTAGAGTTTGTGCTAGAGAATGGGGCAGGGTGAGAGTCCAGGGGAGGAGTGAGCTGATGCTGATGAGGTCAGCAGAAGGTCAAGAAAGGTGTCTTGTCAGGCCCTGGAATGTGTCACAAGGACGAGGTAGCCAGGACGGGGAATAGAGTAAAAGCAGCAAGGGGTTTAAAGCAGGTGGGAAGTGTGGTCAGATCTGCTTCTTAGAGAAACATCTGTGGGAAGCATCCTGCTTACAGTGAAGTGCCCAGCAGAGTACTATCCTTTGGTATGAGATTCACTGGGGATGCACTAAACAGGTGGGTGGGTGGATGAAGGCTAGTGCCCCCTCCTTCCTACTGCTCACAGGCCTGTGACAACATCCCTGTGTGTGGCTTCCTGTGGGCAAGACATAGCTATACTTCAGAGAGCTGCCCAGAACCATGTTCCTCTCCTCTCCCCTCCTTCATATCACATACATGTCCAGTAAGAGATGTGTGACACTAGGTTCCATCACTGCTGCTATTAAAACAACCTAGGTTTGAAGCCAGATCTGCCACCACTGGCTGAATGACATATAACTTGGAGATCAAAGTCACCACAGAATCTGACTTACCACAAGGATTCAACTCAATTGTGCAGAAGCAGCTCTACCCACTCCCAGGTAATGGAGCAGCAGTATGTGCTCTGAGCCGTGAATGGCAGATGGTAAAAGTGGTCACCTGCATCATGTCAGTTTACTGATAAAAGAGACTTAAAGCATTAGAAGCTAATTTTGCAAATTGAGAAGCTTCTGTATGGAATTATCCCTCCTCTATCCCCCAGTGCCAGGTTGAAACCTAGCAATTAGAGAATGCTGAAAAATGAACAAAAAATTCACTCCCAGCCTCCCTATCTGCTGTGCAAAGTATAAGGAGTCTAGGAAGGATTCCTGGAGCCCACTTACCCTGTGGATTTGTTGTCTTGATGTGCATTTTTTTTTTTTTAACACCATGCTCATTTCAAGGGCCTCTGACAAGAGAAGGAAGAGTGTCCATGGAAGATGCCTGTGCCCTCTAGTAGATCTGACCTTAAAAGTAGTACACTCTGGAGAGAAGGGTTCAAAAGAGATCATTGAGGATCCATGTGGCCCACTTGGATTCTTTTGGAAATCTGCTCAGGCACTTTGTCAGTTCTAAATCCCCTGAATATACAGAAACCAATTCACATGCAGGACAGGCCCAGGCTTCCTGACAGCTAAGGGGGTTCTCCATAGAGCACACTTCACAGGTTATCTGCTTTGTACTGAAGTTTATTTCATGAAACCATGGAGCAGGATACTGAAATGGAGCTCTTCCCAGCCTCCAAGCAAGGAGACTTCAGAAGCCACTTTGTCTCCAGCCCACTGAGCCTTTCTTAGGCCCATGCCCCAAAGAGGATAAGCATTGTGTGCTCAAAGGTGCATGGTGAGGCACTTCTGAAAACATCTCTTTTTAAGGTGGTGAATCTGAGCTATTGAAATGTGAAAGGGACCAGGCAAATCAACCAAGAGCACAGGCGGTGTTAGTAGGTAAAAATCATGTCACCGGTGTAACCCAGCTTCTCCAGGTTAGGGTGAGCAGCTGTCTGGATCAGGGGTGGTGGGCCACACACCAGGATGAGAGTGGACTTCCCAGGTGGAGGGAGGTGCTCCTTGATCATGTCAGCATTAACGAAGCCTGAGCTGTACTTCCAGCCTGAAAGGAAGCGGAAGCAGAAAACAGCTGTGGGAGATACAAGCTGGAGTTCTGAGAATGCAGAACCCCAGAGTGAGGCATACCAGGTTGTAGTGTGTTTATGGAATCGCTTGGAACTGCTCAGTCCAGTAGTGCCCTCTGCTGAGCAGAGAGCTGCATGACAAGACACATACAGCAGGGCGTAGCATAGGAGGTGGTTGCTGGGGTGCTGGCTGAGGTCACAGCAGCTGTCAGGGACTACGGATGTAAAGACTACCATCCAGGTGAGGTGGACAGTGAAGGGGACAGTGGCCGTGAGCAGAGGCATGAATAGTGAAGGATGAGTGCCCTTATCAGATGCGGTCTGTGTGATGGCCATGTGGGGTGGGTGTTCAGATGGCTCAGTGTCCCTCTAGACCAGTGGTTCTCAACCTTCCTACTGCTGTGACCCTTTAATACAGTTCCTGTGGGTCGCAACCCACAGGTACAGAACTGCTGCTCTAGACGGTCAGTGCAACATGTGGAGTGCTGCTAAGATACTAGACACTTGCCCTTGACTGTCCATATAAGCAAGTCATCTCAAATCCTCTCCCTCAAATTCTTGCATTTTCCAACTTGAGCCAGAGTCCAAGCCCCTACCCACCAATCCAGTCCTCAAGAAACCAAAAAACAGAGACCAATCCTTGATGTCTGGGTTAGGGCAATGGGGATCATACCAACAGGAGGCCTGTCCAGGGTGTACCATAGGTGGAACTGTTCTGAGTGAATCCTGGCAATTTCTTCAAGTTCTTTTCTCACCAAGATATCCTCCTCAGTCTAAAAAAGAAGCAACACTAGAATGCCTCCAGGGGCATTCCATTGTTCCCCAGGTTGAATACACAATGGATCATATGTAAGCATATCCCACCACCCCAGCTTGAGTGTCACCTAGACTCTCGGGGCAAAAAAGAGCTCTGCAGCTACTCCTACAGGTCAAATCCTCTGTCTTGTGGATGGAGTTGGTGGAAGGGTGTACATATTCCATAGAGCTGCAGTGACTGCCTCCAGCTGATAGGACCACTGGGCTCGGCTGGAGTTGCTTCATTCAGAGATCCCAGGCCCATATCCTACATCCACACTGGGCTCAAGGTGTGGCAAATCCAGATGGAATAAGCTCAGAGCAGGCCCTGGATCTTCAAGGAATATAAGGGGCTCTGGAAGTCATGTGCAAGCACTAGGGGTATGAAGGAGAGGAAAACAGTCTGGAGCCTCATGTGGGGAAAAGCTAGCCACAGTCAGAACATGCTCCGGGATAAGGCACAGCAGAAGACCTGGATCTTAAAATTTCACGATTCTGGAGTTTTTTGGTTTTTGTTTCAAGTCTCTCACTCTGTCGCCCAGGATAGCGTGCTATGGCTTCAGCCTAGATCATAGCAACCTCCAAACTCCTAGGCTCAAGTGATCCTCCTTCCTTAGCCTCCTGAGTGGCTGGGACTATAGGTACTACCACAATACTGCACTTATTTTTCTTAGTAGAAGATGGGGTCTCGCTTTGCTTTGGTTGGTCTCCTGAGTTTGGGCAATCCTCCCACCTTGACCTCCCAATTTGTTAGGATTATAGGCATTGGCCACCATGCCCATCCAAAATTTCATGATTCTTGTCCCAAGAATTCTGTTTAAGAAAATAATCTAAAAGAATCAAGCTAGGCACAATTATTTATCACCATATTGTTTATAACCAAAAACTAAAAATAGGCAAAAAATAAGTTAAATATTTGGTATTTTCCAAAATTTCCACTGAGGGCACTCAGAAAAACAGAAACATGTATTAGGGAAGAAAGGAAAGCTCAGTACTCAGGGTTGGCGAGGAAGACACAGGAAAAAAAACAAGCCAGCAAAACCAGGCTGGCCTCAGCCCCTCTAGCTGCCAGAGTCCCTCCCACAGCCACAGGCTCCCAACCAGCAGGAGCTGTCAATGGGGGAGGAATGAAAACAGAGCCCCAGTTCAGGGAACATTCCATTCTTACCCCTGCACATCAGGGCTGACTCGGCAGAACTGACCTGGTTGGCAAAGATGAGAGACATCTTGGTCATGTCCTTGGGGTTCTTGGTGATGTGGCGAATGAGCTGCAGCATGGGCGTGATGCCTGGAACACAGTGGGCAGGCAGGCCAGCTTTCTCCTGGTCTCTGAAGCCCCAGCCCCCAGCCCACAGCACCTCCATAGTTTTTCCTTAGCCCCGATTACACTTTCCTGAATACTGTCTCCAAAACTCAAAAGTGAGGAACAGACCTTCATTTTGGTTTTTCTTCCTAAGGCAATAGTAAGTCAGAAGCCCTTTCCCACTTTCATATGACAAGATGGACAGGGAATTTTGAGCTCTTCAGGGCCTTCATTTATAAAACAATGACAAGTGAATGTATTAATTTTAAAAGTGCCTATTATAGTGTCTAGCACACAGTGTGTTTCCTTAGGGATTTGTTCTCTTTCAGGTGTTCATTTTCAAGGGACACGAAGAGTCAGGCTTGAACTAGATGCAGGAGCTCTTGACCATGGGCAGACCTGCCCAGTCTGCCCCATCCTCCCCCAACTTAGGAGGCTTCCCATGACTCCCCATTGGCCACCACATGGTTAGGGGGAGCAGGGCACACAAGGTCAGTATCAAGACCTGTCACTGGTCTATTGTTCCTACCTACCACAGCTAGGGGAGGAATCTCTCCCGTCAGTCATCTCTTCCAAGGCAGAATAGTCTAAGTGCTAACCCTCTGGAGAAAGTCCCCAGAAGCCTCTTACCTGTGCCCCCAGCAATCATTCCCAGGTGATGAACCATTTTTTTTTCAGGCTTGCTGGTTTTGTCTGGTCTGATTCCAAGATTCCCTGGAAACACAAGAACGTTTCTGACTTCTGACTTCTTGGCCTGAGAATAGTAAAAGATCACTGACTTTCCTTGGGACTTCCAGGAGGCAAGTCCACGTTAAGGGATTATCTGCACCATTTTAAGCCAGAGATGCAGGCGAAGGCAGCCTCCTCGGCCAGCCCTGGTGCACCAATGCACGAAGTGCAAATAAAGCCTGGGCCACCTCAGGGAATTCCTGGGGCCTCTTCTGAGGAAAGCGAGAAGCAAGCTGAAGTTAATATGAAGCCTCTAAGAGTACTCTCTCCATAGCAGTGAGTTAGTGAATAAATGATGAACACGGGAGTGAGTTTAGATGTCATTCATCTATCCATTTTTTGGTCTTAGCAGACACCTTTTATAACATCAGACACTGTGCTGGAAATAACAGCGATGAGGGCACACCAAATCACTTTAATGAAGCTTACACATTCCTGAATGGATGATGGGCATGTTTATAACTATGCGTGAATAAACATATGAAGACTTTAAGGACAAGCCCATGTGACTCAAATCTGATGAGTATTCCAGAATAGAACCACTGCAGGAATCTTACTCCTTCCAGCTGGAAACCCACTATAAAACCCCCAGTACCTGGCCCATGATAGAAGAGACGCCCATTTGGCCCTCGAAAAAGAATTGTGTCCCCAATTTTCATGTTCTCCAAGTACTGAGTCATCTTTCCCCCCTCAGGATAATGGGGATGTACATTTTTGAAGTAGATCTGCAAAACAAGGTAGAAGACTTTTTATACCCCCAGACCTAAGGTCACAATTAGAAAATGCATTTTGCCACTGAAAGCTGTACAGAGAAAATGCTCTACCCTCACAGCTGCTGTAGGCAATCCCTGAAGACACCATAAGGTAAACCATAGCTTTACTGTTAAATGAAACTGGAAAGCCCTATCCAGGACTTGTGCCCCCTCAGAGAAAAAGCACACTTCCCCTCCACCCCACCACCCTCGACAGCCTTGGAAGCACAAGGCAGCTGGGCATAGGTGGCATCATCTACCTTTATAATTAAATCCACAAAGCCTCGGTCGTCATCACTGGAGACAGGTGTGTAAGCCCTGACCACCAAATCATTTTCAATGTTGGCCAAGAGATGAATGTAGTTACCTACAGAAAAGGCATCAAATGTGAAGTGTTAAGTGTGGCTGGCCTAGACAGGACCCAGAAACCCCATGCAGGATTAAGCATCAAGACGGGGGCAAATACTGCAGCAGGATGTAGGGGAGGAAACAAACAAGCAAAGAGCCAGGTCCAGTACACCTGGACCCTAGGTCTGCCCTGGACATGCCCTGTGCTTCCCCAGGCAAGTCTTTACTTCTCTGGGTTTTGGTGTCTTCACCTATAAAATAAGGATGATACATCTGCCCAGCTATGATCAGAATGTAAGTGCTTTGTGGAGCAGGAAGAGCTAATTAAAATTGAAGGGTAAACTAAAAATTACAGAAAAGACTGATTTTCTTTTCAAGAAAAATATGTTACTTTCATAAGCTCATTTCTCAAAAACTGGATATACCATGGGGACCTATGAATAAATTACAGCTATCCCATTTGAATCTGGTGCCAAACACATAGTGGGCCTGGGCTCCCAGACAGTGCAGGGCCCAGGATTTAGACAGGTATGGACAAATGAGACAATAGCACTCTTCCTGGCCTAGGGCTCTACTGAAGAGCAACAGTGAAGTTTTAAACCACATTCTCCAGGGTAGAATTCAGTAGACTCAGTGTGGCCAGAGACCTATGGGTCATGACAATATGCCAGTGTCAGAGGATGAGCTGGCTAGCTCAGACTTCTGCTGGATCCAAGGTTGGAGACTTAAATGACAAAGATGCTGTAGGCAGGAGATGTAATCAAGAGATGCTAAGAGCTAGAGGCAAGAGAAAGCCAGTTTCCGGGGAAGTAGAAATTGAGTACACACAGGAAATTGGTCAAGAGATGAAGGAAGATGGAACAGAGATGCTGACAGGAACACAGATGGAAGGGGCGGGGGGACTACAGGGACTGGTTCTTGGAGTTGCTTCAGGAGCATGAGCCTAAGTCTCTAGGAGATCAAAAACTCTAGGCTGAGAAAAAACAGGCTCAATGACTGGCCATGGTCCATGTGGGCACCAAGAATACTCAGAAATAAATAACCTGAGGCAGTCTCCCTCTGACAACTAACCTGAATGTCCCCTCAGGTCCCCTCTCTAACCAGTTTCATTTCAGCAGAGCTGGGAAGCACCAGCAACCTCTGAGCCTTCATACCAGACTCTCCCAGAAGAGAAACCTCTATACTACCTTGTCCTACTAATTTGCACTGCCCTACAACAGGGCTAAGGTGGGAATGGGTCAAAGCAGTGTCTAATAAATTTTATTTCTCAACATTTTTTATTCTTTTAGGGTTCCTGCCCATGAGACTGGTCTGATAGGACTGGCTGAAGGCTGGGATGCAGCAGGACACTGAGCTTTCCTACAGAGAGGGGGAGTGAGGGAGTAGCACAGAGGCTCTGGGCCCCACTGGCTGCCTAGTATATAATGTTATCACCTGATAAGGTTGAGGTCAAGGTTTTGTCCTGTGCATATAAGACTTGCAGACCGTGGGATCTCCAGCAGGCAGGCAAGCAGCACTAGCAGTTTGTACAAAGCTGCTCTGGATCCCTGGACCTAGCAAAGGTTCTGCATCTTAGCTATCTAGTGTCTCGTGGTGGTATGGACTAGAAATATGATAACTCTAGGACTCCTAGGGCTAGTATCCACAGTAGGACCCTCCTTCTGTGGGTCTGAGGCCTCTGTGGAGAATGCAAATAACGGTGGGGGTAGGGGACACTTAACTCACTCCTGCCTACCCATACATTCTGGACCTTTTTCCTATCATGGAGCATCGGTTCCTCATCCCTCCCATGTGTACAGCTCCTTGCAGTTTCTGAATTTTCATATCCACCATTCACTTTACCCTCACAACAACCTAAGTGAGACAGGCAAGTAGACCTAGGAAATCCTGTTTCTCCCACTGAGGCTCAGAGAAGTTGAGGGACTTGTCTAAGGTTGCCCAGCAAGGAGCTTTCCATGTGTTTTTCAACCTTTTTATCTTTCCATGTGTTTTTCAACCTTTTTTTATCTCCCAGCATATTTGAACCTATAAACTTCCACAGCACACTTAAATTATGCTGATCAAAAAAGAACAATAAAAACACAATATACTTTGTGTGCTTTGAACTGCTTTGGAAAATAATTCGATTAATGATCTTTAAAAATTGTTGCAGCACACTGGTTGAAAATCATTGTCTTTGACCTCCTGACTCTAGGCTGAGTGACTACGTTTGTGTCAGCCCAAATGGAACAACGAACAAAGGGAATGTACATCCATGTGCCCACATCCATCTACCTAAGCTCCCTTAAGATCTTTCACACTTTGGAAACCTGTGTTTCTGATAGGAGCAGAGTGCCTAGCCCTGAAAGGATTCAGTCCTGGGGAGAACACCAAACCCTGCTCACCTACTGGAAGCCCTAAGACATGGTCTGGGGAAGGTAGTCCAAAGCGAAACCTCCGGGTGTTGTGGCTGATTTTCTAATAAAACAAAACACAGACATGCTCTGTCAGTTTTCTAAATGCCTTGCTGGACAGCTAAGCTTAGCATTCCCCCAGCACACACACACACCCAGGGACAGTAGAGAGCAAACTCATGGCCAGGAGAGGACTGGCGGCCTTGCCTTCACAGCCAGCTTCCCCCCACTCTGGTCCTCTCTTTCCACTCGCCAGGGCTGACCCAATACCTCTTTGTCAATCAAGGGCAGTGAGTACTTTTCTTCAGGGTCCTGTAAGGTGGTAAGATTTTTCTTCCTGGAATTCCTGCTCTTCAGGGCCAACAGGAGCACTGTGATCCCAATGACACTAATAGCCAGGAGAACAGATGGGTCCTGGCAGACAATATGAGCAGGGCACCTCAGATTCTGCCCACCTTGGGGAGGGCAGCTCTCAGGTACGACATACCCTTCCCACACCAGCCACAGAAACTGAAGGAAACAGGCAGAGAGAAAGAGGTCCTAACACAGAAGGCAGGCTGTGCTTGTGAAGGCCAAGAAGGTAGAGAGGGGCAGCTGTAGGGTCACACTGACCCCCTGGACCAGGCCAGACACATGGCCTCCAGTGTTCATGTCAACAGCCCCCTCCTGCCCAACTGCCTTGATCCTGGCTACAGGATGTGCTAACATTGGGAATCCCTCCGGGCGGACATTACTGCTAACATAATCTGGAATGAAAGCTCCAGCGCCTAAAAACAGAAAGTGGGGTGAGCAGCTCTAGCCCCCTAGTAGTAGGGGGTTCTCCAGGACCTAGGACCTGGGGACTCACCAACACCCTCCGGGGCAAGCGAAGGAGGCCTGGACACTCACCTGCCAGAGGCTCGGCCAACCTCCCCGCACCGGTCCCCAACTCTGCCACCCGACCCCACAAGACCCGCCAGCTCATTTGCCCACCCCAGGCAGACCAGAGAAAAATCTGCAGGCTCTCGTCTCCCGCGGGGACGCCAGAGGCCCGGCTCCCCCACGCCTCCTGGAATCGGCGCCCGCCCAGAGTCCGCCCCTCTCCCCGCCCCTCGCGGTCCCGCCCCCGGGCTGGCAGCGCCTCCTCGGCCTCTCCCTCGCCTCCCTCGCCGGTTCCAGCCTCCCCGTCTGAAGTTCCCGGCTCCGGGCCTCGGGCCTCTTCCTATCGGGCCGACCCGCCGCGGCGCCGCTTCGGCCGAACCCACCCGGAACGAGATGCCCAACATGTCGGCGAGCCTCGGCTGGCTGGACCCGCCGACCGGTGGGGCCGCCCTGCAGCTCCGCCTGGCGGACGGGAACCGGCCGAGGCCCGAGACGCGCGCCCAGGACCCCAAGAGGCGCGGGCAGGACCGGCAGGCTGGGGGACCCGGCAGCGGCCCGGCCTCGGCGGCTGGCTCCCCTCCGGAGGGCCGGGGTCGGGAGGTTCCTTCTCGCGTGACTCCGGCTCCGAGCCAGCCCTGCCCCCAGGGCCGCGCGGGGTACCTGGGCTTCCGCGGCCTGCCGGTTCTGCATCCCGACTCTCTCGCACAGTCAGAGCAACTGTGGCCGAGAGCTATTCAGCTTGTTTTAAGTCGCGGCAAGGGTGGAGGAAGGGAATCTGGTAAAGCGAATGGGAATTCAGAGCGATTGGACGAGCACATAACTACTTCTCATTCAACACTTCTCATGAGCGCCTCCTACTCTGAACCTGCTCCAGGGCCAAGTGTTCTCAGAGTGGGGCTGAAGCGGAGTATAAATGAGTGGAAGACATTTACACATTCAGTTCATTGATTCACTACCTGGACAGAGGTAACAAGCGCCCAGCACTGACCTAAGAATGTCCTAAGAATGAGCGACAGTTAGAGAGGTTCTTCACAGCCCTTTCAGATCCTCAGTATCCCCTCCCACCCTGCCTGCAGAGCCTGCCTGAGAGTCAAGAAATAGATGCCCACCTGTTTTAATTTGCTAGGGCTGCTGTAATCAAGTACCACAAACTGGCTTAAATAACAAAAATATATTGTCTCGGGCAGCGCCTGAGACTCAAAGGAGTAGGGCGCCGGCCCCATATACTGGAGGTGGCGGGTTCAAACCTGGCCCCAGACCAAAAAAAAAAAAAAAAAAAAAAAAAAATCTATCTATCTATCTATCTATCTATCCCGGTTCTGGGGACTAGAAGTCCAAAAGCAAGGAGCAGGCAGGGTTGGTTCCCTTCTGAAGGCTGTAAGGGAAGAAATCTGTTCCAGGCCTCTCTCTTCTGTTTGTAGGAGGCACTTTTCTCTATGTGTGTTCAAATTGGATTAGGGTCCATCCTGATGACCTCATTTTGACTTGATTACTTCTGTAAAGACCCTATCTTCAAAGTGTTATGCCCAAAAATTCTCTCAAGTGGCCCCAACAAACAGTCTGAGACACACTCGATATAAAAAGCAAGAGGTGAGTTTTATTCAGACCCGGGTCTGGACTCTCCTGGCTTGCAAGCTGAGGTGGAACTTGGGGTAGAGCAAGTTTTTATGGGGTACAGAAAGCAAGAAGGGTAGGGTCCCTTACAAGTACACTCTTGATTGGTGGTTGGTGATTTCACTAGTAAAGGAGGATTTGCATTGATGGTTGATGATTTCACTAGTAAAGGAGGATTTGGATTGGTACAGGTGAGGGGTAGGGGATTTCTTAACGGGGGCTAGAGGTGGTGTAGCCTAATTAGGAAGGAGAATACCTGAATTTCAAGGAAGTAGAAATTTTTTGCCTATTATGGGAGCTGTTCAAGGGAACTGATACGTATTGCCTATTATGGCTGCTGTCTGCCTTAGGTGACTCAATTCAACGGCTTAATGGCTGTGCAACCAGGGGTGGGGGAAGCAGCAGGGAGTAGCCCTGCTGTTTAACAGAGCTTATGTAGTAGACAACAAAATGGCGCTGGTCTGGCCCTTACAAAATAAGGTCACATTCTGAGGTGCTGAGGGTTGACTTTAACATAGGAACCCTCATACCATATCGTACCATACCATGCCATTCCAACCCCCACTTCCAAAACACATACCATCAAGCCCACAAACCAGGCACATGCAGCGGACAGCCCCACCACCACCACCTACTTGCCTTGCCAGTGCCTGGACAATTAATTTTTGACAACCTAATAAGCATAAGATAATGTGTCATGAACCTAATTTGCCTTGTTAGGCCCATTGACCTAGTTGCCCCAACTGGTGGCAATTCTACACTGTTTTAGTTACAATAGTTTATAACAAATGTTTTTATTATTTGATCTCAGCTCAGATATCACTTAGAGATGGCTGCTGCAATCCCCTTATTTTAGTGTTAATACATATACGCATTCCATTCCATCTGTAACTTTTACTTTAGTTTGTAATTGTACGTTTTGAACAGTGCATTATTAAATGACTGTCTCACTAACAGGGAAGTTCCATTATGGCAGAGACCTGTTTCCCCAGGGCTTAGCACAGTGAATGTCATATAGACAATAATCAATACATATTTAATGAACAAATGAGTGTATGCATCTCTACCCTAAAACATTTAGCACACACTGTAGATACTATATTAATACTTCCACTATTGAGAGAGGAATAGTCCTTTCTATCAGCACTCTGTTGATCAAAAGGAAGAAGCTGAGGCACAAAATATAAAGAATTTATTTGAGCCAAAGTGAGGACAGCAGTCTGTGAAACACGAGCTGCCCTGGCAAGTGCTTCTTTTGGCCTTTGTTACAAGCAGCTTCCTAAAGACATAAAGGAATAAAGAATGGGCTGATGCTAAGTTGTTTAACAGGAATTCTCATTGGTTATAGAAATAACAATGATTAGCGATTGGTCATAAGTACATTGTTTAACTGGGTATGCATTGTGGGGTCTAGGATGTGATATTGTTAAGTTAATTTTATGACTGTTTGGCCCTAGCCTAAAGTTCACTTAGCAGGAGGCTTCAGGAGGTGAGATGATTACTTAGTTCAAGGGGAGAGTGAGATTATCACATTTAAATGCCTTTCTGAGCCTGATCATTTCACATTCCTCAGATAAATTTTCTTTTTCTTTCTCAAGTCTATCCTTCTTTCTTGCTTAATTTATCTCCATAAGACATATCACCAGATGATATACTACATATTTTACCTGTTTGTTTATATACAATGTAAGCTTCTCTCTGTCTCTCTCTCTCTTTTTTTTTTTTTTGAGACAGTCTCAAAAGGAATCTGTTCCATGCCTCGGTAGTGTGGGAGCCGAGCTGAAGGTAAGCTTCTTGATGATAGGAATTGCTTTGTCAGTTTTAATTCCTGGTGTATTCCAGGTCTAGAACAGTGCCTGGCATTTTCTAGATGCTGAATAAATATTTATTGCATGAATGAGTGAATGAACAAACATTGTCTTCTTTTGATTCAATCAAAAGTCTTTATGTTTGGCTTTGGGATCCAGAGGCACCTCCTCTTCTCCTGTGGTTTTCTCAGTAGTTTTCCCCTACCTGCCATTCTTCCTTCTCATTGTTTAGGCCAAGTGTCCACAGGTGGCCCACTGGGTGTTTTTGCCACTGCTGCCTGTCCTGCTTACAGCCCACTCATCCCAGGGCCTGCAGTCCGGTCCTCCAATTGTCTGAGGTCTGAGGGACAGTGAACTGGCCCCCTGTTTAAAAAGTTTGAGGACCCCTAGTGGCTCAGAAACTGATAACCCCAGAATATGGCACTTTGACTTGCAGGACTGAAGAAGAAGCCTCAAGGTCTATCTCCTCCACTCTAACCCCCCACCCTGTCCCCTGTGTCTCATCCTCTGTCTCTCCCAAAGCACAGGATCAAGTTCTTCTCTGAAGTTCCCTCATCTGCCAAAGGGGGGAAAAATTATATTACATCACAGAAAGAAAGACTGAAGTCTGTAAGTTCTTTTTGAGACAGAGTCTCACTTTGTCAACCTGGGTAGAGTGCCATCACAGTTCACAGCAACCCCCAACTCCTGGGCTCAAGTGATTCTCTTGCCTCTGCCTCCCAAGTAGCTGGGACTACAGGCACCCACTACAATGCCTAGCTATTTTTTGGTTGCAGCCGTCATTGTTGGTTGGCAGGTCTGGGCTGGATTCAAACCCCCCAGCTCTGGTGTATATGGCTGGTGCCCTAGCCCCCTGAGCCACAGGTGCTGAACTGCCATCCCTTTTCTTGCTTTTAAAAACCTGCTTATAACAAAGGCCAACAGAGTTCATATCCAAAGTTACTTGGGTCTGAGAGTTCTGGGCAGCTGTCCGCATTTTGGCTCAATAAACTCTTTTGATAATATTTTGTGCTTTATCCTCTTCTTTTTAGGTGGACATTTGTTAACAAACCTGGACAGACTTCTGTCACAATCCATTGTCTGCTCTGTAGGCCCAGCACACTTTGTCCTAAGCCAACATATGTCCTTCAAGCCCACTGATTTTCTAAAAAACTCATTTACTACCCCCCTAATACCATTCATACTTCCCCATCTCCCTTTCCCCTAAGAAGTATATATATATATATATTAACCACTTATACTCCATTGCTTGATGAGGTAATCATTCTGTAATTCCCTGCCTCCCCAACCCCTGGACATGCTAATAAATTTGTTAGTCATTTCTCCTATTAATCTGCCTTTTGTTAGTGGAATTTTTTTTTTTAAGTGAGGATAAATGGGAAGTTTTCCTTTGGGTCCTCCATGTTACTGAAACCACCATTATAGATTGAAGGAAGGTTGCAAGGAGAAAACTAGGGTAAGGACCCCCAAACTCTGAAGAAACAGTCCTGACTAAAGTAATAATAATAATCAAACTCTGTGAAGGAACAGGCTTAGCTAAAATAATGGTAATAGTGAGCCACTGTCCCCTCATTTGCTTGATAATAGTCACTGTTCTCTCATTTGCTTCTCTGTAATTGCTACGCTAAAGGGCACAGCTGGTAATTGTAAAGATCCTTAACTTTTCTCTGTAGAAAACATCACCTGTTCAGAACCTAGGGGTAGTTTTTGAGATATCTTCCAGGCCCAGCATTCCAGCGGATTGACTGACCCATCCAGACCAAGAAACCTGAAAGCATACATAGTGAGAATAAGATGGGGTCTGTCAGGCTGGGCTGACATGACACAGCTGATCTGGCCAGCTTAGGTCCTAAGTGATCTTTACCGCATGTCTCCCATTCTTGTTTTATAAACTCAGCTTTAACCTAAAAGTGTATATCTTGAGTAGTCAGGGCAATTGATTTAGGAGACTAATTTTTGAATTAGAAATATTGTTTTGGGTCATGGGTTATGTCAATTATATTATTATTTTATTTTTTGAGACAGAGTCTCACTATGTTGCTCCTGGTAGAGTGCCGTGGTGTTGCAGCTTACAACAACCTCACACTCTTGGGCTTAAGCGATTCTCTTACCTCAGGCTCCCAAGTAGCTGGGACTATAGGTGCCCGCCACAACGCTGGGCTATTTTTTCGTTGTAGTTTGGCCCAGGCTGGATTGGAACCCACCAGCTCTGGTGTATGTGGCTGGCGCCCTAGCCACTGAGCTATAGGCATGGAGCCTCAATTATTATTTATTATGGGTCATGGGTTATGGTGACTATTGTTGTTTAAGATAAATGTTAATTACTGTTGTTTAAGATAAGGCTTAGTATGGTTCTTACTTTTATGTATAAAACTGTGATTTTGGAAGTGGGAAAACAGAATAGTCTTAGAAAGACTACTTTTACTGTTCTCCAAAATCGCTGGCCTTCTGACAAAGTTTGGTGGACCTATTCCTGTCCCTGCAAATTGGCTGACAGTGACAGGTAACTGGACCCCCTTGTCTGGTAACACATTCAAGGAACTGCACTCCAGTGGATAGGTTGACCTACCCGGACAGCAGCCCATATCATAGGACCCATTGGGAGTCAGGGGTCTCGGTTCCCTGAACCCAGTAGATCTGGTTCTATTACTTGGCTAAACTGGAAAGTTCAACTGAGGAACAGCAGTAATCAAAAGCAAAAGTGAGTGGAAACTGAAAATAAAACTGAAGCGGCACAGGCAGTGTGGGTAGAAAGCAAAAGTAACTGACACAAGTTTCAGGGTAACAGAGGGATTTTATTTAGGAAGAACAAAAAGAAAGTTTAGAGCACTTTCAAAGGGAGTTGGAAGTGGATCCCTCTCATGAAGGAGCGGCAAAGGCCGTGGAGTATAAATACTTTCTCCATTTGAAATTGGCTGCAAGTCTTTCATTGGTCTCTCTGTGCCTCTAGGTAGTATTGTCCTTTTCTATTGACCACTGATGAGGGCCTCTTTCCAGTGGTCATTGGTTACCTAGGTTACTTCATATCCACATTCTTATAGGCCCTCCAGACTTCCTGGTACAGCAGGCCAGATTTTCCTCCCACCCCCCTTGAATCCCCCCTTTTAGTGTTCCCACTCAGGACTAATGGTTCCACTCTGAAACGGGCCAACTAGTAGCCCCTGATTGCCTAACCCTCTGCCCACTAAACTGTCTTTAAAAACTCTGTCTCCCAGTTCTCAGGGAGGCAGATTTGAGAAATTTCTCCCATCTCCTTGCTTAGCACTATGTGGAATACGCTTTCTCTGCTGTAAGCCCTGCTATCTCTGAATATTGACTTTCTTTGGGGCAGCAGAGAGATGAACCTGGCTGGGCAGCAATATTCCCAGAGAAGCAGATAGCAAGCACATCCTCTTTTAGTCATTTTTGGCACAGGATAAAAGACAGGCATTTATCTGGGCTCCCAGTAATTTTGAGAGGGCAATGATTCCCCTCTCTTCTCAGAACTCCTACACCCTTTATATGTGCCCCTCACCTGCTAGTCTACTACCTGGATTTTGACTTATCTTCTGCTAATCTCCTGAAATAGATTGTGAGCACATGCCTCTCAGCTGTAAATCCCCAGCTTGGTAATAAGACCTGGCAAGAGTAGGCTATCAGCAAGCACTTGCTGAAAAAAAAGAAAGAGTGAACCTCTATTATTGTTACTGAATATCTATGAAACTCCACAACAGAAAAGAAAAGAAATTTTATCTAAGGAATGCAAGTTCTTTGAGGTTATCAGGCCCAGAGAGGCATTAAAATGAGACAACAATAGTGTCATTTGAGGTATGTATTCATCTCTTACACTGCTTGTTATTGCCATAAGTAGCTATAAATTAACCTAATAATGCTGCACTAGACACTACAACCCACATACTATGGCTTAACAATGTACATACAACCACTAACCCATGTTATTTCTGTAAATTAGTGAAAATTCCTGACGAACAACTTTGTATCAGCCCACTACTTGTCCTCTTTTTGGCTTTTAAAAATACGCTTGTGACTGCCGCGACCTGCAGTGTATATTCAGGGCAACTTGAATGTATGCTCCTAGGTTGCAACCTTAACTGTGGCCCAAATAAACTCCCTTCTTGTATTAATTTTGCCTCAGCTTTGAAGGAGCTCAGGAATTTTCATCCTGCAATATGACTCCTTGGTATTTTGAATCAAAGGTTCTCAGAGATTTCTTCTATCTGATCAATTAAAAAAAACCAATTGATTTCACATCCCCTCCCTATCATATCAGTATATTACAGTAAAAATGATCAAGAATGCAACCAGACCTGGTCTAAATCATTTTTTTTTTGAGACAGAGTCTCACTATATCACCCTTGGTGGAGTACTGTGACATCACAGCTCACAGCAACCTCAAACTCTTGGGCTCAAGCTATTCTCTTGCCTCAGCCTTCTAAGTAGGTGGGACTATAGGCACCTGCCACAATGCCCGGCTATGGTCCAAATAATTTTAAACGTAATACTGTTTCTTAGGTTAATTCATGAGTCAATCTGTTTTTCCCATCCATTCATCCTCCCTAATAACAATTTAGTGCCAGTGCTCCCTAAACAGAATTACCTATACTCATTATCCCACCCTCTAAAATGTACCAAAAAAATCTAGATTCCCTTGGGATATCGAGTAATCACTCTGATTCTCCCCATGACCATGGTAAAGAAAACTTTCTTTTATTAATCTACTTTAATCATGAGTTGATCTTCAGGGAACTTGCAGGGAAGTTTCTCTTCACTCCCATATATCTGGCATAGTTGGCAGGATTCAGAGTGATTCCTCATTGCCACCACTTAGTGTTTCTCTCTAAAAGCAGTGCTTGATACCAGCAACTGCATTGTGTATTCAGAAGTGTGGTTGTCTTGTGTTTAGTGTGAGATCTGAATTTGAATCCCTCACTCTTTATTTGGAGGTCTAGAGTTTATTTGTGCTGTTTTTCAAATACTCTTTAAGAGTGAGGATTTTGGTCTCTGTCTTTGGATGGGAGATTTGGGTAAAGAGTTCTACAGAGAACTGCCTTTTTTTCTGTCTCAGGACCAGGGCCAAAGTTTTTCTGCCCCTGTCTCATACTGGAGATTTAGGTCAAATAATTGGTAATTATGCATAAGTGGTTTAGTTTTGCATAACATGTTTAAACAGAAATTGCAACTGCTTTAATGTTTTTGAAACTCTGGCTTGATTTTTCATTTGTGACCAATTTCTATTGGTTAAACCCCAGCTGGTTTTATGCACAACCCTTATGGGGCACCCTCTTAAAGATATCTACGGAAATGGACCCACCTAACCCAGGATGATCATAAGCAATAATGACCAAAAGAAAATGTTACAGAAATTGTTGCAGGAAAACAAGGCCCAATGGAGAGAAATGCCCAAACACCTGTGTTTAAAAGAGGACGAGCTTTATTTCAGCCAGTGGAGCTCTAAAGTACAAGGGAAGGGAAGGAAAAGGAAGAACCCTTCACTCCGGAGGCTTAGTGGCTAGGATTCCTCATGGCTAGTCAGAAATCCAGTTCCTTTTAGGTTGGTATTTGTGTGACTTTTAACTTTTTTGGGATGCTGCTTTGCCATTTAGGAGAGTACTTTTGGTAAAAATAAATAAAGAAATAAAATCAAAAGTCAGAAACATCACCTGTTTGTCAGCTAAAATCTGCTAGTAAGAGATTTGAAAGTATGTGTTTTAAAAGAGCTCTATTCTACAGTAAGAACTCAGCTTAATTAAAAGCTGATATTTAAGATATATATATAGATATATATATATCTAGATTTATATGTAGATATATAAAATCCAAATGTTCTTTTTGGATACTGGTTTTGGGCATTTATTTTATCCAATGGACTAAAATTCTGTTTTGATTATAAGCTTGGTCCCTCTATCTGTTTACTTTCTTAAGAATTGTACTCCTATTTACTTCTACCTCTTACTACTCTTCTATCTTCAATACCACATAAAAGTGAGAGTGCATGCAGTGAAAACCCAGCTGATCTGGGTCCCGTTATTATTTTGTAGATTTAGCTCTCACCCTAAAGATGTCTATCTTGGGTAATTTAGGTGGATTGATTTAGGAGATCAACTTTTAAATTGGAAATGTTGTAATAGGTCACTGGGCTATGCTAATTATTATTTGAAATAAGAGTTAATGTGCTTTTTACTTTGAACTTTTGTCTTTAAAACTGTCACTTTGGAAACAGAGAACAGAACAGTCTTAGAGAGACTACTCTTGCTGTTCCCCACGTTCTGACAAATAAAGTTTGATAGATTTATTTCCATCTCTGTATATTGTCTGACAGTGACAGGTAGCTGGGCCCTCTTTGTCTGGTAACAAAAGGATCTAGGGGAAACATCTAATGATTTATATCCCCTAGGGAACACAGAAAAAGCATCACTGACCCCCTTCGGGGATCTTCTGTCTTTCTGTAGAGTCTAAAGAGTCTATGACAGACTCCTCTTAGGTCTATGTTGGAGGTCTTCAAGTGATCTTCTTCCTGTCTTTAGTTCCTAGGAACCCGGTTTGGATGATTGGCAGAACTAAAAAGTGCAAAAAGACAAGAAATAACAAAAGGCAGCACAGTTATACAATGAAAGTAAAATCACAGAACCTCCTCAGAGCAGCAGAAAGTTTTATTTAAAGCACAGATGGAGCATAGACTTTTCTAGAAAGAGTGGAAAAGGATCTCCCTTGTGAGTGAGAGGAGACACTGACACAAAAGCACAGGTATGAATATCTTAGTTTCCGCTACAATTATCTATAATTTTTTCATTGGTCCCTCTAGGTCCTTAGTCATTCTTATCTATTTCTTTATGGTCACAGATTACTTCAGTTGCCACCTATTCATTCTCCTGTCCCTTTTCTGCAATAATTGTACCTATTTTTCTAACATTTGTATGATGACAACTGTTAGTCTTGTGGCATTGTGGTGTACATTGGTTAGAGCTGCATTGTTGGTGGAATTTCTTTCTGCAGTGGGTCCTTGATCTCAGATTCAAAGAATGAATCCATGGAGGACAGTGACAGGACAGAACTTATTAGACAGAAAGGAATACAGAAAGAAATGGAGGGCCACAGAACCTCTAGCAGAAGATGGGAGGAAATTCCACATAGGTCTTTTGTCTAAGTGAGAAATCCCACATAGGTCTTTTGTCTAGGGAGTTATGTACCACCTGTAAGTAGGGAGGTCTTGGTACTAAAAGTCATACTTGATCAGGATCTGGCAGACAGAAAACATCTTGCCAATGTTGATTAGAGAATGATAGTATTAACAAATGAATACAGTCCCTCCAGTTCCAGGCAAAGCAGAAGGGTGTATGCTTTCTACTTTCAGAAGGAGCCTGCCTACATGAAATACTGACCAAACTGCTTTTCTCCTATCTTGCTTGTATTCAGAGTGCAGTTTGGAAAAAAAAAAAAAAAAAGTCTTTTTGATCAGGCCTAGAAAAAAGAGGTCTCTGTCCAGCCCTGAATGGGGGAACCCTGTATCAAGATGGTGGCTGGTGATAGTCATGAAGTAATTGAAAAAAGCAAATAAAGTTTTAGTAAGAAAAAGAAAGTTTATTAACAACTTGCACGGCAAGCCAGGCCCCGTTCTAGTAACAGCAGGCTCTGTAGGAAGTACAGTTTTGGGTTTTATACACAACTTTGATGATTATCAACTGCTTCTTGGATGTCTCTCAGGTTCTTAATTAACTCCATTCTCAACCACTCACCTGCAAAATCTTGAAAACAATCCCTCTGCAAGGTCTTGGTAACAACTTATCCATAAGATCTTAATCAGCCTCATTCCCATTATAGCTCATGTCAGCCTGACTCAAACCTATCCAAAATAGCCTAACCATAGGCTACCCTCCACCTGTATTCCTTTCTGTCCATCATGCACTCTGCTCATATCTAGCTAGCAGCCTAACTTGTTGTTCTATAACTGTGACCATTACCCTACTTTGTGTTATAAGCGAGAAACTGTATTTTAGGGCCCTTTAAACTTTCTTATTTAGGAGGCCAGACTTTTCTCCTACTTCCCCATAGCCCCTTTCTATTTGTCTAAAACTCAGACTAACAGAGTCTAAAACTATTCTCTTTTATATTCCAGTACCTTATCTCTTTGGCTTTGGAAGGTACTAGAGATTTCTTATACTGTGAAAGAGAACTTGACCTTGGTGTGTGTGACGACTGGCAAGAGCTGTAGTTTTAGAGGTGACTCAGAGCAGGTATTTACAGTAAATCGGTGTTCCTACAGGTGGCTACTCATTTCTTTGTGTGTTTAGATAAGAAATGCATGGTTTAAACACTTAGAAAAATATCTTTGTAACAAAGTGTACTTTAAAAGCATTGTATACATGTCCGTCTTTTGGGGGCACCTAGGATTCAATGTGAAAGTGAAATCGTTGATCTACAGCTGAAAACCAATGGGATTGGTCAGGGACATGTGAAAACAAATTGTCTTTGACACTCCTCATTGGTATGCAAAGGTCAGGTGTGTCCAACCTTTTCTTTTTTGCCATAAATTGGAAAAATAATTGTCTTGGGCCATGAATTAAATAAACAAATACTAAGGAAAGCTGATTGGCAAAAAAAAAAAAAAAAAGGTCTGTGCATATTTTCAGTGATATCTAACACCACAGATAAACAAAAAAAGACCTCACAAAATCAGCATATGGCACCTGTGGTCTGCAGGTTGAACACCCCTGGAAAAATGTTCTGTGCTCCAACTGCACCTGCTTTTTACATATTTAAATTATTAGGCCCCCAAATTGTAATTGTTAGTGATGTTCCTTAATGAGCTCCAACCTAAGGTGGAGTCCAGTTTGAAAGCATGAAATTGCTTTCCTTATAAAATCCTACATTAAATTTCTATGATTTTGTGTTGCCTTGTCATCTATTTTTATTTTATTTATTTTTTATTTTTATTGAATGGTAACTATGTACATTAATGCACTTCTGGGGTACAGTGTGGGGTTTTCACATGCAATCCGAAATACTTCCATCAAACTGGTCAACAGAGCCTTCATGTCATTTTCTCAGTTATTGTTTTAAAACGTTCACATTCTACTCTTAGAAAGATTCACTTGTATCCCTGTAAGATAAACCTCAGAAGTGATCCCCCAATCCCCCTCCCTCCACCCATTTCCCCCCTCCCTTCTCCCTGCCCCCTCCCGGCATCTATTTTTAGTCTCCCTCTAACACACCCAAACTCCTTTAAAAAGCTTAAATTCTCTTGTTTATATACAAATTGTTATCCTGTTTTCTCTATAATTCAGTAAGGGCTTGGGAAATTACCTTTTAATAGTTTCATTTACAAAGGCATAGTTTAAATACAACTCTCCTTTTAAACTAGTGAGTTTTACCATTCTTGTGACCAAAATTGTAAAATCAGAACGATAACGTCTTTGGGTCTGTCTGTATCATTGTGTACATTTGTATATGTCTGTGTACTGTCTGCGTGGGTATCAAATTTCCTTATAAATAAAAGAGTACTCATAAATTGAGTAAGTAAGCTTAAATGCTTTCCAAATTCACTATGATAATCTTTGGGAAATAAAGATAGTTTTAAAATTATTGGTAAAATAAAATACAAACATCTTCAGAATTTAATTTGAGCAATTTTTCCTGGATCATGTTGGTCAGACAGGTTTTTATTATCTCTAACAGATGTTTTAAGACCATAAAACTTTTGCTTCTGTAGTATTTTTGATACTTGCTTTGTCTGTGTGTTAAAGCTGTAAGGGCTAACTGCTGGGCTCCTCCAAAGCCTTACATACATCTTACTATGACCTTTTCTTTAGTTTTAAGCCTTTAAAACTTTATTTTTATTTTTTATAATATACACTATTCAGGTCAGGCTTTTAGATTTCAGGGTCTAGACAAATGACCATGGTGGGGCGTGAAGATAACACTTGGACCGTTTGCCTTAGCCCAGCTGTGTCTTTCCGCCATGCTGGGAGGTTTTAGACACTCCAGGCATTGTCTTCACAGTTCTGTTCTTAGGTTTTTTTCACTAAAAATAAGCATTACTGGGAGTTAACGTTGTAATTAATGTATGTGATTTAAACTATTAGGCATTAGAGAAACAAATATGCAAAGTGTATAAGGAAAGTAGGAAGTATTTTTGGTAAGAAAGGTTATAAGAAGTTATAGGAATGTTATTTTTGTCAAAGGGTAAGTAATCTCACCTATTTCAGGGGTTTTAAAGGATTGTTTTAAATGGAAGGAAGTTTTCAAAAATGGATAAAACTGAATGGATATACAAAGTTGGGGAAAGAAAGAAATCCAAACAAATTTTTAAATGTTATAAAAGGTTTATAGAAATTTTATCTTAGGTTCAAAATAGACCGAGATTAAATGGATTTATCTTTAAGGTTTTATTAAAATTACTTTTAGTATTAATAAAAAAAAGCAATATTAACTAGACACAGCACACTGTCTCAGTCCTAAGTCATATTTAGCAGTGATAAGAAAAAAAAAAAAAACAGAAGCACAATAAGTAGAATGTGTTAAGAGTTAAATTATACAGCTAAAGAAAAACTCCTTGCTTTTTAACCTTGACTCGTTCTTCGAAGCTTGCCACTGCGCTGTATTTTCTCATCCCTGAGATTTCAATAAAAGCCTGTGAAGATAGTTAGGAGGGGCTGCACCCTTGTCTAGAGGACTCCCTGGTGTTGGCCTCCCTGTGTTCCTCAGTTCAATGCAAATAGACTGAGCAGGTGTTATTTATTTTGCGTTGAGTTGCCCTGACATCTTAGTATACGCTATTAATAATAATTACAATTATTATGTCAAATACTGCAGAAATAACCAAATTTCCTTGCCAATTATGTCTTTACCCTGACTATTGTAAGAATTTTTTTTTATTGTAAGAATTTTGTCATCCACAGACAATTATTGTTTTACTTTGATTCTTCTCAAAAAGTAATTTATAATCAGCTCCAGTCCAAAATTTGCTTGTTTAAGGAAACTAATGGAAAAATTCTGACAAGTACTCTTGAATACTGATAATTTCTGATAACTTTGGAGATCATTCTGTTGGATTGATGGTAAAAACTTTCAGCACTTTAATTTAAGCACTGCATGAAGATCACTAACCCAACATCAAGTGTAATAAAAATGAGTTATATAGAAGTACATTAGTGGAGAACTGAAATAAGTTTTTGTGAGTTTTTGTTTGAAATATTACTGGTTCCTTTTCTTTTTTCTTTTCTTTTTTTTTTAGACAGCCTCTTAAGCTGTCACCCTGGGTAGAGTGCAGTGGTGTCACAGCTCACATCAACCTCCAACTCTTGGGCTTAAGCAATTCTCTTGCCTCAGCCTCCCAAGCACCTGCCACAACACCTGGCTATTTTTTGGTTGTAGTTGTCATTGTTGTTTGGCAGGCCTGGGTTAGATTCAAACCTGCCAGCTCCAGTGCATGTGGCTGGTGCCCTAGCTGCTGAGCTACAGGTGCCAAGCCTACTGGTTCTTTTTATGTTTTTTTTTGTTCCATAGTCAAGAAAACATTTCTCTTTTTCTTTCTTTCTTTCTTTCAGACAGAGTCTCACTTTGTCACCCTTGGTAGAATGCCATAACGTCACAGCTCACAGCAACCTCCAACTCTTGGGCTTAAGCAATTCTTTTGCTCAGCCTCCCAATTAGCTGGGAGAATAGACACCCGCCACAACGCATGGCTATTTTTAGAGTCAAGGTCTCGCTCCGGCTCAGGCTGGTCTGGTACCTGTGAGCTCAGGCAATCCATCCACCTCAGCCTCCCAAGTGCTGGGATTACAGGTGTGAGCCACTGCACCTGGCCCTACATTTATTTTTTCTCTTTGAGTCATTTATTGTTTATAACAAATGGGTAAAGCATACTTTTGTGAATAAAGGCAAAGGTAAGTTATATGAGTTTCTAC
The DNA here is from genome assembly GCF_000181295.1 of Otolemur garnettii. Taxonomy (NCBI): domain Eukaryota; kingdom Metazoa; phylum Chordata; class Mammalia; order Primates; family Galagidae; genus Otolemur; species Otolemur garnettii. The sequence goes on from NW_003852396.1 coordinate 36,419,974, forward strand.
CAGATATCCCCCAAATTTGGAAACCATGAGTATATTTAATTTATGCCAGTAAGTTATTTGCATAATTTCAATAAGAATCTGTTTTCTTTTGTAATAGGACACAACTGGAGACACTGGTTGTTCTATTAAGGCTTTGACTAGAAAAACATGTTTTCAGGTAAGACTGGAATGCCTTAAGGAATTGAAGTTGACTTTATAAAGCTGCAAAAGAGCCTATTGAAAATACAGGCTAGTATCTTGTCTATGTAGTTCCTTTACAAGGTTTATTACCTATGGCAAGTAAAGAATGCCACTTTCTGGTAGGCCCTAGAAGTTTATATACCCTCTTTTTAGAAGAGGTGGTGGTAGCGAATGTAGGTAATTCTGTTTAGGAGCAATCAATGTTTACTAGGGAGGATGAATATATACCTGGGGGAATGAATAGGTGAGGGAAACAGATTGACTTGTAAATGATTCTCTTTGGAAATTAAATTCATTCCCAAAGACAGGTATTGTCTTTAACATGGATTGAGCCAGGTCTGGTTGCATTATTGATCTTTTTTCCCTAAAATATATTGAGATAACAGGGAGGGGACAGGAAGTCAATTGTTCTTAGCTCTGTCTGGTTTTATGCAGATAAAGGAAAAGTTCCTTCCAAGGCCTGTTGATCTCTAAGGGCCTTTAATTCAAAATATTTTTTTTACTAAGCAGTTGTATTTTGGGATGAAATTCCCTGAGCTTCCTCATACCCCTTCCATTTGGGTATTTATCTTTTGCAATATCCTTTATTGTAAAGTGGTAAACATGAGCAACATGTTTCTCTGAGTTCTGTGAGCTGCTCTAGTAAAATAATTGAACCCCAGTTTATAGCTGGTTGGTCAGGAGTTCTGGGGACTGGTCATGAGACTGACATCTATCTGAGCTGGGCAGCAGTCTTAGAGATTGAGGTCTCAACCTGTGGGATCTGATGCAACATCCAGGGAGATGGTATCAGAATTGAGTTAAATTAGAGGACCCCCCTGTTGGTGTTCTCTGGGGAAATTGTTTCCTTGATGTATGAATGAAATTTCCATAAATCTGGGGTCACAGAAGTGTTGATTGTTGAATGACAGAATATAAAAAATATCCCCCCCCCCATATCTCACTCAGAATGTGATTAAATTAAAGATTTTGAGATAGGGAGCCTCTCCTGAATTGCCTGGATGGGCCTGACAGGATTACAAGGGTCTGATAACCTTCAGGTCACATTTGACAGGAAGTCAGTAAGTAATCTTCCCAATTAATCTGCCTTGGGTAGGTGTTTTAACTCCATGGTGACCTTCTGCCTCCAAGTAAAGAGTCTTATTTTTAAATTCCTCAAATTGTTAATGTACTAATCAATGTATAACCTGCAGACACTAAACAGGATCCTGATTTATTTTAAGATTAGCTGAAGCATGAAGTTCTACTACAGAGGATTAAACATCATACTTACTACAACAGCCACCAATATCATAACTCATCTGAGGAATTACTGAGAACAAGACATTCTCCTGGCATTCTGGAAATCTCTTGTGACTTGGGAGCCAAGCCACCAAGTAACTCAGAAATCCTGGAGGAGCAAAGTTCAGTCCTGTAGTAGTAAGACTAATGTTAAATAGTAAGTGTTTTATGGTAGTTCCTTGAAGGATTAGTGGAGAAAACTTGCATGTAGTATTTTGGAGATCATTTCCTTACCACCCTTAAAGATCATTTCCTTGAGTACATACTTTCTGTACATACTTTCTTGACACCTATAAGATTATTTCTCCAAGCATGCAGCCCCTGCATGTCTTTGCTTAGTAATCTTTCCACCCATTATGTATCTTCTCAATAAAAGGACTCTGTAAGAAATGTGCAGTGCTATCCTGCACCTATGGTTAGCCTCACCTCTTGCAGCGTGTACTATCAATCTGTGTTTCACATGATCATTTATGTGATTATGACATTCTACTAATTGTCTTGCACATAGACATCTTTAGTCTGTGTAATGTAATCTGTAGCCAATGGTTGTAACTTCTGTATTGCACCTTTCAGTGATAAGAGGACAAATTCGGTATGAGGAATCCCTCTGCCTTCTTATAAACTTTCCTGTAAAAACCTCTCACCTGAGGCAGATGCCCCACTCTGTGGTGTCTTCCTGGTTCCAGTAAACCATTATTAGGGCAAGAGATACAGGCAACCACTAGAAGCTGGAAGGCCAGGAAATGGATATTCCCCTCAGAGACTTTGGAAGAACCCATCTTGTTGACACTTTGACTATAGCCCTGTGAAACTGATTTTATATTTTTGGCTTCTAGGACTAAAGAGAATACAATTTTGTTGTTTCTAGCCACTGAATTTGTAGGAATTTGTTACAGCAGCAAAGGGAATTTGTATCAATGTCCAAAATTAATTATTGTTAATATAATATACTAAATTAATTACTGTTTTTGTCTCTTAGGGATTACTTATACTTGGATTTATTACAAAGTACATCTCGTGTGACTTGGATTAGAAGTTCCTCCCCTTCCATGGTTCATTGCTTTAATTTAAAATTAAATTTTTGGGTCTCTTTTCTTATGTGCCTTCTGCCAGACAGTCATATCTTCGGCTCATTGTCTCTGCCAGGCCACGTGAGCAGCCTACCCACTCCATCCCTTCTTGCTCACCCTGAATCTGGCCCATTCTTTGTTCATTTTGCTAAAATGTCATCCTGAACAAAGAAGCTCAGCAGACAAACATAATTGACTGGAGTAAGCTTTATGAGAGAGCACTGATGCAGCCTCTGACCCACGCAACCACCCAGCACTGTGACCAATGCAGCATGTTTCTTATTTTTTTTGAGACAGAGCCTGAAGCTATCACCCTGGGTAGACTACTGTGGCATCACAGCTCACAGCAACCTCCAACTCGTGGGCTCAAGCGATTCTCCTGCCTCTGCCTCCCAAGTAGCTGGGACCACAGGCACCCGCCACAATGCCTGGCTATTTTTTGGTTGTAGCCGTCATTGTTGTTTGGCAGGCCGGGTTGTATTCAAACCCACCAGCTCAGGTGTATGTAGCTGGCGCCTTAACCACTTGAGCCACAGGCGCCGAGCCAGCATGTTTCTTGAAATCAATATTTTCTTGATAATCATCTTTAGGGATTTTAAACCACAGTAAGTTAATTCTACCTATTCTAATCCCTGAACACTGCAGATATGCATAAAGCAATGGCAACATTTGCTTTCTGGAATATCTCCAACCTCGGCACATGCAATAAAAATATGCTCATGGAAAACCTGCACTTTCCTGGCAATGTGGAGCTGACATGGGCCTGATAGGGTAAGATTCTATAAAAGCAGAAGGCTTGAGACATCTGGGATGATGGGTTTGCTAGAAATGGTGTGGCTGGGAAGAGAGAGTCAAAAGAACAGCTTGCAGAATCCTATTCCTGTCATTCCTCCCACACTCAGGGGAATCCTTCCTTCGCAGCTATGTCTGCAGAGCTACACTAGTGATGCTAGTCAAGATCTCCACCAGTATTTATAGCAGTTGCTTTGACTCTTACTAAACAGCATCTGTTGTGGCAGAGGCTGGGTTAGAGCCTCCAGAGAAGGTATTGATCATGAGTTCACAGCTTGCTTGGGCTTTGGAGACAACAGGGAGCAAATGGGAAGCCAAAGGTAGTTTCCAAGGGTGAGGTCCATCTGCAGGGACAGTCTGGGGCTGAGGCCTCAGACCTGCAATAGGAGAAAGGCTGGCCTCTAGAAAGGGGAGAGGGGGAATGACCCCAGAAGAAGGGGAAAGAAGGGTAGCATTCCCAACTCCTTAAATGCAACCAGGACTTTCTTTGTTCCCAAACTTGCCCCAGCCTCTGCTCCCTTGTCTCTTATAGGGACAAAAGAGGGAGCTTTTCAGAAAATAGTTTTGTTTGAAAGGACCATTTCTGTTTTTTAAAAAAATGTTTTAAAAAGCAGTAAAAAGTGAAGATAGAAGAAACTGGGCTCAAGTTTCATTTCAGGGGTAATTTCTTTTTTTTTTCTTTCTTTCCTTCCTTCCTTCCTTTCTTTCTTTTTTTTTTAGACAGAGTTTCATTTTGTCACCCTTGGTAGAGTGCCATGGTGTCACAAGTGTTTCTCTTGCCTCAGCCTCCCAAATAGCTGGGACTACAGGTGACCGTGATAATGCCCAGCTATTTTTAGAGATGGGGGGAGGGTCCCGCTCTTCCTCAGGCTTGTCTTAAACTTGTGAGGTCAGGCAATCCACCTGCCTCAGCCTCCCAAGTGCTGGGATTACAGCCATGAGCCACAACGCCTGGCCTGAGGGTAATTATTAAAATTTCATTTTATAGAACTGTAGAGTTGACAAAACATTAATCACAATGAGAAATATCTCTCTAAAATTGTTATAAAAATTTTCCAACTACTTTAGTTTGGAGAAAGAATCTCAGGGCGATTCTATTCCTTCCTCACGGTCACATAGCTTGAACACTGCAAAGCTCAGATGCAAGCCTAGGTTTGAGTCCAGCTAGTGTTCTCCTACCTCACTGCAACAAACATTATGCCTTTTTCAATTTTCTGGGTAACAGATTTTATTTAAGAAGAACAAAGAGAAAGTTTAAAAGACTTCGAAAGAGAGTTGGAAGTGGGTATCTCTCATGGAGGAGAAAAAGTGAGAGAGACAGGGACGCAAATGCCTGAAGGGGTATAAATACTCCATTTGCAATCGTTTGCAAGTCCTTCATTGGCCTCTCTGCACCTCCAGGCAGTATTGCTCTTTTCTATTGGTCATTGGTTACCTAGATTACCTCATACCCACATTCTATGGTCCCTCCAGACTTCCGGTTCAGCAAGCCAGGTTTTCCTCCAACTGCCCTTTGAAGCCCCTTTCTTAATGTCCCTTCTCATTCCCCCTGAGAAGATACGGTCCTGAAATCTTGAAGAGAAAATGGACTTTTCTTAGTTACTTCCTGCTGTGAAAAAGGAGTATTGGCCTACCTATCAGGGACCCTCCTCAGGTTCTCTATTCTAAAGGGGTTTCATGGGTCAGGAGTTTCTGGCCACTTGGTTGACAGTTTCTATTGGTATTTTCTGGAATCCTTGCATCACCATCATCTTAATGTGGAACTGTTGGAGCCTGGAAGACACAAACTTAATAATGAAGTTAAACAGCCAGGGTCCAAACATTAAGAAAAGGATGATCATGATTATAGGCCCAATGAAAGGATATAGAAAGAAAGGGTTTTTTAAATCAGCTATTTTTAATGCAAGTGCATTTGAAAGAGCTTGTTTTAAGGTTTGGAAGGCTTTTTCTTGTTCCCTACCCAGGTTAGTGCCTTTATTTCTTCCTCCTTTAAGACCTCATAGATTTAGCCAGCTCTCCATATTGGGGAATCCGTATTCAATAGTACTTGAGACCAGAAATTTGAGGCCAGCCTGGGCAACACAGTAAGACCCCATTTCTACAAAAACATAAAATAGTTTAAATAAATACAGTTAAATAAATAAATAGTTTAAATAAAATACATTCAGCCAGGCGTAATGGTGCTTGGCTATAATCTCAACTACTCAGGAGGCTGAGGTGGGAGGATCACTTGAGACCAGGAGTTTGAGAGAACAGTGAGCTATGATCAGACCCCTGCACTCCAGCCTGGGCAAAAGAGCAAGACCCTATCTCAAAACAAACAATCAAACAAATAAATAACAATAACCATCCAAGGGCATGCTGTAGTATATAGGGTAATGTTGACATGCTACTTATCCTTGTGGGCCCAAATCAAATGCCAATTTTGTGATAATCCAGTCCCAGAAGTTATTTTAGTTCTTTCTTGTATTACAGTTTTCTTTTACTTTCTTCTTCTTTTTTTTTTTAGAGACATTCTCACTCTCTACTTGGTAGAGTGCTGTGGCATCACAGCTCACAGCAACTTCCAGCTCTTGAGCTTAGCTCTTGCCTCAGCTTCCAAAGTAGCTGGGACTGCAGGTGCCTGCCACAATGCCTGGCTATTTTTTGTTGCAGTTTGGCTGGGGCTGTGTTCGAACCCACTGCCCTTGGTATAAGGGGCCGGTGCCCTACTCACTAAGCCATAGGCACTGCCTGTATTATGGTTTTCTATGAAATTTTTCTTTTATGTGTGAATTTTATTGAAGTATAACATAAATACAGAAAAACATATGAATAATAACTGCATAGCTCAAAGAATTTTCCAAAAGTGAAACTAGAGCCCACATCAGAAAACAGAACTCTCAGAATTGCAGAAGATCTATCACAAACCCTTCCAGGCACTATTCCCTCAAGGGATAACTACTATCTTGACTTGTGACATCACATATGTATTGGTTTGAAGTCAACTTAGTTGTATATAAATGGAAATTATAGAATACTCTTTATTTGCTCACTTCCAATTTTCAGTATTAGAATAAAAGTTCCTTGAAGATTGGTACTATATCTTGTTTATTTTTGTACCTGCTGCCCTAAGCTTTGGCATAGAAATTCACAGAGAAGACATCAAATGCTCTCAAAGCCAATTTGGCAAGTTGTTAACAGTTGAGTGCAGATGAAGGACATCCAGGTACTTATTGTATGATTCTTTCACCTTTTCTGTAGTTTTGCTTATTGAATATGTTAAATAATCCAGGTAGGGTGTTAGGATGCATGTAAACTCTTTCTTATCCTTTTGAGTTTTCATGTATGAGGAATGAAGATCCTAAAGTAGGAATGAAGTTAATGAGAAAAAAATCAGAAATGTCTCTTTTATTGAAATTTTAGCTCAAAAGCTATTTGTGGTTTATTTGAATTTATTCAGCATCTATTTATTTGGCACCTGGTGCATTCTGGGCATTATAGTAGGTGCTGAGGATAAAATAAATTTGTGTGTTATAATGAAACTCCCTGGAAAATACTGTGCTTGGTTCAGGCTGATAAAAATGGCTTTGCTGAATATAGACTATGGTGGCCAAGAGAAGGCCACACTTTACAGAGATTTTTCTACCTGGGGTATCTGTGCATCATGAGGTCATTGTTAAAGCCAGGATAAAAATAATCAGACTGCTTCCCTCCTTTCATATTAAAAGGAATATTCACTTTTCACACTATTTTATTCTATGTTATATGTGTCAGAAGATTTATAAAATAAAAAAAAAGTGTTTGGTTTTTCTCTTACCAAACCATCCAAATGACAGTTACAGAAGTTTCCCCACCCCTATCCTCCACCTGCTCCCCTCAACACTGTATTTTCCACATAGAACAATATGTTGCACATATATGCCAATGGATACCATGGAAGAAGCAAGGAAAGGGAAAGCCCAGCCTTTCTCAATACTTACTGGCATTAAAACATGGTGGTATACTGGCACCTGTGGCTCAAAGGAGTAGGGCACTGGCCCCATATACCAGAGGTGGTGGGTTCAAACCCAGCCCTGGCCAAAAACTGCAAACAAACAAACAAACAAACAAAAAAACCCATGGTGGTATACTTAGTATTTTTTAGTGGAGCTATCTTGTGAGTCAGACCACCACTTGGAACAAAATTTAGACATTTCCACTAAATAAATCACTTGAGAATTTTGATCCTTTTTTTTTTTGAGACAGAGTCTCAAGCTGTCACCGTAGGTAGAGTGCTGTGGTGTCACAGCTCACAGCAATGTCAAACTGCTGGGCTTAAGTGATTCTCTTGCCTTAGCCTCCCAAGTAGCTGGGACTACAGGCCTCTGCCACAATGCCTGGCTATTTTTGTTGTTGTTGTTGTTGCAGTTATCGTTGTTTTAGCTGGCCTGGGCTGGGTTCCAACCCAACACTCTCAGTATATGTGGCTGGTGCCCTGCCACCTGAGCTATGGGCACTGCCCAGAGAATTGTGATTCTTGGGACTGGAAATATTCTAGTCTTGCTTTGAGCAAAAGGAACAATGACCACCTTCCATACAATTCTGTGTGATGGCTTTCTGCTGTGTCAACTTGGCTAGGCTATGGCCTATAGTTATTCCATCTGACACTAAGGAGGTATGGCTGCGAAGGAATTTAAAGGGAGTAATTACAGTCCCTAATCAGTTGACTGTTGGCAGCTGCAGTTTGCCAAGGAAGAGCATCTTGGGTAATTTGGATGGGCCTGACTTGATTAGTTGGAAGGCCTTAAAAGAAAGGCTGAGCCTTCTCCAAATGAGAGAAGAAATTCTGCCTGTTAAGAACTTCATCTCATTCTTGTGGATTTCCAGCATTTCTGAGATTTCCCCTTTCTGACTGCTTGGCCTATGGATTTATGTGAGTGGTCAGCACCCACTATTGTATAAACCAATTCTTGTGTATAAGTTTGACAGGGCTGCTGTACCATAGACTGGGTGGCTTAGAACCACACAAATTTATTGTCACACAATCTAGAGACTAGAAACCCAAGATCAGGTGTTAGCACTGTTGGTTCTTTCTGAGTGCTGTGATGAGGAATCTGTTCTGTGTCTCTCCCCTAGCATCTAGCCGCATGCTGGCAGACATCAGTGTTACGTGGCTTGTAGATGATGTATTACCCCCATCTTGGTATTCATCTTTATACAGCATCTTCCTGTACATGTGTCTGTATCCAACTTTCCCCTTTTTACTCTGCAGGAGGATGCCAGTTATATTGGATCAGGGCCCAGCCTAATGACATTATTCAACTTGATTACCTCTGTAAATACCCTATCTTTAAATAAGGTCACATTATAGGGTACTGAAGGTTGGGACTCTAATATGTTTTTGGGTAAGACATAATTCAACCCATAACACCTGCTTCTCTGGTTGAATCCTGGGGATATATACTCTGCATATCACTTGGTTGCATTCCCTTAAATAGCTTACCAGAATCATTGGTTTTTTAAGTTGACACTTCCCATGTCTCCAGAACATTGATTCTTCCTCTGAGCTGAAGGAGATGTTTAAATTTGGGAATTAGTATAATACACTTGCTCAGCTTTCACAAAGAAGGCCAGGGTTAGCGATTTATTGGAAAATGACTTGTGGAGACATTGTTGGAATTCTGGAACACCTCGGACAGCTAGATGCTGGGTATTGTAACTGGGAAGTGGGGGTATTTTAATAGCTGCTTTAATGATAAAGGAGAATGAAGAACTTGGGAAGCAGGTAACTTGCTTTGTGGGGTTTGGAGGAGGGATCGTGGATGTGAGAACATGGAAGGAAGCTGGTTAGGGTGTCAAGTGTCCACGGTCTGGGACTGGGGAAGATATTTCATATTTGTATGCCTCTGTTATTTTCTTGTGGCCAAGTAGATCTTACCTGCTTTAATTCTCACCATATTTTTTAAGGCATGTGTTATTCCCCCATTTAAGGGTTGTAAAAAATGAGTCTTAGATGACTTTTTAAAAATCACACATCTAGTAAGGCTAGGCCAGGATTCAGACATACAGTCACTCTTCTTTTGTTGTGGATTCTTTTTTAAATTAAATTTAATTTTTTTGCAGTTTTTGGCCAGGGCTGGGTGGAACCTGCCACCTCTGGCATATGGGGCCGATACCTTACCCCTTTGAGCCACAGGCGCCGCCCTGTTGTGGATTCTTTATGTGTGAATTTACCTACTCACTAAAATTTACTTGCAACCCCAAATATGATACTCATGGTTCTTTCATAGTCCCTCACAGACGTGCTCAGAGTAACAAAAAATGTGAGTTCTTGGGCGCACATGTTCCCAGCTGAGGCTAAAGAAGGCTGCATTTACTTTCTTGTTTCAGCTCTCATGCTATAAACAAAGTGTCCTTTTCACAGTCTATTTCGTGTCACTTTATTTTTTTGCATTTTTGTGCTTTTTATTGGTGACCCTGCTGTTTAAAATAGTCCTCACTTATAGTGCTAAAGTGCCTTCTAGTGTTCCCAAGTACAAGAGGCTGGGAGGTGCCTTATGTAGAAGATGCATGTTGGTTAAGCTTCATCCAGACATGAGTTGTAGCGCTGCTTGCCATGAATTTAATGTTATCACTGATGTATATGTGTACTAAATAAGGTGTCTCTGAACAGAAATACACATTAAATAAGGTTATGTATTGATCAGTTGATGAAAACCAGTTCTGAATCAAGACCGAAGCTGGTAATGTCCCTTGGAAACTACCTGGCAGGATATATCTGCCTCCTATTCCCACCTGCTCTGTCCTGTTGCCAATAAGGCTCCATACCTCACAGACCAATTCTGATATGGCACAGATTTGAGTGAGTCTAAGTGCTGATATTGAACAAAGTAGCATCTGAGCTATGGAAAACACTTGCAAAGGTGGACTCAATGCAGTGAAGTTTGGGAATTCGTGAATGTGCATGGAAAAGGAAATTCTGATGTAGGTTACAGAGAGTTGCTTTTGGATACTAAGCTTAAGTGTAAACTTCAAGAAAACTCTTGAGTAGACTATTGAGCATATGAAGAATAACTACCTAGGGAAAAAAAGTGATCACCTGGAATCAACCTGAGCTCGCCTAGAATAAATCATGACCTTTGTTTCAGACTTTTGTTTTTGGTTATCTTAAAAAGATGGCAGTGAATATGTTTATGCATTTACTTTTTTCTTCTCTTGTATTATTTCCTGTAGGGGGCACTTGTTTTGAGTCAGGCAAAGGGAGGGAAAGTAGACCTAGGGAACAGTGTGGGGAAGAGCAAGGAAACAGTAAGGAGCAATCTTAGAGCAGTTTGGTGAGCATTGGCTGGTTCAGTTTGAAGTGAGGAGTGGTGGGAGATGGGGCTGATGAAGGAGGAACTTGAATTTTAACACAGCTGGTGGGGATTCAATGGGAGCAGATAGGACAGAAGTAGAGGCAAATAATCATGAATGGTGAATGTAGGCATAGGAGAGGGGACATGTGTCAGCAACTGGATTCATTCAAACATTTAATAAATCCTTATTGCATACTTTCTGAGAATGAGCCCTTTTCTCTCTCCAAGCCAAATGTCTACATACTGTTACGACTTGTACACCAATTTCCAAATTTCTTCCTTGGATGAGTAGGAGACCATCATTTCCCTGATGCACAGCACTCACCATATGTTTACAGAATGGATGTTTTTGAATTAGTCCTTGCTCCGGCATTTTCAGATTTTCTTTCTTTTTTTTTTTTTTTTGAGACAGAGCCTCAAGTTGTCCCCCTGGGTAGAGTGCCGTGGCATTACAGCTCACAGCAACCTCCAACTCCTGGGCTCAAGCGAGTCTCCTGCCTCCACCTCCCAAGTAGCTGGGACCACAGGCGCCCGCCACAACGCCTGGCCATTTTTTGGTTGCAGCCCTCATTATTGTTTGGCGGGTCCGGGCTGGGGATTCGAACCTGCCACCCTAGGTGTACGTGGCTGGCGCCTTAGTGAATCATTGCTTCAACTCAGGAGTTTGAGTTGAGCCACAGGCGCTGAGCCACATTTTCAGATTTTCAACTAAATTTCCTCTTTATCCTTCCCTTAGAAATACGCTCATGAGTTAAATTTATCATCCATCACTAACAACCAATCTTTCCTTAATTCTGCTGAAATTTTTGCCTCAACTCTGGATTTGAGAAACTTAGAGAAGATCTAAACTTCTATCCTCCCCTCCAGTTCATTCATAAAACCTGCAGGATTTTGTTTCTGCTCCTAGTATGTGACTTAAAGTGATATTTCAGGCACTGCCAATCCTAGCTCCTCTCTCGCCTGTTCAATTTTCTTTCCTTTTTTTTTTTAGAGATAGGGTCTTATTTTGTCGCCCTCGGTAGAGTGCTATGGTGCCATAGCTCACAGCAACCTCCAGCTCTTGGACTTACACAATTGTCTTGCCTCAGCCTCTCAAATAGCTGGGACCATCTGCGCCTGCCATAACACCGGCTATTTTTTGTTGCAGTTTGGCCAGGGCCAGCCTTGAACCCTCCACCCTCAGTATATGGGTCTGGTGCCTACTCACTGAGCCACAGGTGCCACCTGACTGTTCAATTTTCAATCCAATTATTCTGACTTTTCAGAGGTAGCATGGACAATTAATCCTTAATTTTCATCTCTTTATATTCTAACTTTGTGTGGTAAATCAAATTATTGGTTATATCTATGTTTTGTTTTGTTTTATGTTTTAAAGGCTCCATTCTCTGTACTGTCACAGACCACACCAATTTGTTTCTCCTCCTGCATCTCAGAGGTCTTCTCACCTTTTAAATATGAGAACTCTGAGGCCCCATCTGCCCTTCTCCCTCCTTCCTTCATTTCTACTCTCCTTTCTATCCTTTGTATGCTGTCTTGCTATCAAATATTATTTTAGAAAGACCTATAAATAAATACCTGGTTCCAATGTCACTCTGACTGCAGTCTGACCTTCATCTCCTGCTGATGTATCTCTGAACATGGTCCACTAGTGTTTAACGGACAACCAACCACAAACTACTAATTGAATGTGGAATAAACTCCACATATGGGTATTCAAAAGCCTCCAAACTTTGGCCTCAACCTAACCTCCTCACTTTTCACTTACCCCTCCCAGATACTTTATGATTCCCTTAAACTAGTGAGTCAGTCCACCTGTTCTGCACTGGTTCCTCTAGGCTTGCTCTGTCCCCTGTGCTTGAAAGACTTGATGATTTTAGCCAGATTGTCACTGACTTTTGTTATCTATTACTCACAAAGTGTTTTGTTAGTATTCAGCCAATAAGGAGAAAAGCTTGCTCCTGAAAGAGACTAAGTCACCAGTACAAAGATTAAAGCAGCCATATTTTTATTGTGGAATCAACCTACGTGCCAACCAATTCATCGTAGAGTAACAAAATATGTTTAACATGGAGCACTACTTAGCCATTAAAAACAATGCATTAAGGCCTTTTGCAGAAATTAGGATGGAACTGGAGACTACTATCTTAAGCATCTTGAGACTGGAAAGACAAACGCCACATATATTTTAATAAACTGGAACCAACTGATGGCGCAAGCATGCACAGAGGGAAGTAAAAGTCTTTAGAAATAAAGCAGAGGTGAGGGAGGAAGGAAGAAAGAAAGGGCAAAAACCTACCTTATGCATACAATGAGCACTATTCAGGTGGTGGGCACATTTATAGCACTGACTCTAGCATTACAAAAGCTATCCTCATAGTATTTTGCAATAAAAAAACCCCAAGAAAATAAAAAATATGAAGAGCACAAGTGCCATCTAGTGGTATAAGGAGGTAGTTGCAGGGGAAACTGGTCCATTATTCAAACATTTATGGAGAGCCTGGTATGTCAAATGCTGGGTACTGTAATAGGTACTTGAAATATAGCAGTGAATAAATTAGATAAAAACCTCTGAATTTACAGTGCTTATATGAGCTGCTTTCTGGATTTATCATAGCTAAATAAGGATAACCAAAGTCAATACCTCAATTAGGGGCTTGAAAAAGAATGGGGGGCTTGAAAAATCCAGTTACAGTTAGCCACGTCACTATAGTTTCCAGGATAGTTAAGACTCTGTATGAAGCCTTCTTCAAAAAGAACAGTTAAGAAACTGCAACCTGAATCTGGAACACAGGAAAAAGATCTAAACAAATGGCACTACACTAATGAGGAGGAATTCTCATTGTTCTACTTTCTGTCTCCTCAAAGTGACACGTGAAATAAATTTTTAGACAGACCCAACAAGAAGGAGAGATTTGTGCATTGATTTCCCAGAACTCTTTAGGCGCTCTCAACTCACTTGGGTTGTGCTAAAGATGAATTATCTAGGCTAACTCAGGGCTAAAAGAGATATTAAACCCTGTTCCTTAGCTAGCCTGCATTATTCACTACAGAGCCAGTGGGCCTTGGGAGAGGGCTCCCTGCCCCTGGCCTAGTTTCCATAGCTCCTAAGTATCTACAAAAGCCTGAGATAGTATATATAAAAGGAAATGGTTTTACCAGGAAGGTAGTTTGGCTTAAGAGGTTTATAGGTGAGATTAAACCTAGTAGCATAATTTGTGGCATCGGAGATTAACTCCAGCCTTATAGAATTGGAGCCAACAAGAATGGATGAAGTCAGACTTTCTCCATAAAAATTTCCTGCAATATGAGAAAGAAGATTCTTTACTCAGAATCTAGAAAGCAGTACTCATTAAATGACTTAAGGAGAATTGAATTTGCCATGATACTTCAGGGTTGTCTAAATCAGGGTTTCTTAACCTTGGCACTATTAGTATTTTGAACAAGAACATTCTTGTGTTCACATGTCCTTGGTAGGAAGTTTAATAGCATTCTCAACTTCTACTGGTAATACTCACTCTGGTTGTGACATTCAAACATGTTTCTAAGAATTCCCAAATGTCTCCTGGGGGACATGATCACTTCCAGTTGAGAACCACAGTCACTCCATTTCTGTTTCTTATGTAAGTAACCTTTGTTAGCTATTTATATTTTTCATATTAGCTACATGAGGCAAGTGAAGGTCATTTTCACAACTATGAAAGCCAGGTTTTGCCAGGATGGGGGAAACCTGAGGGGCCTTGTGATACGTCATTTTTACTCCTGATGGGCTCCAGGTCTGGCAGGTGGCTCTAGAAAGTGTGGTTTGATGGGAAGGAGATGGAACAGGTGAAATGCACCATGACCTTGCAGCCTTCACACAGACTCAGATTCAATTCCTTCCTACTCCCAATTCTAAATTTCAAAATTGGAAATAGGAAGTGCAGTGCTTAGAGATGGCTCTAAGTGAGAAATAGTGTAACCAGGTCTCTTTAAGCCCACTTCTCACTGGTTTCTGCCTGACAGTAAGAAATTCCACTCACCAATGAGTCTGTCTTCTAAAGAATATATTGACAGGTAATTGTGGTGACAAGTCTCAACGTCCAAGTGAAAAAAGCTGAGTAACACATGCATTTCATTTCCTCTGGTACTAACAGGGTCCAGACACATAGTCTGTAGGCAGATCACAGAGAGAGTATTATTTCTAGACAGAAAGTGACAGTCACAGTTCAATTGGCAGGCACAACCAGACGAGGGGTGGGAGTCAGGGGGAGGGCGGCAGAGAGGCTACTCCCTGTTTGCTCTCATAATATAGCTGGAGGTTTTCTGTGAAGTGCAGCTCCCCCTCAGACCCACTGACTACTCTGTCCTTCTCTGCGCCAGGCTGAGAGGGAAAGCCAGGAGAACAGGGTGAACGATGAGGGTGAGCCACATGGCCCCTCCTAGAACCTGCACAGAAGTAGTAGCTCCTGGTTCTTCTTGATGTACTCTTCCATTTTTCAGGAAACCTTTTCCTCTCTTGGCTCCTATAATGCCTGTGCTTTTTTTGTTTGTTTTTTTATAAATCCTGCTTAACCTTGAGATTTTATGATTTTTTTTTTTTTTTTTTTTTTTTTTGAGAATGAGTGTCACTTTGTCACTCTGGGTAAAGTCCTGTGTTGTTATTACAACTCACAGCAATCTCAAACTCCTGAGTTGAAGCAATTCTCTTGCCTCAGCCTTCCAAGTAGCTGGGACTACAGGTGTGTACCACCATGCATTTTTTTTTTTTAACAGAGAATGGGGGGGGGTCTCACTTTGGCTTAGGTTGGTCTCGAACTCCTGAGCTCAAGCAATCCACCTAGCTCAGCTTCCCAGAGTGCTAGGATTATAGGCATGCGCCACCCTGTGGAGCCTCTATGACTTTTTCTTCCTCTTAACTCTTCTCTCTTTGACTCCACACTTCATTTCATGAGCACATGTATTTCCCAGGTTCTATCCTTACTCCTCATCTTCTCTCTCTCTGAAAAGTCTCATTCATACCCTCAGCTTCACATATCTCTGCATTCTGAACTTTAGACCTGATTTTACAATGGTCTCCTAGCTATGCCCCCCAGATTCAACATGCTACAAATAGAGTTCCTCTGGGTCAGCAAAACTTCATCTGCTCTGATTCTTTTCCTTTCTGTGCCCTTTTCTTAGTCTCTCTCATGCTCAAAACTTTGGTACTATCTTTGATTTCTCCCTCTCCCTTACTACCCTTCATCTTGTTGGCTACCAAGTGCTAATTTTTCTTGTTTATATTTCTTCCTTTCCTTCTTTGACCATTATCTTGGTTAAAGCCTTCAGTTTTTGTCTCTCAAATTAATGCAGGATATCATGAGCTCACTGGGAATTATTTCCCCCACAACCTACATATCCCCTACATGCTGATATTATACCATTAAAGTATATTCCAAATTTATTATCTGATTAATCAGCTTGTTTATTACTAAAGTCCAGACTTTTTTGATTGACATTTAAAGTTTCCACAGTTTTATTTCAAGTTGCCTGTCTATTCTTCTCATTCATAAAACCCCATCACACATACCAGGATCCTTTGGCTGGTTTATTCATCTCTGTTCTACCAGACATTTTCCTATCGCCATCCTTTAATATCCATTTTTTGATAAGAATGTTTCCCTGAGCTAGAATCCTTTTCTTTACCCATATTCCATTTCTACCTGTCCAAATCCTACTCGGCCTTCAAGGTTTAACTTAAAAAGTGTCTATTTTCCAAAGTCTCCCCTACTTGTCTATTTAGAACTAGAAGCAGCCTCCCACTCCTCTGAGCTCTCAAGTATCATTTTCCATATTGTTCGTTGTAGATATTTCCACAGGTTCACAGGACTACCAAAGATTTGAGCTAAGACATCTTAGAGACTATCTGGTCCAAACTCCTTTCTTTATGGATGAAGAAACTGAGGGCTGGAGATGGGAAAGAGCTTTTCCAAAGTCACAGAATGAATCCATTGCAGAGTTGTTGTGTATGTATGTCAGGTAGGGGATGACACCCTTATGTAAGTAGGAACATTTTCCAGGGAAGGTATGTAGGTTATTGACCACATCGGCATTGCCTCATGCTCTTTCCTCGAGTCTCTGATTGAAAGCTAGGGTTTGGCAAATGTCAGCTGAGTTGAGGTGGAGCTCTGGATTGACAAAAAGTGAAATGGGAGGGAATTGGGGGCTCCTACTGCCCCTGGGATTGTTCAGACTGGCAGGGAATGACTGCTACAGGTGGTAGTTTTAAACGTAGTAAGCATAGAGAACTCTTGAAGGGGAAGACTTTTGATTATAAAGGGAATTGATATTCAGAAATGCTAGATGTTAATTCATGATCCTACAAAGCAGGCTGCAAGGAATCCCCACCTCTAGAACTTGTTCTCCCCTCCCTGGGAAAGAAAAAGAAAGATGCGATTCAAAGCTTGTGGCGTACAGAACCACAGAATTACTTGGTACTATTGTTGATTCCTCCTTCTCTATTTCACCACCTTTCATCTAAGTGGCTGCCAAGTCTGAACCGTCCTTGTTTCTATTCCGTCATTTTCATTCCTCTCTGACCACTGCCTTAGCAAAAATAAATTCTTGCTATTTCAAGAAATTAGCATCTCCTTGACGCAAAAGTGCTGAGATTTTTAAAGTCAATATTCAACTAATGGAAATCTAATCTATGGAAAGAACAGAAGAAACAAACTGACAAAGTAGGAAGGGGACCCTGGTGTTTTAAGGAGATTATTTCACTTCACTTTTGAATGGGCTGATTAAGAAAAAATGATTAAAGCAGGTCCTGTGGCTCAGTGGGTAGGGTGCTGGCCCCATATACCAAAGGTGTGGGTTCCAAACTGACCCCGGCCAGCTAAAAACAGTAGTGGCAACTACAACAAAAAGTAGCCAGGTGTTGTGATGGGCGCCTGTAGTCCCAGCTACTCAGGAGGCTGAGGCAAGAGAATTACTTGAGCCCAAGAGTTTGAGGTTGCTATAAGGTGTGATGCCACAGCACTCTACTCAGGGTGACAGAATGAGACTCTGTCTAAAAAAAAAAAAGAAGAAAAGAAAAAGTGATTAACTTAGAGGTTACACTGAGCAAGAAGAGGTTATTTATTTATTTATTTTTTTGAGACAGAGCCTCAAGCTGTTTCCCTGGGTAGAGTGCTGTGACATCACAGCTCACAGCAACCTCCAAGTCCTGGGCTTAAGCGAGTCTCCTGCCTCCACCTCCCAAGTAGCTGGGACCACAGGCGCCTGCCACAACGCCCGGCTATTTTTTGGTTGCAGCCGTCATTGTTGTTTGGCAGGCCCGGGCTGGATTCGAACCCGCCACCTTAGGTGTATGTGGCTGGCACCTTAGCCACTTGAGCCACAAGCGCTGAGCTAGAAGAGGTTATTTTTATATGAGAATGGTGGCTAGAGATGGAAATAATTTTCCCACAACTACAAAAGGGTTGCTGAGATGGCCACAGCTTAAACTGAAGGCTCAGATACGTACTACTATACCATACACTTGAACACAAACTTAGGTTCTTACTAAACTAATTTGAATTAACCTCTTTGGGAAAAGACAAAAAGCCTTTTTGAGGGCAAAAACCATTAGTTAAGAAAACAATTAAGTTGCATTTTCAGGTAGAAATGAAATTCCCTTGCTGTCCCCCCTCCCTCTTAATTCATATGTCAAAGCCCTAACTCCTGATGTGACTATATGTAAGGATTCAGTGTGAAGGTGGCCATTTGCAAGTCAGGAAGAGAGGCCTCACTAGGATCTAACCTTGCTGGTACCTTGATCTTGGACTTCTAGCCTCCAGACTGTGAGAAAATAAAAGATCTGTTGTTTAAGTCAAAAATAAAAGAGAAATAGCAATTAGTTCATGGTCAGTTTAGTAGAAGGATGCACACTCAGTCATCCCTTGGTATTGGTTCCAGGACCCCTTTGGACACTAGAACCTGAAGATACTCAAGTCCCTATATGTAGTGTTTGAATGTAATCTATGGACAGATTCCTCTATACAGCATTTCAATCATCTCTAGATTACTTATAATACTTAATACAATGTAAATGCTATGTAATAGTTGTTATGCCATCAATTAAAAATTTGTATTATATTTCATGGTTATTTCTTCTTTTTTTCTCCCCTGAATATTTCCAGTCCATGGTAGATTGAATCCACCGATGCAGAACCTACAGATATGGAGGACCACCTGTTTATAGACCTTGGCCTTTTCAGATACTATGCCTGGAAACCTTCCTATACTTATGCCAGGACTTCAGTCTTGGCACTATTAAGACTTTGAGAGGGATCACTCTTTGTTGTACTTAGCAGCATCCTGGTCCCCTAGCCCCTGGGAACAGTTGTGACAATTCAAATTATCTTCTGACATTTCCTTCTGGGGGCAAAACTGTCCCTGGTTGATAACTACTGACCTCTGCCATAGCTTGCTGGATCTTACCAGAACAGTTGAGAAGAGGTGAAAACATATCATCAGCTGAGATAGTTTCAATTAAAGGCAAATTTGACAAAATCTGGGATGGATGGGTTCATTTTTTTTTAATTGAATTTTGCATGCTGCACCACATACCGTATTTTACTCTTGTTTTAGAGTAAACTCAGTAAATGTCACAATCCTTAAGTTCTACACAACAAAGAAGTCCAGCCCATCTGTACCTGGGTCTTGTCTTATCTAGACTCTGCCCGTATTTTCTCTGGCTCTAGCAGAATTACAGCTTCTTAACCTTGTGTGATGGCTTCTTTATCAGTCTGGATGTGTTTAAGGATCCATGGAAGCAGTTTACTAACATCTGTGAAGATCCCGGGGGATCCTTGGTCACTTTGATAACTTTGCTCCATATTGTTTCTCCAGCCTCGACCACAGCCCAAGCCCCAGGAAGTCACACCAGCCAGAGTCCAGGCCCCTTTCTCATTCCGGCACATGAGTGACCCTCCTGAATCTCCCTGCAAGGGGAAAAGGCCTTTGTTACCATCATTGTCAATGCTATACACAAAAGTGCTCACTTTCCAATCACAAGTATGCTGGATAAGGAGTAATAATATTTCTTCATTTCTTAGACTCAGGGGGTTGTTAGAACAGCCAAGCAAAATTCCCATATGATCCCCAAATATCACTGGAACCCATTAAATCTACCTTCTTTCCCATCCTAGGCTTTCGACAAAGCTGTAGGCGTTCTTCTTTCTCCTATTTCATGCTACAGACTCAGGGAAGTCTTGCTCAGCAATAAAATTGACCTAGTTCCTTGGTTAGCAGGAAGAATGGGGGAAAGCAAAGTTCCCAACATCCATAAAATGGAAATTTCTAAACAGGAAAAGCCAGCCATCTTTCAAGGATGAGAGATCCCTGAATTCATTTCTGGTGTTATCTCTTTATTTGATCTTTTGGAATAAGCAAATGACCTCTAAATTAATACTCCTTGCTAAAATTCTTTAAATTGTCCCTTTCTTTTGATTTAACCCCCGTGGCTCCTTCTAATCCTTTCTAGATTCCAGTCTTGGTGCCTGGACTCAGCCTTCTTTCAGCCTCTTGCCTGCTAACAAAGCTGAGGGAAGCCTTGCCCAGACCCTGTCAGCCTAGCAGCTGGCACCCACCTGACATGCGTCTTTCCCTCCTTCAGGGAAGCCTGTGCAGAGAAAGGTATTTCCACTAATGAACTGCTTCAGGGATGATAGAGCTTCCATGCACTCATTCTGGGTCAAAATTGGCAGGTTCACTTCCTGTAAAACTTGCGGGAGGATACCATCTGGAAAACATAGGGAAGGACGTCTGGCAAGGCTGGCTGACTCACAGATGTTTGTGAAATTGGAAAGCTTTAAAAGAGCAATATCATAGTCCATTGATTTCTGAGCTGCAGGTGTCTCATTCAGGTTTGACTCCTTTGGAAAGACCTGAATTTCTAAGTACAATATGACATCCTCTGTCTTTAAAAATGTTTGCACAATTGCTATTAAAAAGTAGATTAAGAATTCTATTTCTGATTACCCACCAGAAAGTTCTGGCCTCTGATTAAGAAGCGTGGCATAGAAGTTCTTACCTTCACCCAAGCGGCCCCATCCTGCTGTTGTACAAGTAAGTCCAGCCTCAAATCGTTCCCCTGGCTCTGGAAGACATATGGGCCCCACAAATCGGCCTGAAGGAAAGGTCAAGACAGGGCTTGTCTTACTCATGGAGGAGAGGATACCATAAGTCACTTGCCAATTGGCATCCAGGTAGTCCCCTGATGACCTGGGTAAGAGTTGCAATATCTCTGATAACTCCAGGAGTCACTTGTCAATGACCCTCGCCTGCCTGCACATAATCCTAAATCCAGAACCATAAGCAAAAAGAGTTTCAGCTAGGGGAATTTCTATCCCAAATTCTTGTCTCAAAGTGCTTGAGCCAGAACAGTTGGGCATATGCACATAATATATACTTCAAGGAATGTGCCATGGGAAGAGGTTATGGAGAAAAGGGGGTGGATAATTCAGAGTGAGCCTCAAATGTTTACCAAATTGGAAGGCTCCAGCCATCTTCAACAGGGCAATATCATAGTCCATTGGTTTCTTGGTGGAGAAATGTGGGTGTTTGATGACAGATTCAATGGGGAGGGTTTGTTCTTCTGGCTCTTCCTGGCTCAAGTCATGTTCTCCAGCTGTGATATTCAAAGTTGACATGTTGCTTCTAAGAAAAGGAAGCAGCAATATGAATGAATTGTGCAGTGCCTCTGAGTACAGTTGCAATGGTTGACAAACTGGCCTCTTCAAAATGAATATGGATGGATAATGTGGGATGTGAGTACATTGAGCAGAAAACATGAGAATGATTCCAAAACTATTAGAAAAAAAAATACACATTCCCAGTTTCAGTGGATGGCTAGTAAAGAGAGGCCTCATCTGGAGCCAATGATGAGATAAATTTCATAATTTGTGATGTTGTTTATAAACATCTAGAGATGGAGATATACATTCATTTATAAATATCTAGAGATGGAGACATACATTCAGGGTTCTAAAGCTATAGAGGACTTTATTCAGTTACCCTAAGAGGCTGATCAGGCCTCAATACCAGTGAGATCCTTTGGGAATGATTTGTGATTCCTAGTACATATGCTGCTTTGGTGTCAGTGTTCTTATCCTTAGAAAGTCAGACAGCAGCATAACTCTGATGTCCCATAGAGCATGCATATTCAGGCTTTAGGATTGATTACAGTGGAAAGTTGGGATCTTCTTTTCTTCTTTATGTTTGTAATTTAGAGACCTGGCCTGACTTTGGAAAGTCTCCATCTTCCTGGGTCAATGTTGTTTGAAAAGGAACTCAGCATAATTCATTAAGCTGGATTAAGACTTTTGAGCATACTATTCTTTGAGACCCTTCATTCTCAGAAGTGGTGCTTTTATACAAAATTGGAAAGGGCATGATTTTCTCTGGGTATATTTCCCTGACTCTTGGCTACATGGAGTACCTGACTTAAGGGATAGCATCTTTCCAGGCTACCATCTACCACATTGCAGTGAAATGATCAGTTGGTTCCTTTTTTAGACTCTCAACTCTTTGGGGGCAGGAATTGTGTTTTAGTCGTTTTGGTGTCTTTGGCATCCACTAGTGTCTGGTACCAAGTAAACATCCAAGGAATGTTGCAGACATGAAATTAAAGAGGGAAAATATGAGGGGAGCCTAGTGCATACCAAGAGCACTGACAATATTAGGACATTTGGATCATACCAGACGTGGATAAAGAATGGAAGCTACTGAACTGAGGCTTAGAGAGTCAGGATCAATAGAAAAGAAGGTGCAGAAGCCTACTTTGCATTTTACTGGCTTCCTTTTATTTTTCTCTTCTTTTATCCATTTCTTTCTTTTCTTTTTTGTTGAGACAGGGTCTCACTTTGTCACCCTTGGTAGAGTGCTGTGTCGTCACAGCTCACAGCAACCTCAAACTCCTAGGCTCAACCAATTCCCTTGGCTCAGGCTCCCAAGTATCTGGGACTATAGGCAACTTCCACAAGCCTGGCTATTTTTAGAGGCAGGGTCTTACTCGGGCTCAGGCTGGTTTTGAACCTGTGAGCTCAGGCAATCCACCCACCTCGTCCTCTGGGATTATAGGTATGAATTAACTTTTTTGCTGCAATTTAAGAAAACCAGGAGAAAAATTTCAAAAATCCTTCTTTGTAATGCTCTTTTTTCTCACTTGAATGTTATTTATTTTTAACTTTCTTAATTTTAAGTGAATGAAGTGTTTTTTTCCTGCAAAGAATAGGTGCTTTCTACCAACTTGAGTACTATCTGACAATGCCACCCAGCTCCATTTGTGCCATGAAATCAGAATAGTCCTCACTAAAGCAATATTCACTCATCACACAGATCCAGGTTTTAAAAGACTTACTGCTGCTAATTTTCCAAGGGAGAAGAAAGAGTGGACTCATCTTCATCCATGAGCTAGGCTTTTCCTACCTGTATGCAACGCAGTGAGCAGCTGTGATCACCCATTGTGGAGAGATGATGGTTCCTCCACAGACATGCTTCTGCTTTTTTTTCAGAGACACCTAAATTGCAAAGACCTAAATGGAGGTGAGTTAATATCCTGGATTCCCCCAAAACATGGTGAAGAAGCATATTCTGAAATCAGACTCAGATATTTTACTCATAAATATTAGTAATCATGCACTGTGAAGGGTGCAACTCTTCACAGCAACACTGTAGCTCAGAAGAAGAGTAGTGCTGGAATTATTATAACAGAACATGCACAGCCCCCATCTATGCAAGAGGTTGTTAATTTGAAATGATCACGTATAAAGGTTATGATGAGTTGGCAATTAGGAATGTTAGTACATATTAATTTTTATAACACTGTTGATGCAGATCTATTATTCTAACAGTATGAACAGTATCTATGGATGAAGACAAAGAGTGTACGGTACAGTAGAGTTCAGCTGAAGATATCTGGAAGGAAAGCAAAGTAAGGACCAGGAATCTTTTCAACATATTCTTCAATTCCTCTAAGTCTCTTAGAGAAATAGTTTGGACCTACCATTTTCTCATGCTTTTAAGTATTTGACCTCTATACCTTTTTCATGCCTCTTGTTTGTCTCTTTAACATACTTTCTATTTTTGGTTTATCCTACCATTTTTTTCTTTTTGAGACAGAGTCTCACTTTGTCACCCTCAGTACAGTGCTGTGGTGTCACAGCTCACAGCAACATCCTGCTCTTGGGCTTAGGCAATTCTGTTGCCTCAGCCCCCGGAGTAGCTAGGACTATAGGTGCCTGCCATAATGCCTGGCTATTTTTCTTTGTTGTTGCAGTTTGGTCAGGGCTGGGTTCAAACCTGGCACCCTTGGTATATGGGGCTGGTGCCTTACTTACTGAGCCACAGGTGCTGCCTGGTTTATCCTACTTTTATTTGATTCTAAAATGACTTTCTGTGTACAAGTAAATACTTTAGCAAGCATACGCCCATTTTTGGAAGTAGTAAAAAGGTAATCTGTTAGAATTAGCCCCCTTTTAACCAAAAAGCCCATAAGAGAAAGTAACAGAGAAGAGGCTAGAATAGACCAAAGAGCAAATAAGTAAACGTCAATGAATCACTCTTACTATGATTTGCATATGAACTTCTGACTTGATCAACCAATTGATTAAGCAACTGATCAATCAATTATTCAACTAAGTAATCAGTTAATCAAATGGCAATGACTCAGATACTCAGTCAACCCACTAAACATAAACTCAATCAATCAGGAATTACTAAATAGCCATTGACCTAATATGCCTGACTCAAGAGAAGTAAAAATAAAATGGATTGTTCTCCTTGAAAAAGTTAAGAGGAAAGAATATAGCATGAATCCTGGGTTAAGAAAATTGGGAGACTGTAAAAGATAATAAATGTAAATGCCATGGGTTAGAGATAGAGGTGCAAAGGCATTTCTATGGCATAGGAGGTTGAAGAGATTAAATTTGGACAGAATTCTTAGGACATTAATTAATAAGGAGGTAGTATTCTTGATTATTCCTTGAGGGGTTCTATGGCTTGGTTGCAAACTTTATACCTAAATACAAAGTAGATATTAACTCTCTGGTTTTCTTTAAGTATAATAAAATATTTTAAAATATATACTTATTGAAATAAATTCTTAAAAATATACTTATAGAATGAAAAATATGTTTTATCAATTGTAAATTCAAAAGATTTTTAGGGTCTAGAAGTAGGATTTTGGTCTTAGAGGCTGAAAGATTGGGACAGAATTCTTAATATGTGGTTTCAAATACATAAAACAAATCAATAGCACATGTATCTATTCTAAACAGACCTCCTTCTGGAACTCAACTGATGTATATCTTGAGGGACTTGGGTCTTTGTGCACATGCATGAGATCTTTTGTGAGCAGATAAGCAGAATGGAGCACCGAGACTACCATGTGACTCTGGGAGATCCAATCCTGACAAATCTCACAGCCCACTCATGAAAGCTTGTTCCCTGAGACTCACCTGCCAGGGATAGGAACCCTTTTCCACTTGGTTTCCTCCAAGAATGCGACTGAAAATTTTAAAATAACTCCAAGGATGTGCCTTAGTCAGAATTTGCCCACAATTGGGAGCTGAGAAAAAGATAAACATTGAGTAATTAGATAGTTTCTAGAACTGAGGGATACAGTAAATTCTGAGCCAGAAAAAAATGGTAAGACATGGAATATGTAGAAAGATGATAAAATGGCTTTGTTGAGATTTGCTGTGATTTGTGGCACAAGGGATTGTTTGAATTTTGTTACACAGAACATGTGTATCATAAAGAGATGTAATTTTCTGTCATGAAGATGAAGGTCCTCATGGGTAGATCTCCATGAGTTATCAGTAATGAAACCAGTTTTTGATTCTGAGCTCTCTGGCCCCTAAGAGGCTCCTCACAACACTCTGGATCCTCCTGTGATATTTATCACATGCCATCATGGCTACTCCTATCTATTTGAACCCAACTAGACTGTGGGCTCCTCAAAGATAAGAACCTAACCTTAGAAGTATCTATATCTATAGTATCTAGCACAGCTCCTGATACATAGAAGTTATTCAATTAATTTGCTGATGTCATAGTCTTCCTTAGATTGCAATTGTGTATATATCATCTCTGATTCATCCCTGAGAATGAGTCTGAGACCATGGCCTTTAGTGTCTGGAACACAGTTGGATATCAATAAATCTTTATAGATTTAATTCTCTATGGGGATGGAAAGTGACAGTTTGATTGTTCAAGAGAGTAGAGTAGAAAGAAGACAGTATCCTGATTCACATCCCATTGTTAGGATAGAGGGCTTCTAGGTAATGAAAGAACTCCTTACTCTTTGTGTAAAAGATATCACCCCTAAACATATTGCATTTACTTATTTTTCCTCAATGGAATTTTTGACTCCCTGGCTGAGAGACAGGTTAGATTAAAGATGTTTACCACCCCTTGGTTCATTTTCTGTTCTCCTGAAGGTCCTTCTTTTCCCCATTTTTAAGGAGAGTATACAAAGCCTTGTCTCATAACCACCACACTTCATTGACTACTTAAATCCGTCAGTCCTTATTCTTCAGCCTGGTAGTCTTCCTAGATTTCCTCAAATGGGGTTGGGTATCTCTCCCTTGTGTTTTATATCAATCACTCTTTCTTCATCCCTTCAATAGTTCCTGTCTTGTAGCATTGTAATAATGAATTATTTACCTCTATTACTGGACTACAAACTACTTGAGGAAAAAAATACATCTATTCATCTCTGTATTTCTAAGATTTTAGCACCATTCTTGACATAAGTAAGCACTTAGAAAAGCTTCATGGATGAACAAATGATTTTTCCTAAGAATGCACCCTTAAGATAGCTCTTAGATCAATATGTTAAAATATACGTCTTTCTCACAACTTCTTGTTTAATCTTTGCTTTACATTTGTAAATCAAGCACTGTTATCCCCAAATTACATATAAAAAAATTATGAATCAAAATGATGTGCAACTAAACAATGGCAGAACACAGATGTAATACTAATTTTTTGATTCTGAATTCAGTACAAGGATAACATTGATCAAAACTGTATTTTCTATCTGTTTCAGTCACAAAAATTTAGACACAAAATTTACCATTTCCTGAACCCATTGAAACAAAGGCGGAAAATATGTTGATTCTCAGGGTTGGCACAAATATGACCATGAAGAAATCTTCCAAGACCTGTTCTTAGTTTGTTAATTGAGGACAAAGAAAAGGCCATTTACAAAATACTACAGTGACTATGCTTCATATTTCATGGAAAGATCATTTTCCAAAGGATTACAAATGCTGATAAATCCATGTTGGTTGCCAGAATTTGCTCTGTGAAAGAAGATGAGATTGATAATTTGTTCAAATAAGAGAACAATCCCAGCTTTTTTTTTTTTTTCTTAGCTTCACTAACTGAATTGGGATTATTCATATATTTGGATACATTTGTTGTATTCTATAAATGTTTCTAATCATAGTATTCCTATGTCATATGCTTATTACAGGTGAGAAAGTCAAAATAATTACTTGAAAAGTGATTAGATCTCCAAAATATATTTTCTTTTCCTATTTTCCCAAAGGAATATAGACTGGAGTTGTGATATTTTTTTCCAATGAAAAAGCAAAAGTTATTCCTTCATAAAAGGTAGTTATAGATTTCATTTGGAACTTACCTTTGGGAAGAGAAAGAGTTGCTGATTTACCTTGTTCGAAGCAGAACATTCCTAGTAGTAAAATCAGCTTGTTTCTGCTTATAGACATTTTGAGACTCAGAGTTTTTCCCTGAAATTTTAGAGAGACTAAAGAGAACAAAAACAGGAAGCCTTGGGAGATTAGAAGTAAGCCAATTCTAAAAACGTTTATTCATTAACCCAGACTTGAAGCATTCAACCATGTCTATATGATGTCTCTGAATGTGGTTTCTTGCAAGAATCAACCCCAGAGGCGGTCTCAGTTGAGTGATATTTCCATATCCCATTACACCTACATCAATTACTTGCTTCCACCAAGTGTATCTGGCTAACAAAGTGGTCGCTATGTAAGGATTTAACTTGAAAATATTACCTGCTTCTTTGTGTAGGGTACCACTTTCTATAAGAGGATTGACTGGCTATTGAATTTGTCCCTGTTTGCAATGCTCGACTTCCATACATGTTTGCTAACAACCCTTCTGGCCATTCTAAAATATTTTTCTTTTTTGTTCCAAATGTAACTACATGTTATTAAATCCATGTGTTAGAGAAAGAGAGGAAAGGACGCTCAGGTCATACTACTAGATAGTCATCTAGGATATTGTTCAATAGGACATTTGTGAATCTTCATTTTCCCATCATTTTCTTTTGTATTTATAGAAGGAAACACTAAATCTCCTTTACTTCTATACCTGGTAGATGTTTAGGCCCAGAAAAGTGACTATATTGCCTGCAAATCTTCCTTTCTCCTTGCTGAGTTTTTGACACACAGTGTATGAGAAACATTTACAGATTGATCAAAGCCATCTAGGACAACATAGGAATATGAAATTTTTTGGTCAATTTTTATAAGTTACCTGCCCAAACCAGCAAATGTCAAACCAAAAGCCACTAACTTCTTTTTGGTAACTTTTGCCCTTGTACAAAATATGTCTATAAAAATGTAACACCTACAGAGAATATAAATGCAAACCAAAAACTTTTTAAAACCTAAATTTTCTGAGTACCACATATTTAGAAAACATTAGTCAAGATCAAAGTTTTATAGCAGGAAGGTGAGTGATACCTGTTGCTCAGAAGGGTAGGGCGCCGGCCCCATATGCCAGAGGTGGTGGGTTCAAACCCAGCCCTGGCCAGAAATTGCAAAAAAAAAAAAAAAAAAAAGAAGGAAGCCCAAATCCCTAGTTGAAGCTTTATCCACAAATACCTTAATCCTGAAGCCAAAAATTTCTTTCTGGATTTTGGTGTGAGAATAATATCAGCCCCAAGAGGTAATCAATCAATGTCTATGCTATAATCAAAATCTTAATCTTCCTTTGACAACAAGTGCTCTTGAAGATTCTATTGCATTTTGTGTCACTTTTGAGAGCAACTTGACCCATAATATAGCCCTTCTGACACCAAATTAGCCTCAAGATTTATCCTGAGTCAGTGATTCAGAAGGCAGCTGGAAGAAATAAAGAACAAAACCAATTTGGAAGGACATGTTCTCCTCAAGAGTCAGTAGATATTCTATTACATTGGAGAGAAGACTTAGATGATCAAGAACTTCAGACAGTAGAATGATCTAATGAAGGAGTTTAGACACGAGGATTGAAGTGACTTGACACAGAATCTGTGTGATGGGTCTGAGGAGCTCTCAGGAAGACAAGCTGAGCAAATCTTGGGTCTGTATTTATTATCATAAAGCAGGAAGATGTAGTTAAAAATTACTTATCAAATGTCAGCACTAAAACAGGGAAATATGGAACATGTCAGACAGAATGTGTCCACTTGTTTTTATAAAACTGCAGACCTGAAGCAAGACTCCTGTTTTCTAGACTCCTGTTAAAGACAGATTAAAATCTGGAGAGTTTTTACCATAACTTTTGGTCTGGCTTAACAACACATTCTCATTTTCACATATACATTCTCAGAGGCTAGTTTTCCAACTCTCTGCATATTCACAGCTCACATACCTTCCTCATGATTCTTTAGGTCTCCTGAGCAGAATGAAGGCTCCTGCCAAAGGTCAGAGTAAGCAAAACAAGCTTCTGCTAGAAGCCCTGGTAAATCTAATCTAATCTAATAAATGTTACAAAATATTTGTTAATATTTTTGAAGAAATAAAAGAATAAATAAGAAAAGAAACTTTTTAAAAATAGGCTACACAGACTTGAAGAAAAGAGACACTCTAGAATAAATAATACACTCTTTAAAAAATAGGTTAAACAGTAGAGTACATGTAGCTGAAGAGAGAATTAATGCGTTAGAAGACAGATTTTAGAAATTACCCAGAATGTTGAGTGGGCATGAGGAGAGAGAAACATGTACAAAATAAAAAAGAAGTTATATGATGTCCAAAAAAGAATGAGAAAGTGAACTTATGTCTAATAGGAATGGCAGAGGAGATCGCAGTAGAAAGAAAAGAAGACAGGCAATATTACAAAACATAGTGGCCAAATCAAAACCCATGTAAGAGTTGAGAGAATAGTACAATGGGATATTCATGGACTCATCACTCTGATTCAACAATTACTCACACTTGGCCTATTTTGTCTTTTTACAGCATTGCAAGCCTTCCACATTCTTATTGTGAAACGAATCTTGGGTATTATATTATTTCATCTATAAATAATTTAATGAATATCTCTTAAAATAAGGATTCATTACAACATAGCCACAATACCATTATTAAATTAAAAAATGGATACTTTAAAAATACTTGATATTCAATGTTTGAATTCTTCAGTTGTCTCACATTTTTTTTTTACACTTGGCTTGAATTAAAAATTTGAACAACTTCTACCTTTTTCATTTAGTTGCTATATCTTATATCTTTTTAAAAGCCATAGCTTCCTTCCCTCTTTTTAGTTTGTGCAATTATTTTTGTTGAAAGAATTGGTTTTTAGTCCTTGGAATTTTCTACTGTCTATGTTTTGCTGATTGTAAAGCTGTGGTTTTAATGAACTCCTGTAATCCCCCGTTTGACCTGTAAACTGAGAGGCAGACCTAAATAGAATCTTGATCAGAGTCAAGTTAAATTTTTGGCAAAGAATTTTATAGTAGGGTTATGTACTTCCTGTTGCATCTCAGCATGAGGCCCTTAATGCCTGGGTGTCCTTTCTATGATTTTAAAATTAGTCAGTAGGTTCAGATGTCATTAGCTTGCCTCATCCGGTATAAAGTCCCTCAAATTTTTTTCACTTAGTTTTAAACAGTCCTTGATCATCATTGTCTAGTTCCATTATTTCATTAGGATTTACAAAATGATATTCTAATTTGTTTTGTATTTCAATGTGTTTATTATTTGTGTTTGTTATTTTTATTTTTTCTTAACTTTTTAAATTAAATCATACTGCATATATTAATGCATTTATGGGGTACAATGTCATAATTTTATATACGATTTGGAATGCTTACACCAAACTGATTAACATAGCCTTCACTTCACTTAATTTTTTTTATTATTTTTTATTAAATCATAACTTTGTACAATGATGCATTTATGGGGTTCAGGGTACTGCTTTCGATATACAATGTGAAATGTTTACATTGAACCAAGTAACACATCCATCAAAATTATACTCATTTCTTAATAGTTTTGAAATGTACCATTGCATCATGCACATTAGGAGAGGTTCCCCCAAATACCCTCCCTCCTCCCATGTCCCCCCTCCCC
>NW_003852396.1:36452260-36470770 GCF_000181295.1 Otolemur garnettii
GGTGCTTTAATGGGGATTGCATTAAATCTGTAGATTGCTTTGGGCAGTATGGACATTTTAAGAATGTTGATTCTTCCCAGCCACGAGCATGGTATGTTTTTCCATTTGTTAACATCTTCAGCTATTTCTTTTCTCAGAGTTTCATAGTTCTCTTTATAGATATCTTTCACATCCTTTGTTAGGTAAATTCCCAGATATTTCATCTGCTTTGGACTATTTTAAAAGGAGTAGAGTCCTTGATTGTTTTTTTAGCTTGACTATTATTGGCGTATATAAAAGCTACTGACTTGTAAGTATTGATTTTGTATCCTGAGACACTGCTGTATTCCTCGATCACTTCTAAAACTTTTGAAGTTGAGTCCCTGGGATTTTCCAAGTATAGGATCATGTCATCAGTGAAGAGTGAGTTTGATCTCCTCTGACCCTATATGGATACCCTTTATTGCCTTCTCTTGTCTGATTGCAATAGCTAAGACTTCCATGACTATGTTAAATAGCAATGGAGACAGTGGGCATCCTTGCCTCGTTCCTGATCTGAGTGGAAATGTTTTCAATTTTACACCATTCAATATGATAATTAGCTGTGGGTTTGCTGTAAATGGCTTCTATCAGTTTAAGAAATGTCCCTTCTATGCCTATTTTCTTAAGAATTCTGATCATGAAAGGATGCTGGATATTATTAAAGGCTTTTTCTGTGTCAATTGAGAGAATCATATGGTCTTTGTTTTATATTTTATTGATGTGATGTATTATATTTATAGATTTGCATATGTTGAACCAACTGTGTAACCTTGGAATAAAACCAACTTGATCATGGTGTATAATTTTTTTGCTGTGTTGTTGAATCCTGTTTGCTAAGATCATATTGAATATTTTTGTATCGATATTCATTAATGATATTGGTCTATAATTTTCTTTCTTTGTTGGATCCTTTCCTGGTTTGGGCATCAGGGTGATATTTGCTTCATAGAATGTGTTGGGAAGTATTCCTTCTTTTTCTATGCTTTGGAAAACATATAATATACTAGTTCCTCTTGAAATGTTTGATAGAATTTGGATGTGAAGCTATCTGGTCCTGGACTTTTCTTTTTAGGGAGATTTCGTATTGATGATACTATTTCAGTGGTTGATATAGGTCTATTTAAGATTTCTAATTCTTTCTGGTTGAGTCTAGGACAGTGGTGTGCTTCAGGTATTGGTCCATTTCCTTCAAATTTTCATATTTCTGGGAATAGAGATTTTTGTAGTAATCATTGAGGATTTTTTGAATTTTGGAAGTGTCTGTCATTATTTCTCCTTTATCATTTCTGATTTTAGTAGAGATTTTACTTTTCTATTTCTGGTTAGGTTGGCCA
Organism: Otolemur garnettii; assembly: GCF_000181295.1. Lineage (NCBI taxonomy): Eukaryota > Metazoa > Chordata > Mammalia > Primates > Galagidae > Otolemur > Otolemur garnettii. The sequence continues at coordinate 36,453,616 of NW_003852396.1, forward strand.
AAGGTTTATTGATTTTAATTTTTTCAAAAAACCAACATTTTGTTTCATTGATGTTCTGAATAATCTTTTTGTTTTCAATTTCATTTAATTCTGCCCTAATTCTGTTTTCTTTTTTCTTCTGCTGGGTTTGGGGTTGGAATGTTCTTCCTTTTCCAGTTGCTTGAGATGATCCTATAAGTTATTGGCTTCCTCTCTTTCTGTTTTCTTGATGAAGGCTTCCAGTGCTATAAATTTCCCTCTTAGGATTGCCTTTGCAATGTCCCACAGGTTTTGGTAATTTGTATCTTTGTTATCATTTAATTCCGAAAATTTGGTGATTTCCTTCTTAATCTCATCTTTGACCCAGCTATCAGTTAGCCTAAGATTATTTAGCTTCCATGACTTTGTTTGAGTATGGAGATTCCCATTGCTGTTGAGTTCAACTTTTATTCCATGGTTGTCCGAGAAGATAGAAGGAATAATTTCTATACTTTTAAATTTGCTGAGGTTAGACTTGTATCCTAGGATATGGTCTATTTTGGAGGATGACCTGTGGGCTGATGAGAAGAATGTATATTCAGTTTTTTTAGGGTGAAATGTTCTGTAGAGGTCTGTAAAGTCCATTTGTTCTAGGGTCAGGTTTAAGTCTAATATTTCTTTGTTTAGTTTCTTCATGGAGGATCTATCCAAAACTGTCAAAGAGGTGTTAAAATCTCCAACTATTATAGTGCAGGAAGATATCAAGTTGTTCATATCCATTAGGATCTGCTTTATGAATTGAGCAGCATTCTGGTAGGGTGCATAAATGTTCATTATTGAAATCTCTTAATGCAGATATTTCCCTTGACAAATATATAGTGACCTTCATTATCTTTCTTGATTTAAAGCCAATTGTATCTGGTATTAAAATCACAACCCTTGCTTTTTTCTGGTTTCCATTTGCTGCCTGTATTATACAAGACCATCCCTTCACCCCAGTCTATTTTTATCCTTTAAGGTAAGGTGAGATTCTTGTATACAGCAAATATATGGTCTGAGTTTATGTATCCAGTCAGCCAGCTTGTGCCTCTTTAGAGAACAATTTAAACTGTTCACATTAATTGAGAGAATTGATTAGCCTTATTGTGTTTTGGGTGTCATGATTTTTGGATGTCCAGTGAACATTTTTAATCCTTTCACCACTGTGGAAGTTGGATTGTGTTCAAAAAATTTCTTGGTGAGTTTACTTTGGAGGTAGAGTGTTGCACTGGTCATTGTGGAGGATGTGTCTGAGAATATCCAGGAGAACTGGTTTAGTTATGGCAAAATTCTTCAACATGTCTATGTTGTTAAAGTATTGATTTCTCTATCACAAATGAAACTCAGTTTAGCTGGATAGAAGATCCTGGGCTGGAAGTTGCTTTGTTTTAAGAGATTGAAGGTTGATGACTGTCTTCTTCTGGCTTGAAATGTTTAGCTGAGAGATCTGCAGTTATTCTGATATTTCTCCCTTTGTAGGTGATGCCTTTCTTATGTCTGGCTGCTTGCAGAATTTTCTCCTTCATCTTAACTTTGGCAAAGTTAATCACAATGTGTCTAGGAGATGCTTTATTTGGATTGAATCTTGCTGGGGTTCTGAAACTATCTGCTATCTGAAGTTCTGTATCTTTTATAATGTTTGGGAAATTCTCCTCCAATATAGTTTGGAGTACCTTTAGGACCATCCTCTTCTCTTTCTGGAATTCCTATAAGATGAATGTTTGATCTTCTGGAGTGATCCCACAACTCTCTCAGGGAATGATCAGTTTTTGCTCTCAATTTGTCTGCCTCTTTGAGTATTTGCCAAACTCATTCCACTGGGGACAACCACTCTCCTGCTGTGGGTGCCGTCAGAGCTAGGGGTTCTATACACCGTCCCACCAGACACAGCCTGAACTGACAGTCAACACTACTACTGGCCGGGCATAGTCATAACCAGGGGACTGCTACTCCTCCCTGTGAGTGTCCCTTTCTTTTCACACCCTGTGAGTGTCCCTTCTCCCTTGATCTCTTAGGACAAGACCAAACACTCTGTGCTCTGCAGGGGGCAGAACTTCAGACCACCAGGCGAGGAGGAAAGGGTGGACTGGGAGTTGGACTTGTGGGGAAAAATATCTGTTCAATTTTATGCCTGACAGGGTGGTGTCTAGGATCATAAGTGGGATCTCCCTAGAAAAAGAGACCTGGAGTTTAGCTGCTCTCTCCAGCAAGGTGAAATGAGAAGTCTTTTGTTCCCTGCTCATTCATAGGTAGCCTGCAGCAGGCCTCCTGCTTGGGGGAGGGGTCTCCCATCCTCTAGTCCTCTAGTCAATAGGCTTTGTACCTGTATTTTGTTTTCTTGAATGCTCTTCCTTGGAGTTATAGCTTCAAGAACTTCTTTCTTGGCTCAGCTCCCCATCTTTTGCTTCGTAGAGTCTGATTCCATCCAGTTTTTCTTCCTCTGCTCAGGGCCCTCTGATGAGGGTTGCTACCAGTCAGCCATCTAGTTTTGTCACTTTCTATAATTCCAGAACCATGAAGTAAATATTCTCAAGGAGTAAAGTAATAAAGGAGTAGAAGTTAGGGAAGGTTTCCTTAGGGAACAATGTAGGATAGACTTTAATAATCTGAAACTGTACTTCAGTTTCTTTATATATAGAATGGGAGATATAAAAATATATATGACATAAGGTTGATATAAAAATTAAGTTTGGAGCAATGATTAGCACATATTAAACATTCTAAGGAGGTCCATTATATAATGGAACAATGAAGATTTAGAAAGCCTGTCTCAACAACTTGAATCTTAGTTGAGTCTTTGTGAAATTACAATGTAATTGTAATCCACTGACTCAAAAGGGAAAGCTACTCCACATGAAAGAAACAGAGTGAAAATAAGTAGACTTGGAAAGTGCTGATCATCTGTATACTTATGATTAATCACAATAGGAAATAAAGTTGGCATATAGAGTGCCCACAGAATACTCAAAAACCAAATTCAGAAGGACACTTTATGCTCTACAGTGTTCTGATAAAAGCCATCAAAGGAGTTGGGATGAAATGTCTTTTGTTTTTAGAGAGATCAGTGACCAAGGAAAGGTTGATGTGAATGCTGAATGAATTTTCTGTTGTTATGTTCAAGGAATTTAATAATTTCCTCCTTTATCTCCTCCTTGACCCAACTGTCATTCAGCATAAGGTTGTTTGGTGTTCATGTTTTTGTGTGGGGATGAAAATTTTTGTTGGAGTTGAGTTCAACCTTTATTGCCTTGTAGTCTGAAAAGATACAAGGTATAATTTCAATTCTTTTAATTTTATTGAGGTTTGACTTGTGTCCTAGGATATGATCCACTTTGGAATATGTTCCATTGGCTGATGAGAAGAACATATATCCTTAGCTTTGGGATGGAGTGTTCTGCATGCCTATTAAGCCCAATTGTTCTAGGGTTGCATTTAAGTCCCTTGTATGTTTGTTTAGTTTTGGTTTAGAGGATCTGTACAGTTTTGTCAGAGAAGTGTTAAAGTCCCCAGGATTATGGTGTTATAGGATATCATATTGCTTGGACCAATTAAGGTGTGTTATATAAATCTGGGAACATTTAAGTTGGATACATAAGCATTCAGAATTGAAATATCTTCTTGTTGCATTGTTCCCTTAACCAATATGAACTGACCTATCTTTAATTTTCAAGTGTGTTGCAACACTTGAAAATTAACTTAATTTCCTTTTTGTTGCAACAGGGAATAAACAAGTGTTTATAAAGAAAGATGATAATGACTTATGCCTAGGGATTGGATTAGAAGCCTGAGAACATATTATAGCCTCATGCTCCTGTTCTAAATTCATGATAGGCAAGATATATTTAATTAAGAAACTCAAAGCAGTGCTAGAAAACCAAAAATAGGAAAGGTACTTTTAGTAACCCCAAATTATAAACATTCCTAGAGAGATAAAAAAGAAGATGAAATCTAATTAAGGAAAGAACTAAAATCGAATGTTCTTATTAGAAGAAAACTACTGAAAAAATTATAGGATGATAGAACTTTGGAGGCATTGTTTGGGGTACCCCAATAGAAATTAAACATATTAATTTATCCTTCCCATTCTAACTTATTCCAAACAAGAATCAGTGTTAACAGCGTTTTCCTCTGCGAGGGAGATGTGAGGAAATATTTGGACCCAAGAGACAAGGCTGGCAACATTCAGGAGGAATGAGAAGCAGACAGGTCCCAGAATCCAGCTCTTGTGATGGATTGACAGTACATCCTGTCCCTCCCTCTGGGACACTGGAGGTGGCTGAGAACATTACTAATGGTAAACATTTTGGCATTGTTGACTGAAATTGAGGGTGCTGATGTAGAAATAATTTGATAAAGGTTTATTGGAAATGAAATATGTGGCTTTACCCAGGAAGATACACCAACAGAGTTGGAGGTGTTCCACAGTCTGTAACTTTAGGAGTTACAACTATTGGAAGAATAGAAATGATACATAGAATAAAAGAAGTACAAGGAAAATTAATTCAATTTACTAAAGCAAATATTGATATGAAAACAATAACAACAACAAACCACCAAAAAAGCATAGTAAATAGAAAACAAAATTATAACACATCACAATAGATGGTTTAAGGAGTGAGGAAATGTGTACTTGTAATTCTTGCTGGTGGGAAGTATTTTTAAAGGTTTTATAAATAAAAGGTGTTCTGTATATACAAGGCTAGATAAATATTTTAATTAATACCTAAGGATTTTCAAGAGTACAGATGAGTTAAAGAATATGAAGATGTTAGAGTTCTTAAAGAGTTCTTAAAGATCCCTGAAATGTATTAATAACAAAGTACAATCTGATAAATATTGTGGAAGTGTCTATGTCACTGCATGTTAGCCAGGAATGAAAGCACCTAAATGTTTGCAACAACAACAACAAAAAGGTGTTATTCACAAGAAAGTTATGGTAGTCTTAACAATTTATATACTTTATACTATATACTTTATATACTTTATATACTATGTTGAAATAGTTAAAGCAAATTCTGATAGTAATGTGAGAAACTGAAAAACCTACAATCATGTGGGATTTTCAGAAAGTGATAGGTCCAATAAATAACAAAAAAGTTTCATCTACTAGATTATTTGCATCAAACATCGTGCTCCTAGTTTTCTTTAATGACAATTTGGCAGTATCCATTAGACTTTACATTGTGCAAACATTTTGACCCAATAATTCCACTTTTTGGATTATATCCAAGAGAAATAGTGATACAATGAAACATTAGCAGGAGTATAGTAAAATAAATGCTAATTAAATACTTTGATTAATATGCATTAGTACAGAGTGTGATGCTGATGAATATAACATGGAATTATTGAAACACTATTTTTGAGTAAAACAAGCAACTTCAGAACAATACAAAGAGTAACATCATATATCAAAGCTACCTGTAAATAAGAAACAAAGAAGAGATCCTTGGCTTGTTAGAAAGAGGGCACTGGGACTGGGATAAACATGGGATGAGGAAAGACAGAGGAATCTTCAGTAACTGGATCTCTGTCTAGTTTAAGTGTCCAAGGTTTTAGGAAAAAACTATGCAAGGTCTGACTATTAAGTTCATGAATGTTGGCAGCACTATACAAACAAATCAGTAAGGTTTCATGGCCTTGGTATATCATTTTTTCATAGTTGTATTCTTGTCAACTTGTGGTGTGTCTTGCTGAGTGGCGTTCATTATATTGTTGTGTGTTTTGTGTGTCCTCATGGAAATGTTAGAGCTTGAATTAAAGTGTACACAAACATTCATAAATTTCTTATTAAACTTGGCAAGAGTAGAAGTGAAATCAGGGGCACGATAATCCAAGTTTATAGGGATAATTTCATGAAGAGAACAGCAGTGTCCAAATGGATTAAACATTTTTCTGAAGGGAGAGAAAGCATCACTGATGAAGAGAGGTCAGAATGGCCAGTAATAAGTAGAAATGATGAAAACACGGCAAAAATTCTTTGAATTCTCTGTCAAAATTGTCAGCTGATTGAGAACCAAAGCAGACCAAGTAAACATTGATAGAGAAACAGCACAATCCTAACTAAAAACGCTGAACAACAACTCATGGCTCCACATTACAACAGTGTACTAGCGCATATGGCATGGTCTGTGAGGGAGTTTTTAGCCAATAAAGAAATAACTGTACTGGAATACCCTCTCTACTCACCTGATCTGCCCCCTGTGACTTTTTTCTTTACTCAAAGGAAATATTGAAAGGTAGATATTTTGATGACATTCAGGACATTAAGGGTAATATGACAAGAGCACTGATGGTCATTGCAGAAAAAGAGTTCCAAAACTGCTTTGAAAGCTAGGCTAGGCACTGACATCAGTGGATAGCTTCCCAAGAGGAGTACTTTGAAGGTGACCATAGTGATATTCAGCAATGAGATACATAGCACTTTTTCTAGGATGAGTTCATGAACTTAATTATCAGACCTTGTAAAAGTGAGAAATGCCAAAGCTGAATTGAAATCTAGGTCATCTTCATATTGAGAAAACCTGATGGCTCTTCAGTGCAACTTTCTAAGGTGTAAGTACTTATAAGCCACACATGGCAAGGCTGAAGAACATCTGCTCATAGATGTTCCTCAGAAATGGCATGGGTGATTACAGCCATAGTTCATAATTACATTGGCCCAAATTGAGTCTCAAAACTAATTAGATCTATGCAGTTGTAATATACAAATAATGAAGAGAATTAATGAAACCCTTGAGATCTTAATGAATATCTCAGCCGACATAATGGTGTGTGAGTACATAAACACACCTAATGATCTTAGTCATCCTGGATTTTCTCCCTTTGAATTTGTCACAGGATGTTAAATCTGAGCATGTCTGGTCTTGAAGTACTTTTGGTCTTATATTCCAAATGGTCCTCCATCCTACATAAATGAGCTCTTCCCTACAGAGATGATTCCTGGGGTCTGTTATTACATTTGAATCTCAGGTAACATTCATTCTTTGTTCTTGATATATAAATGTCCTCTGCATTTGCAGTAGAAGCTAAAAGCTGCTTGTTTGAAATAGATTCTTATTTATAGATTATGCATTCATTGCCATTCATTGCTAGATCTTTTAACATAAATCATTTCATTTACCACAGTGGCCATGGAAGGTAAATATTATTATTACTGTATATTAATTTTGAAAATAAGTAAAATGGAGTCCAAAAGTATTATATAACATTTTCAAGATCAACCTGGATAATAAATGCCAGACCTCAAATTTATTCCCAGAACTTTGTGCTATAATTTTATTTATATTTTCATCATAGTACTTCATCTCTCCCATATCATACTGGTTGGCACTCATATACTGTTTTTTAATTCATTTGGGTATTTTATGTATATATTTTCTTATAAAAACAGATTTGTATTTTTTAAACCCCTGACACAATCCTAGGTCCAAATAATAAAATCAGAGATTTAGCTTTCTGTCATCAAGTTAATTCACACTGAATTAATCATCAATGCATAAAGTATGTTTGTCATAGTCAGGTTGACTAAGAACAGAGTTCTGCTAGTTATTCACTTGTATATCTTGTAAAGAGATATTTTAAATGTTATGATCTTTCAAAAGGTAGTAAATATTCTATTTGGACATTCAGGAGACTTACACATGGTCAATTTTTTCTGTTAGAAAACAATAACATAGTTTATCCCTCAAAATGGCAGTCTTCTGATATTTGATGATACTTCTGAAGTTTTCATATTTGTTAGGATTTTTTGCTGATTTTTTGCTGATTTTTGCTTTCTCTGTCACCTCGTCACCAGGGCATGAGTGCAATGGCACCATCACAGCTTACTTTAACCTCAAACTCCTTGGCTCAAGTAATTCTCCTGCCTCAGCCTCCTGAGTAGAAGGGACAATAATCTGGCTAATTTTTCTCTTGTTTTTTTTTTTTTTTTTTTTTTTTAGAGAGGGGTCTTGCTATTGCTTAGGCTGAACTCTTCGACTCAAGTGATCCTTCTACCTAAAGCTGCCAAATTGTTAGAATTTCAGGTATGATCTACTGCATCTGCATCTTTTTGCTTTCTACCTTTCTGAGTCTTTATGTTAATTCTGTTTTGTCTCATAAAAAAGAATATAAAAAAATTTACTTTTAAGTCCCACATGAACCTGTTTTCTTTTGACAGACTACTTGTATTGCTGATTTAGTTGGATTTTCACCCTGAACTTTTTATTTTGTTCTTTCTACTGAATTTGCATTTTTTTTCTTGGAAATGGAATCTCACTCTGGTACCCAGGCTAGATTGCATCGTGTCAGCCTCCCTAATAGCAACCTCAAACTCCTGAGCTCAAGCAATCATCCTGCTTGGCCTCCCAGAATGTTAGGATTACAGGTGTAAGCCAATGCTTCCAACCTTTAATTTGCTTTGTATCTATTTTCCTTGATTTCTATTTCTTGCTTCTATTGCATTAAATTAATTTTTAAAATCCTTTTATTTTTGATACTAGTTTAAAAATTATTTATTTAATTTCTATTCTCTAGTATATCTCTAAACTTTTAACATTCTATATAGAATTTCCAAAATATCTTTAGGCTTCTCTCAAAACAAGAATTTTAGAATTCTTTAACTTTGTGGCAGCCAGAATTCTAAATATGGCCCCCAAGATTCCTATCCCCTAATTTTTCAATCAAACACTAATCTAGATACTGCTGTGAAGAGATTTTGTACGTGTAATTGAAGTCCTGAGTCAGTTGACCTTAAAACATGGAGATTATCTGTATAAGCCTGACCGAATCAGGCAAACTCTTTAAGAGAAGAGCCCTTTTTCTGGTAGCAGATACGAAATCAGAGAGATAGGAAATATAAGGACTTGATATATTGTTGTTTGAAAATGGAGGGACCATGTGACTAGGCATACAGGTGACCGTTGGCCCTTATAAACTGATAATCAGAAAGGAAATGGATTCCTTATCCCTATAACAGACTGGATTCTGCCAACAACCTTAATGAGCTCGGAAATGGACTATTTCTGAGAGCCTTGGGTAAGAGCCCTATCTGGCTGACACTTTGATTTCAACCTTATGAGAACCTGAGCAAAGGAACCATCTGCGCCAACCCAGACTTCTGACCAAGAGAACTGTGAAATTATAAATGAGTATTTGTTTGGCTGCTAGGTAGGTTTGTAGTAATTTGTTGTGCAAGCAGTGGAAAACTAATCCTTTCAAATCGCTTTCTCCTTTACATATTACTTTCATTTTATCATTAAAAAAAAGTGATAAATAGTTTTTTCAGAGCACATTTAGGTTCATGCAAATTGAGCAGTAAGTACAAAAAGTTCCCGTGTACCCCCTTCCCCACACATGTGCAACCTCCCCATCTATTGGCATCTTGCCCCTGGATGGTGGAACATGTCCCTGGCTGATCATTACATTTCAAGTCTGATAATTCCAGTATGCCAGCCATATATGTGTATGACTCTGGTTCTGATGCTTGATTAGTCTCTTCAAATTGTGTTTTATGCCTTATAGTATGCCATGTAATTTTTTTTTAATCATACTTGATGAACTGGATAAAGTAACTGCCCTAAAAAGGCCTTAGTAATGTAGGAGCAAGATGTGTGGGTGGTGAAGTGTTCTGTAGAGCTATGGTTAGGTCTCAGTGTGTGGTGAGCCTGTGCCCCTGGACTGTGAATTTCTCTAGTGCTTCTCAGTTCTCCCATCCCTGGATGAGACAGGGTGGCAGGAAAAGGCTGGAGTTGTGTATTTCTCTTTCACTGGGTAGGTTAGTCTCTGATATAAACCAAGCAGGTTGGACTCTGGTAAAATAGTTCTCTGGAGGGCAGGCCTTGGTAAGAAGAACTGAATTCTCTGGGCTATATAAAAATAGTTATTTTAGAATAGGCATGTTTAAAACTGGATTACAGGATCACACCTGTAATCCTAGAACTCTGGGATGGAAGGATTACTTGTGCTCACAAGGACCAGACCAGCCTGAGCAAGAACAGACCTCATCTCTACTAAAAATAGAAAAATTAGCTGGGTATTGTGGTGGGTGCCTGTAGTTCCAGCTCTCAAGAGGCTGAGGCAATAGTTGGCTTGACCGAGGAGTGTGAGGTTGCTATGAGCTAGGCCAATGCCACAGCACTCTAGCCTGGGCAACAAATAGGAAAGGAAAGGAAAGGGAAGGGAAAGCGAAAGGGAAAAGAAAAAGGAAAGGAAGTTATTTTTTCCCTTCCCTTATTGGAAGCCTAAGGGGGTTTTCTCCAGTATTCACTTTGAGGACCTGGGAGAGTGCGTGGAGGTAAAATTCCTCAAACTGGGATGGCTCCCCTATACCGGGCATCCCTGAAGTTTTTCTCTGACTTGTCCAGTAAGCCTCCAGCAATTCATCAGTTTCACTTCAGGTTTTTCCACTCCAGTACTGGTTCCTGCAGTGGTTTCTGCTCATGAATCTTCCTGTATCTCCAATTTTAGGGATAGTGGTTTGCCCTGTAACCTCACTTTTCTGACAGAGCTAAAGAAGAGTTGTTGATTTTTTTCAGTGTGTCCAGCTTCTTACTTGTTAGTATCAAGTGGTGACTTCCAGGCTTCTTACACACTAGACCAGAAACTAGAAGTTTAACTTGGCATTGTCCACTCCCCAAATTAATAACTTATTATTATTGTTATTTGTATACACTCAATGTTTGTTTATACTTATCCATATATTTGCCAATATATTTACACACTACTCCTTGTATATAAAGACCTTCCTTCTGGTTCATTGTCCTTCTTTCTTTACTAATTTAGAAATTCTAGTACTGTTCAATTTTTGGTAAACATTGTAATTTTTTCTCTGCATCTATTCTCCTCATGCTGAGTTAAAGATTGACAAATGTATAGATGATGGCAGTTCTGCTTAGCTTGTCTTGCTGGCCATTATGAGATTGTTATTTTCTCTCTAGCCTTTTAACTTTTAATTTATTACTTTTATTACTTCAGTGTCTTCTGGCTTCTATTTTTTTTATTAAGTCATTTGTACGTAGACCATAAATACATTTATGACATTATGGGATTCAATGTGTTGATTATTTGTACAAGTGGAGTGCTTATATCCTATTAATCAACACAGCCTTCACCTCATTCACTCAATTACAGGATTAAGACATTTGTGTTCTACACCAGATAGATCCAACTTGTACTTGCAACATGGTCCATAGGTATGGTCTCCCTACTAACCCTCCCTTTATTAACCCACCCTCCTCCCTTGCCCTCTCCCTCCTTCATCCTAGGCTATAATTGTGTTTCATTTTTCATATGCAATTGTGAGTGATTGTAAATTGGCTTCACAGTAGTACTGAGTACATTGGAATTTTTTTTCCATTCCTGAGACACTTTACTAAGAAGAATATTTTCCACCTCCATCCATGTAAAGACAAAAGAGGTAAAGTCTTCATTCTTTTTTGATGCTGTGTAATATTCCATGATATATATATACCACAATTTATTAATCTTTTCATGGGTATATGGGCACGTGGGCTTTTTCCATGACTTGGCAATTACGAATTGAGCTGCGGTGAACAATCTGGTGCAAATATCTTTATTGCCAAATGATTTTTGGACCTTTGGATATAGATCTAAAGGAGGAATTGCAGGATCAACTGAAACTAGACCCACACCTTTCTCCTCTAAAAAAAAATTGACTCTTGCTGATTGAAGGACTTAAACTTAAGACATGAAACAATAAAAATTCTTAGGGAGAATGTAGGGGAAATGCTTGAAAAAATTGGTCTGGGAGAGTACTTTATGAGGAGGACACCCCTGGCAATTGAGCAACATAAAAAATACATTACTGGGATCTGATCAAATCAACAAGCTTCTGCACTGTCAAGAACACACTAAGTAAAGCAAATAGACAGCCCTCAGGATGGGAGAGGATTTTTGCAAGTTATATTTCCGACAAAGGTCTAATAACCAGAATCCACAGAGAACTCAAACTTATTACTAAAAAAAACCCCAAGTGATCCCATTTTGTTGTGGCTTCTATTGTTGATGCAGAGTTTGCTGTCTAATTTTAATGACTTCATAGGTAATTATATATTATTATCAGCTAACTCAAGTGTTTTTTCTTTGCATTTGGCATTGTTTCAGTTTTACTATAGGAAGATATCGCTTCATAACTCTACTTGTTTGTACTGTGTCAGCCATTATCTATTTTAAAAACTGCCTCTCACCTTTTTCTAATTTGTTTTCTGGTGAAACTCATATTATATGTGAAAATATACTCTCTCGTTCCATTTTCTTAATGTCTTAATGTCTCTTTCACTCATTCAGTTGTTTTGCTTCTCAAAATAGCTTGTTTTCAGCTTGACTGTTAATGGTGTATATGAAGGCTCCTGATTTGTAAACATTGATTTTATATCCCAAGATGTTACAGTACTTCTTGATCACTTCCAGGAGTCTTGTGGCTGAGCTCCAGGGGTCTTCTAAGTTTAAGATCATGCTGAGATCAACTCAAAGACACAATACATTTCACAGTAGCTTCAACGAAAATGAAATACTGGGGTAGATATCTAACAAATGCTGTGAAGGATCTCTACAAAGGGAATTACTAACTACTGAGAAAAGAAATATCAGAACACTTTAACAAAGAAAAAAATTACCATGCTTGTGACTGGGAAGAATTAATATTGTTAAAATATCCATACTTCCCAAAGTGATCTATACATTTAATGCAATCCCTATTAAAGCATCAATGTCATACTTTTGAAAAACTTGAAATAATAGAACTTGGTTTCATATGGAACCAGAAAAAACCCTGAATAGCCAATGCCATTCTAAGAAATAAAAACTAATTTGGAGGCTTCACATTACCAGAGTTCAGTTTTTACTACAAGTCTATAGTGATTAAAATAGCATGGTACTGGCACAAAAATAGAGATATAGATCTATGAAATAGAATAGAGAATCTAGAGATGAACACAATTACATATTGCCATCTGAACTTTGATAAACCAGAGAAAAGCATGCACTTAAAAATAGAATCCATATTTAATTAATAGTGCTGGGAGAACTGGTTAGCCACATGTGAAAGACTGAAACTGGACCCTCATCTCTTACCACTTACAAAAATTGACTCATATTGGATAAAATATTTAACTCTAAGACATGAAATGATAAAAACTCTAGCAGAAAGTGTGGGAAAATTCTTGATGATATCATCCAGGGGAAAAGATTTTATGAAGAAGACCCCATTGGCAATTGTAGCAACACTAAAAATAAATAAATGGACATGATAAAATTAGAAAGGTTCTTCACAGCTAAGGGGGCACAACAACTAAAGGAAACAGATGATCTTCAGAATGGCTGAAGATAATTGCATGTCACAAATCTGATAAAGGCTTAATATCCAGAATTTGCAAAGAACTCAAACTAACCAACGAGAAAAGAACAAACAACTCCATTTATCACTGGACAAGAAACATGAATGAAAATGTCTCTGAAGAAGACGGATGAATGGCCAACAAACATGAAAAAAATGCTCATTGTCTCCAATCATCAGAGAAATGCAAATCAAAACCATCTTGAGATATCGCCTAACTCCAGTGAGAATGGCCCACATCACAAAGTCTCAAAGCTGCAGATACTGGCATGGGTGTGGAGAGAAGGGAACTTGTACACTGTTGGGATCGCAAACTAATATAGCCCTTTTGGGAAGAAGTGTAGAGAATCCTCAAAGAGCTAAAAGTATCTTTATTTGATCCCACCATTACCAGGTATCTATCCAGAAGAAAAAAAATCATTTTTACCATAAGGACGTTTGCGTCTGAATGTTTATAGCAGCTCAATTCACAATCACCAAGATGTGAAAACAACCCAGTACTCATCAACTCAGAAATAGTTAAATAAAATGTGGTAGCTGTATACCCTGGAATATTATTCAGCCATAAATAGAGGGAGATTTCATATCTTTTGTATTAACCTGAATGGAGTTGGAGAACATTCTCTTTAATAAAGTATCAGAAGGATGGAAAAGCTATCATCTAATGTACTCAATACTAATGTGAAACTGATAGATGAAAAACTATATGTCCACACAAGAAAAAAATACAATTAAATTCTGATGGGGGGGGTTGGAGGGAGGGTATTTGGTAAACTCTCACCTAATGGGCACAATGTAAGGGTATATGGCACACTCCTGGGTGAACTACACTTCACTGGCCTCAACTACAACTTGTATTTTACCTAGCAAATGCAAACAATGTAACCTAATTGCTTGTAATTTATTTTTTTATTTCAGATTAATATATGGATACTAATCTTTGTCAGACAGTACAACATCATCTAATCTGTTCAATATGATTAAATTATATTTATAATGTATCTATGGCTTTAGGATAATGGACATTAATGTTCTCAAATCGTGCTTAATGCAAGATACTTAGAAACATTTTGTGATATGTAAGCATTAGACAAAAGTGGTATCTACATTTGGATTTTTAATAAGCTAAATGTTGAAATAATGTTAATTATGAGATTATTTATTCTGATATTCACTGTTTTTTATTTCAATAGGCACCATTCCAAGAAAGATGGAGACTGGAAACACCACAATGGTGACAGAATTCATTATTTTGGGGTTAACAGAGGATCCTACTCTTTGTTCAGTCTTCTTTGTGGTCTTTCTAGGAATCTATATTGTTACCATATTGGGCAACATTAGCATAATCATGTTAATTCAAACAAGTCCTCAGCTTCACACCCCTATGTACCTCTTCCTCAGTCATTTGGCCTTTGTGGACATTGGTTATTCCACATCGGTCACACCTATCATGATTGTGAGTTTCCTAAGGGAGAGAACAGCTATCCCTGTTGCTGGCTGCATAGCCCAGCTTGGCTCTGATGCTGTGTTTGGGACAACTGAGGGCTTCCTGCTGGCTGTCATGGCCTATGATCGCTACTTGGCCATTTGCTCCCCACTTCTCTACTCCACACACATGTCTCACAGGGTCTGCATCATCTTATTGGTTGTTTCCTATCTGGGTGGTTGTGTAAATTCTTCATCATTTACCGGCTGCTTATTGAGCTTAACTTTCTGTGGACCAAATAGAATCGACCATTTCTTCTGCGACTTCCAGCCACTCGTGAAGCTTTCTTGTACCCATATTTATGTTGCTGAAATATCTCCTGCCATCTCATCTGGGTCAATCGTTGTGATCACACTGTTTATCATAGTTGTGTCATATCTCTACATCCTCCACTCGATCCTGAACATGCGCTCTACTGGGGGAAGACACAAGGCCTTCTCCACCTGCACCTCCCACCTCACTACAGTCACTCTGTTCTATGGGACAGTTACTTTTGCCTATGCTATACCACAGTCAAGCCACTCAGCTGATCATAATAAAGTAGTTTCTGTGTTTTACACAGTAGTGATCCCCATGCTGAACCCTTTGATCTACAGTCTGAGGAACAAGGAGGTGAAAGAGGCCATGAGGAAATTGATGGCAAGAGCACATTCCTCACTGAAAAGAAATCCAGTGTGAGTCTAGATTTAGACTAGATTCTTTTATTTGTAAAACAATAATTTTGGGAATGTGTATGATGAATGTTTATGTTGTCCATTAGCCTTATTTTATGTGAAAAATTATCCTAAATATACAACGCCTATATGTTGATTATAGCTGCCCACTTTATAATTTTATAGAGCCACAAAACATATCATTTTCATGAAAATCTACTGGGCTCAAATTAAATTTGTATATTTTAGGATTAGAATACTGGGAGAATACAGTTCTACTTTTACTTTCTTATGCCCATTATTAGGGAATCTATGATTACAGAGTATTTTTTTATTCATTAAATAGTATATTCTTTAGAAATGTCATCTTATAATTAGCATCTTGGAAAGCATCATATATTCAATGGAAATGCAATTGGTGATGGTATTGATATCCTAAGTCACTTTCTCTGGAAGACTTTGTCTTTTTTGTACAGGATTATTATAATCTTTAGAAATAGTGACCCTGGCATCCTGGAAAAGTTTTATTTCCATCTAATCTAAACTAGACAAAAATAATTTGTTTCACAATTTTGGTACTAGGAGACTCAATCAAGATAACACAGAAGGAATTTTGAGGGCTTACCTGACAAGCCTTTGGGTAGTAGGGAAATCTCCTGGAGAATGATGATGAGAAGGAGGTTGAACACAGTGGAGCTTTCTTTCAGGAAGTCAATTGGTGTTTCCAGGGCATAAAATTATTGACTGATACACTCAGGATAATGCAAGCCCAGAGCACAGCTGCCACTCTTCTTTGTGATATCTTTCTAGGTGTTCATTGCCACTATTGTCATTTCTTTATTTTTAAGGTACCCAATTCAATGTTCATGGCGTACTATGTATAAATTGGTAAAGGCATAATTCTTTTCAAACAGTTAGGAATATAAAGATGACCTATGGAAGGTACCAGTTTAAAAAAGTCCTAGCACTCTGGTGGATTAAATTACTTATATATGGTTATTGGAAAGGATGACACCAGAGAATTCAGGGGGTAGATACTAGTTTCTACAATGAAAAAACCAGGCAGTGTTCACCTCATCACTCTATACCTTTTATGTTGAGCATTTTAATAAATAATTTATCAGCCATCTATATATCCTCTTTTATGTAACATCTTTTAAAGACTTCTGCCAATTTTATTCTCATAGTATACTTTTTCGTATACTTTTTTTGAGTTGTGATCCTTTTTTCTTTTATTAAATCATAGCTGTGTACATTGATACAGCCATGGGGTACTGTGTGCTGTTTTTATATACAATTTGAAATATTTTTATCAAACTGGTTAACATAGCCTTCATGTTATTTTCTTAGTTATTGTGTTAAGATATTTATATTACACATTTAGAAAGATTTATGTATACCCTTATAAGATGAACCATAGGCGTGAACTCACCAATCACCCTCCCTCTACCTCCCTCTCCTCTTTCACCATATTCTTGGGTTATAATTGGGTTTTAGCTTCCCTATGAAAGCTATAAGTTAGTTTCATAGTAGGGGTGAACATTGGATACTTTTTCTTCCATTCTTGAGATACTTTGCTAAGAAGAATATTTTCCAGGTCCATCCATGTAAACATGAAGGAGGTAAAGTCTCCATCATAGGAGACTTAAGGCTGCATAGTATTCCATGGTGTACATATACCAC
>NW_003852396.1:36472790-36486191 GCF_000181295.1 Otolemur garnettii
GGTACTAGTTTCTCTTTAAAGGATTTGTAGATGTGAAGCCATCTGGTCCCAGGATTTTCTTTTTAGGGAGATTTTGTATAGTTGATGCTATTTCAGAACTTGATATAGGCTTGTTCAACATTTCCACTTGATTCTGGCTAAGTCTTGGAAGGTGGTGTGATTCCAATTTTTATATTTCTGATAATTCCGATATAAATTTTTATATTTCCGATAATAAAGTTTCTTGTAATATTCATTAAGGATTTTGATTTTCTGAGGTGTTTGTTGTTATTTGGTCTTTACCATTTCTGATTGATGAGATTAGAGATTTTACTCTTTTTTTCTTTGTTAGGTTGGCCAAAGCTTTATCTATTTTATTGACCTTTTCAAAAAACCAACTTTTTGATTTATTGATCTGTTGTAGAATCCTTTTGTTTTCAAATTCATTTAATTCTGCTGTAATTTTTGTTATTACTTTTCTTCTGCCAGGTTTGGGATTAAAATGTTCTTCCTCTTCCAGTTACTTGAAATGTCCCATTAAGTTGTTAACTTCCTCTCTTTCTGTTCTCTTGAGGAGGGCTTGCAGTGTTATAAATTTCTCTCTTAGGACTGTCTTTGTGGTATCCCAGAGGTTCTGGTACTCATGTCTTCATTTTTGTTTTGTTCCAATAATTTGGTAATTTCCTTCTTGATCTCATCTCTGATTTACCTATCATTCAGGTTAAGATTATTTAGTTTCCATGTTTTTGTATGAGTCTGCAGATTCCTGTTATTACTGAGTTCATCTTTTATTCCATGATAGTCCGAGAAGATGCATGGAATAATTTCTGTTCTTTTAAATTTGATAATGTTAGACTTGTGACTTAAGATGTGGTCAATTTTGGAGTATGTTTCATGGGCTGATGAGAAAAATGTGTATTCAGATTTGTTAGGATGAAATGTTCTGTAGATGTCTGTTAAATCCAAGTGCTGAATGGTTAAGTTTAAATCTAAAATTTTTTTGCTAAGCTTCTTATTGGAGCATCTATCCAACACTGCCATAGAAGTATTGAAATCTCCATCTATGATGGAGCTGGAGGAAATCAAGTTGCTCATGCCTATGAGAGTGTCTCTTATAAATTGAGGTGCATTCTGGTTGTGTGCATAAATATTGATAATGAAATCTCATCATATTGAGTATTACCCTTAACAAATATAAAGTGACAATCCTTATCCTTGCTTACTTTTGTTTGTTTAAAGTCTATTGTATCTGTGAATACAATTTCAACACCTGCTTTTTTCTGCTTTCCATTTGCCTAGACTATAGATGACCATCCCTTCACTCTGAATCTATATTCATCTTTTAAGGTAAGATGAGATTCTTGTATGCAGCAGACATCTGACCTCTGTTTTTGTATCCAGTCAGCCAACCTGTGCCTCTTTGGAGGACAATTTATGCCAATTTATTGATTGAGCGTATTGTGAATAAATTGATTCACAATTTATTGATTGAGAATATTGACAAGGCTGGTAAAATTTTGGCTATAGAGTTTTTCAAAAGTCCAGTGGACATTTTTAATCCTTTTGCCACTGTGGAAGTTGGAATTTGACCAAAAGTTTCTGAATGAGTTTACTTTTGTGGTGGAGGATTGCACTGGTCATTATGGAGGATAGGTCTGAGAATATCCTGGAGAGCTTATTTACTTATGGCAATTTTCTTCAATGTCTGAATGTCATTAAGGTATTTAATTTCTGTGTCATAAATGACACTCAGTTTAGCTGGATACAGCATCCTGGGTTGAAAGTTATTTTGTTTTAGGAGATTAAAAGTCAATGACCACTTTCTTCTAGCCTGAAAGGTTTCATCAGAGAGATCTGCTGTCATTATAATTTTCTTCCCCTGGTAGGTTATGGTTTTCTTATGTCTAGCTGCTTTTAGAATTTTCTCTTTCATATTAACTTTAGTGAAGTAAATTATAATGTACCTGGGGGATGTCTTATTCGGTTTGAGTCATGCTGGGGCTCTGAAAGTGTATGCTATCTGAATTTCAGAATCTCTTTATGTCTGGAAAGTTCTCTTTCATAATTTCATGAAGAAGAGCCTCTGTGTTTTGTGAAGCAACTTTGTCACCTTCAGGGATTCCTATAAGGCAAACATTAGTTTTCTTCGAATTATCTCAGAGCTCTCTGAGAGAATGATCCATTTTTGCTCTCCATTTCTCTTCATCTTTGAGTGCTCGAGTGCATTCAAAAGCTTTGTCTTCAATGTCAGAGATCCTTTCTTCTGCCTGTTCCATTCTGTTACCAAGGGATTCTACCATATTTTTCAGATCTTTGAGGGCTGCAAGTTCTTGCCTCAATGTGTCAAAATCTTTGGTCATTTTATCTTTGCAATTGTTGAATTCTTGAGATCTTTTGAATAATTTGAAATTCTAATTCCCTCCTTTCATCCATTCTGTTGATCTTATTTGCTATCTAGACTCTAAACTTGATTTCTGACATCTCAGCCATGTGTTTATGGATGGAGTCTTCTGTTGCATCTGCCATGTCCTTCCTTGGGGCGGGGGTTTGATCTATTCTGGTTATTTATGTTACCAGAGTTTCTCTGCTGATTCCGCCCCATGCTGAATTACACTGTTTGGTTAGGTGAACAGATAAGGAAAAGTTGGTGTAGAGGTTCCAGGAGTAGTGATTAACTAGTCCTTTGCCCAAAGGCTCAGGCTGGTGTCTGTACCTTTCCCCCTAGAGCTTTGTCAAGGACCCATCCAGTGCTATGACCTGAGAAACTGGGGGCCTGCTTGGTGTGGTGGGGCCAAGTGTCTCTGTTTTTTTCAATGTGGTCTCTGTTCTACCCTAATAAATCAGTTACTCTGGGTTGAAGTCTCAGCTGTGGAGAAATACCAGCAATTAATTCACCACACACCCCCATAGGCAACAATTGGGAATGGAAAATCACACCTTCCCACAACTACACACCCAGGGTACTACTTTGGATAGTCCTTGGGTGATTGGCCCAGTTCAAGAGGTCAAAATCAATTGTCCCAGTCAGCACTAGTCTCAGGTGGGGGACTTCAAAAGGTCTGTGGCAACTAGACAGCATGACTCACTCTGGTACTCCATGAGGTCCGAAGGACCAACCCAGTAAATAAATTTGTCTGTTAAGGTTGATGTCTTCTTCCCCACCTTGCACCTTTGTCACACCCAGTCACTGGTAACCCCACAGGTCTGTGATCCAGTTGTCCAATAAGCGAGTGTGGCAGGGCTTTATGTCTGCCAGAGTCAAAATAAAGTCAATGCCTCCTCCACTCAGTTACCACTCTTTGTTGCCAGCCAGCAGAGGGAGCTGAAGCCTGTCTGTCTTAGGCACTCAGTGGCAGCTGGAGAATGTTCCACATGCACGTTCGTCCTGAAAGTGTGAACAGAAATGAATCAAAGATCTATCTTGTCTGCCATCTTTCTCTGACTTTCCTTGAGTTGTGATCTTATCACTGCACAAAAGCCTGGCTGACAGAGTGAGTCTCCAAGGGTTTTTTCCAGAGTGGGCAATGTTCTGTTTATCCTTATCTTCAGAAGGCCCTTCACCAGCATTTCATCTTAACACATCTAGCAAGTGTCGAGGCAGCCTGGAACCACTTTGGCCTCTCTCCAGTGAGTGACAAGGGCCTTGGGCATGGGCAGAAGTAGCAGCAACACTGAGCCAAATATGGCCTGTGGAGTTTTTCTGGCACCCACACCTTCTAGCCCCTGACACCCAGGCCTGCCGCTCCAGGTCTAGACCCCAGCCACAGCCACTCATATTATACTTTTCTTCTTGATTTGTTCTTAGTACAATGTTATGAGTCTTTTGTCAGATTTGTATTCTATTCTGAAGTTTGTCTCGATACTCTAATTGCATGCTTTGATAAACAAAAGTTTTTTTACTTTTATTTTTTCTGAAGTGTTTTCTTTTCTTTTCTTTTTTTTTTTCTTTTTTTTTTTTTTGAGGCAAAATCTCATTCTGTTGCCCAGACTAGAGTACTGTGAAATCAGCTTTGTTCACAGCAACCTCAAACTCTGGGGCTCAAGCAATCCTCTTGCCCCAACCTCCCATGTAACAGGGACTAGAGGCACCTGCCGTAATACCCCGCTGCTTTTTTTCTATTTTTAGAAGAGATGGGTCTTGCTCTTGCACAGGCTGATCTCAAACTCTGGAGCTTAAGGGATCCTCTGTCTTTAGCCTCCCAGAGTTCTAGGATTACAGGCATAGGCCACTGTGCCTGGCCTAAACATAAGTTTTAATTTTAATGAATCTGATTTAACAATCTTTTATTTAATATTTTGGTGATAACTTCAAGAAATGTTTGCCTAATTCATAGTCACAATGATATTATCACATATTTTCTTCTAGAGCATTTTTTCAACTGTTTTTATCTCATGACGTACTTGGACCTATTGTTAAACTTCCAGGCACATTTAAATTATGTTGATCAAAAGAAAAGATTAAAAAAGAGAATATACTGTGTGGCATCTGTGGCTCAAAGGAGTAGGATGGCAGAGGTGGCGAGTTCAAACCCAGCCCCAGCCAAAACTGCAAAAAAAAAAAAAAAACAAAAACCCAAAAACAAATAAAAAAAGAATATACTTACTACACATTGCACTTCTTTCAAAAAAATATATATATATTTTGGAGGCAGAATCTCACTCTATCACCCTAGGTAGAGTAGCATGATGTCATAGGCCATAGCAACCTCAAATTCCTGGGTTCCAGCTATCCTCTTGTCTCAGCCTCTCTAGTAGCTGGGACTACAGGCACTTGCCACAGTGTTTGGCTAGTTTTTCTAGTTTTTGGCCTCCTTTATTATAATCTTTAGAAAATGGGAGGCAGAATATCACTCCTATTTAGACTAGTCTCTAACTGTTGAGTTCAATCTGTCCACCTCAGCCTCTCTGAATGCTAGGATTACAGGTATGAGCTATTGTACCTGGCCTTTAGTGGTGTTTCTTGAATCTATGACTTGATTTATTTCAGTTCTCCTAAATTCCTTATTTCTAATTGTAAGTTTATATTTATTACTCATATGCACACACACACACTATATATTTGTTTTCCATTATGTAGTATACTTTCCTTTACTTTTGGAACTCAAACTGCATGTATGTTAGAATTCTCAACAAATATATCTCTTATGCTTTTTTCTCTTTCTTATGTACTAATATTTTTCTCTCCATGTTTCCATCTGTAGATTTTCTAATGACCTTTGTTCTGTTCTCTAATTTTTTTTTTCTTGCAGTTTTTGGCAGGGGGCTGGGTTTGAACCCGCCAACTCTGGCATATGGGGCTGGTGCCTTACTCCTTTGAGCTACAGGTGCTTCCCTAGTCCTCTAATTTTTATCATGTCTTATCCACTGTTCAATTCATATGTTGAGTTCTCAGTTTTAATTATTGCTTTTATCAGTCTTAAAATCTTATATATATACATGTATATATATAAAATGATATATAGGTATATATTTACATATCTCTATATAAAATTATATATATTTTATAGATATAAATATACTGTAATAATATATTATATTATATAATAATATAATCCATAAAGAATTCTCATACAGGTTGGCTGCAGGAAATGAGAATAAACAGGTAAAACCTTGAACTTATGCTAAAACATTCACACTTAGGGAGGCCTTAGAATTAACATGGCTTTACAGTCAAACATATAGTCCTCCAGGCTCTCATGCTGCAAGGCTGCCTTGCTGTTAATATACTGTGCAGGTATTCGTAGCACTTGTATCACCTTTGTCAAATCAAGTCCCTTTCTGAACCATAGCTTCCTCATTGCAATCAAGAATAGCATTTATCTCTTAGGGTAAATATAAGGATATATGAGACTGTATAACTGAAATTCTAAATAAAGATTGGAAGTTACAATAATCTCTCCATTATGTAATCACACCCATAATGATTGGTAGATTCTGGATAAATGTAGTTTCTGGTTGCTTGAGAGTTAATATTAAAAATAGGCCTAACTAATTCTATATCCCATACTATACGATACCATACTGTTAACTCTGTCTCTGTATTGACTTGATATTAATATCAAAATTCACTACCTGAAAGTAAATTAAGAGAAATAAAGATAAACATCACTTACCGTGGCACAGTTTTACTGTATTACAGAACAACGTTGTAAATGCAGTGTACAGTTTTATTCAAATGCCAGTCAATACACTGTTAAATTTCATTATCATATTTTTTTAACTTCAAGTAACACTTAAACTGTAAACAGTAAACACTTAAAACTGTTACAGAGAACACATAGGAGGTATAGGAGTGATACATAAAATGTGGGCTTGCTGAGGGCTGGGGGCGCCAAGTTTAAGCTCTGTGTTTTTTTTCTTCTTTTTGTGGTTGGGTCGCCATGCCTTGCTTGGGTTCCAGATAATAGGGAGTTTACAATATTAGTATTAACTAGTTTGTAAGGAAACGGTGTTCAAAAGACATCCATATTGAGAAGACATAGCATTATCATATATTTAATGTTAAAAAGCAGATAGTAGTAAAAAATAGGACTGGAAGAGGAAGGTGCCATACTGACACTTTAGGTTAGAAAGAAGGCAATAGTACAGGGACTAAAAAAGGAAGATTATAGTGTCAGTGAACAGATATCTGAAATTTTGGAAGGGACTTATTGGAGTAAAAAGATGTGGGAGGAGTTAAAAAAAAAAAAAAAACCAAAGGAGTCTAATGGCGACTCTGTGATTTCTATAAATAACTCAAATAGGAAACACAGGAGAAAGCTTCAGTATGTGGGGCAATATGGCCAGTTCTGCTCTAAAGCCTTTTATTACTACTTGGAAGACAAGCTGGCATTGAAGATCTTCCAGAAGATATCAGAGATTCTTTTTCTGATATAGGCTAAAATTGGAAAATCATACAAAGTAAGTATTAGCTGAAGCAATAGGAATGGAAAAAGTTTTCCTTTAGAGGTAAAGAGATTGAGAAATCCCTTTCTTTCTTTCTTTCTTTCTTTCTTTCTTTCTTTCTTTCTTTCTTTCTTTCTTTCTTTCTTTCTTTCTTTCTTTCTTTCTTTTTTGTAGAGATGGAGTCTTACTTTATCACCCTTGGTAGAATGCCATGGCTCACAGCAACCTCCAACTCCTCGGCTTAGGTTATTTACTTGCCTTAGCTTCCCAAGTAGACTACAGGCACCCACCACAATTCCCGGCTATTATTTGTTACAGTTTGGCTGGGGCCAGGTTTGAACCCACCAGCCTCAGTAAATGGGTCCAGCGCCCTACCCACTGAGCCACAGGCATTGCCCAAGATTGGGAAATTTGCAGGGGGAAATGTCTATGTGAAGTCAGCTCAAAGATAAGCCAGGGGTCTTGGTTTAATATCACTTAAGTAGTTTTGGTTTCTCCTTAGGGTCTTTGTGTTAACTGTGCCCTGCAATGTGTTCTATCCTATTCATTGCATATTGTTTATTGTATTCTCCATTTGAATACGTCTCCTCAGAGAAGGTTTCCAAATTCCACAAACTGTGGTAGTGATTCACCATCATATCACATGTTCATGTTTGATTTTATGTTGTGTTTTCCATGTATAGCATTGGTGGCCACATCATGGGTATTCAGACAATGTGTATGGTGAATCAATTCATGACCTCTGATGGCCATGTAACCACTCTGTTCCTTGCTTTCATATTTTGTAAAATTAGAACCAAAATTCTCCACAGAGCCTAGAGAAGATGATATGAGACAGTTGTGCTTAACCCTAGCATATTGTCTGGCACATTATTGCTATTGAGTAGGTGCTGAATACAGGAGATGGTAACTCTTCAATTAACAATATTGTTGTTTTGTACTTTGTCTTATTTTGTCTTTCATCTTTGTGAATCCTTCATAATAATTTCCAGCCAGTGTTCCTCTTTGTCTCTACTAGCACTTCACTTCCAATACCTGGTTCCTTATTTTCTCCCTCTTCATCTTTAACAGTATCTGAAGTGAAAATAAAAATTCTAAGGAGAGTCTTCATATTCCTTATCTCTTCAACAATATTGCTATGCCTCTTAAGGTGATGAATAACCAAAATAGAAATATTATTTGCAAAATTGATATATGGAGCTTGATTTCATTCTTTTCAGATCTGTAGTACAAAGCAAACCACTTATGCATACCAGCTGGAAAATGTTCTGGAGGTTCTTCTGAAAACTCAAAAGTTGATCAGAATATCATGACCAAGTTACAACATGTTAATTTGTCTGGTCCAGGCATTGTTACAAATATCACCTTTAGATCCATGCATTATGGAGAGCACTGATGGAAACAGAATCAAAAGAAATGTGAAATTTGGGCAGCGCCTGTGGCTTGGCCAGTAGGGTGCCAGCCCCATATACCAAGGGTGGTGGGTTTGAACCCAGCCCTGGCCATACTGCAACATAAAACAGGGCATTGTGACTAGCACCTGTAGTCCCAACTACTTAGAAGACTGAGCCAAGAGAATTGCCTATACCCAAGAGCTGGAGGTTGCTATGAACTGTGATGCCACAGCACTCTACCAAGGGTGACAAAGTGAGACTCTGTCTCAAAAAAAAAAAAAAAAAAGAAAGAAAAAAAGAGAAATGGGAAATTTCTTTTGGAAATTTTCACCAGTCTTTCCAGAATTTTAAAAATGATTTTCTAAATTAATTTTAAATTATTGAATTATTTTATTCTTTCAATCACTGTTTATTAAGCACTTCTGAGTGCCAGGGTACCATTAGATTACAAAAAGCATTTGAAAAATATCGGATCTCAAAATCCTGTAGGTGAGATCAAAGAACTTTTATTCATCTTTTGCCTCTTCTTTGCAGATCTAGGATGGAGAAAAGAGAGATCAAGAACGCTTTAGTGGCTAGAATCCAAGAAGATATTTGGAGTTGCCATGTGGCACTGGTACATATTCTCATCCTAGAATCTTTCTTGTCATCATTTAGACTCTTCTAACAATGACATCTTCCACGTGCATTTAACTTTCTTGTCTCAGGTTCTCTAAGAGTTGCCTTACTCTTGTGCAGGATTCCTGAATTAAAGTCCAGGTAGCATCAGTGCATAAAGAACTTTTTAGAATTATCTCAGAGTCTCCATCAAGAGCATCTCTGTGCCATTGGTAGAAAGTTTGTACCCATCAGGAAGATGAGCAATCACACTGCTGTAAGCACATTCCTTTTGTGGGGATTTTCCAGTTTCCCAGACCTACAGATCATGCTCTTTGTGGTGATTTTCTTCTCCCATGTGACCATCCTAACTGCAAACATGTCCATAATGGTGGCCATCAACCTTAGTCACAACTTTCACACTCCTATGTATTTTCTGCTCTGTGGACTGTCCTTATCAGAAACCTGTACCACTATGGTAGTCATCTCCTGCGTGTTAGTGGACTTGCTTTCAGAAAATAAGACCATTTTTCTCCCTGAATGTGCCACACAGATGTTTTTCTTTTTTGGCTTGGCAGCCAACAACTGTTTCATCATGGCTGCCATGTCCTATGACCGGTACACAGCCATCCACATCCCACTGCACTATCACACCCTTGTAACAAGAAAGACCTGCTTGCATTTGATGATGACTTCTTGGGTAATTGGCTTCCTGATTTCACTGTGGATTGTCATCACTATATTCAACTTCTCTTTCTGTGACTTGAACATTATCCAGCACTTCTTTTGTGACATCTCATCTGTAGTCTGCCTTGCTTCTGATCACACTTCTTTTATTTTTTAAAAATTTTTATTAAGTCATAGCTGTGTATATTAATGCAGTCATGGGGTACAGTGTACTGGTTTTGTATACAATTTTAAATGTTTTCATCAAACTGGTTAACATAGCCTTCATGGCACTTTCTTAGTTATTGTGTTAAGACATTTATATTCTACATTTAGAAAGATTCACATGTACCCTTGTAAGATGAATCATAGGTGTGGTTTTACCAATCACCTTCCCTCCACCCATCCTTTCCTCTCCCCTCCGTCTCCTCTTTCCCCATATTCTTGGGCTATAATTGGGTTATAGCTTTCATATGAAAGCTATAAATTAGTTACATTGTAGGGGTGAGTACATTGGATACTTTTTCTTTCATTCTTGAGTTACTTTGCTAAGAAGAATATGTTCCAGTTCCATCCATGTAAATATGAAGGAGGTAAATATCCATCTTTCTTTAAGGCTGCATAATATTCCATAGTGTACATATACCACAATTTATTGATCCATTCATGGGTTGATGGGCAATTAGGCTTCTTCCATGACCTAGCAATTATGAATTGAGCTGCAGTGAACATTCTGGTACAATTATATTTGTTGTAGTGTGATTTTTGGTCTTCTGGATATATAACCAGTAGAGGAATTATAGGATCAAATAGCAGGTCTATTTTTAGTTCTCTCAGTGTTCTCCAAACATCTTTCCAAAAGCAACGTATTAGTTTGCAATCCCACCAGCAGTGTAGAAGTGTTCACTTTTCTCCACATCCACGCCTGCCTCTCTGGTTTTGGGATTTTGTGATATGGGCTAATCTTACTGGAGTTAAATGGTATCTCAAGTAGTTTTGATTTGCATTTCTCTGATGATTAAGGATGATGAGCATTTTTTCATATGTCTGTAGGCCATGTGCCTGTCTTCTTCAGAGAAGTGTCTTTTCAAGTTACTTGCCTACCCTGAGATGGGATCACTTGTTCTATTCTTGCTAATACATTTGAGTTCACTGTGGATTTTGGTTATTAAACCTTTGTTGGAGACATAACCAGCAAATATCTTCTCCCATTCTGAGGGCTGTCTGCTTGTTTGCTTATTGTGTTTTTGGCTGTGTAGTAGCTTTTTAGTTTGATCGGGTCTTAGTAGTGTATTTTTGATGTTGCTTCAATTGCCTGAGGGGTCCTCCTCATAAAATATTCACCCAGACCAATTTCTTCATGTGTTTTCCCTACACTTTCTTCTAGTATTTTTATAGTTTCATGTCTTAAGTTTAAATATTTAATTTAGTGAGAGTCTATCTTAGCTAGTGGTCAAAGGTGTGGGTCTAGTTTTAGTTTTCTACAGGTCACCAGCCAGTTAGTCCAGCACCATTTATTAAATAGGGAATCTTTTCCCCACTCAATGTTTTTAAATGGTTTGTCAAAGATCAGGTAATGGTAAGTAGCTGGGTTCATCTCTTGGTTCTCTATTCTATTCCATACATCTACCTCTGTTTTTGTGCTTGTACTATGCAGTTTTGATCACTATTGATTTATAGTATAGTCTGAGGTTTGGTTGTATGATTCCTCCTGCTTTGTTTTTATTTCTGAGTAATGTCTTGACTATTTGAAGTTTTTTCTGATTCTATATGAAATGAAGTATTATTTTTTCAAGATCTTTAAAGTATGACAGTGAGGCTTTAATAGTGATTGCATTAAAATTATATATTGCTTTGGGTAGTACGGACATTATAACAATGTTGATTTTTCCCAGCCATGATCATGCTATGTTTTTCCATTTGTTAACATCTTCAGCTGTTTCTTTCTTAGACTTTCTTAGTTCTCTTTGTAGAGATCTTTCATGTCCTTTGTTAGGTAAACTCCCAAATATTTCATCTTCTTTGGCACTACTGTGAAAGGAATAGAATCCTTGATTGCTTTTTCAGCTTGACTATTGTTATATAAAAAGGCAATTGATTTCTGAATATGATTTTGTAGCCTGAGATGCTGCTGTATTCCTTGATAACTTCTAAGAGTTTAGAAGTAGAATCCCTGGTGTTTTCCAGATATACAATCATATCATCTGTGAAGAGTGAAAGTTTAAACTCTTCTGACCTTATATGGATGCCCTTGATTGCCTTTTCTTCCATAGTTGCGATAGCTAAAACTTCCATTACAATATTAAAGAGCAGTAGAGACAATGGGCAACCTTCCCGGGTTCCTGATCTGAGTGGATATGATTTCAATTTAACTTCATTCAATACAATATTGGCTGTGGGTTTGCTGTAGATGGCCTCTATCAGTTTAAGAAATGTTCCTTCTATACCAGTTTTCTTGAGTGTTCTGATCATGAAGGGATGCTGGATATTATCAAAAGCTTTTTCTGCATCAAATGAGAGA
The DNA here is from genome assembly GCF_000181295.1 of Otolemur garnettii. Taxonomy (NCBI): domain Eukaryota; kingdom Metazoa; phylum Chordata; class Mammalia; order Primates; family Galagidae; genus Otolemur; species Otolemur garnettii. Next base: position 36,484,833 of record NW_003852396.1, read on the forward strand.
ATCATATGGTCTTTGTTTTTTATTTTGTTTATGTGATGAATTATATTTATAGATTTACGTATATTGAACCAGCCTTGAGACCCTGGGATAAAACCCACTTGGTCGTGGTGTATAATTTGTTTGATGTGTTGCTGGATTCTGTTTGTTAGGATCTTGTTGAATATTTTTGCATCAGTATTTATTAGTGATATTGGTCTGTAATTTTCTTTTCTTGTTTGGTCTTTTCCTGGTTTGGGTATCAAGGTGATGTTTGCTTCATAGAAAGTGTTGGGTAGTATTCCTTTTTCCCCCTATATTTTGGAAAAAGTTAAGTAATATAAATACTAGTTCCTCTTTAAAGGTTTGGTAGAATTGTGACATGAACCCATCTGGTCCTGGGGTTTTCTTTTTAGGGAGATTTTGTATAGTTCATGTTATTTTAGAACTTGATACAGGCCTGTTCAACATTTCCACTTCCTTCTGGCTAAGTCTTGGAAGGTGGTGTGGTTCCAAGTATTGGTCAATTTCCTTCAGATTTTCATATTTCTGAGAATAAAGTTTCTTATAATATTCATTAAGGATTTTTTGAATTTCTAAGAGGTCTGTTGTTGTTTGGTCTTTACCATTTCTGATTGATGAAATTAGAGATTTTACTTTTTTTCCTGGTTAGGTTGGCCAAAAGTTTATCTATTTTATTGACCTTTCAAAAAACCAACTTTTTGATTTATTGATCTTTTGTATAGTCCTTTTATTTTCGATTTCATTTAATTCTGGTCTAATGTTGGTTAGTTCTTTTTTTTTCTGCTGGGTTTTGGTTTGGAATGTTATTCCTTTTCCAGTTGTTTGAGATGTTCCATTGAGTTGTTAACTTCCTCTCTTTCTGTTCTCTTGAGGAAGGCTTGCAATGCTATAAATTTCCCAATTAGGACTGCCTCCTTTGTGATATTCCAGAGGTTCTGATGATTTGTGTCTTCATTATCATTTTGTTTCAAAAATTTGGTAATTTCCTTATTAATCTTGTCTATGACCCAGCTATCATTCAGCTTAAGGTTATTTAGCTTCCATGTTTTTGTATGAGTCTGCAGATTCCTGTTGTTACTGAGTTCAACTTTTATTCCATGATAGTCCACGAAGATGTAAGCAATAATTTCTGTTCTTTTAAATTTGATAATGTTAGACTTGTGACATAAGATATGATCAATTTTGGAGTATGTTCCATGGGCTGATGAGAAAAATGTGCATTCAGTTTTGTTAGGATGCAATGTTCTGTAGATGTCTTTTAAATCCAAATGTTGGATGTTTAAGTTTAAATCTAAAATTTTGTCACTCAGCTTCTTATTGGAGAATCTATCCAACACTGCCAAAGGAGTGTTAAAATCT